>NC_034601.1:17581133-17590971 GCF_900095145.1 Mus pahari
CTCTTCTGGAGTGTCTGAAGACAGCTACAGTGTACTTACATATAGTAAATAAATAAATCTTAAAAGGGATGGAGGGGGTCATGAAGTCAAACCCCTAGTGAGGTACTATTGACAACGGAAGGCTGCATCTTCATGGATGTTCCTCCAGTAGCCTGCTCTATAGAGGGGGTTTCCAGGCCAGCCCTCAGAAGAAAGAAACAAGAGGAGAAAGAAAAAAAAAGGAGAAGGAAAAAAATCTTAAAGGAAAAGCCCTCTATAATTCTTGTCAAAATAACCCCCTCACTGTGTATAGATGGGGATTCGGGGGCAGCATCCAATCCATGTATGCACTGGCAGAACCCCTCACTGTATGTAGATGTGAGGCTATGAAGGACATCCAATCCATGCATGCACTGGCAGCAATAATTGGACTCAGTATGTTTAAAAACAGAACACATGAATTTGAGCAGGAAATATGAGAGAGAGCATGTGGTAGACATTATCAAAACCTTGATATTATATGCATGGACAAAATTCTCAAACAGCTACAAATGTATATATTCTTGAATAAAGAAAACTTAAGTGCAATATGATAATCATGAAATATAAATGTCCAGGAAAAGAAAAAAATTTTTCATAACATTACCATCAAATGTTCAGTTCCATGACAAGACCATCTGAAGACTGTGCTAATGGGAGAATACATTAGTTCCACCCTTCGGTTAAGCTGTTTGGCAATCCACTATCAAAAGCCTAAAGAATGGTCATCACCTTTGGCCAAACAATCACATACCTAGGAATCTTGCCATTGGAAATGCAGTCATGCTGAATGATGACAGACTCCCTGTGAAACATTCTTGGTATGTCATAACAGTGATAGATTACCTAACATCAGGTTTGTCCCTGTTAGATGCCCACCACTAAGTAACATGGGACTACAAACAGAAATGTGGACAAAGGTCTATGAGGTGTTTGTTGTAATATTTTTATGACAGAGTGAATAAAAGCCAAATACCCAGCAAAAGGAAAAACTGGTGTTACATTCAAGTGATAAAAAAAAAAAAAAAAAAAAGGAAGTGGAGACTGACACCATGCTTTGTCCTGAATGTCATCTGAAAGATTTACATGGCCTCTCTGAGTACTAGCACCACAGCATAGCCAACAGGTGGCTTGAGCTTCTGTAGCATTCTTTCAATTCCCAAAGAAAATAAGCCTATCCTGGAGGTGGAAATCCCTGTCCCCAGGCCCCAGTCTTTCCAAGTCTAAGGGATTCCCTGAAGTTCTGACCTGACTGCAGCCTCAGAACCCCCTACCCTCCCTGCCCACACATAGCAAGGCTTTGTTCTGACAAGAATTGTAAGGAGGGTGGAAATAAATTGTATTTTGGAGATTTTTTTTCTTTTTCTGGAGACAGGGTCTCACTGGGTGGCCAGTAAAAGTGGGTTATAGTAATGTGCCCATAATCCCAGCACTGTGGCAGCAGAGACTGGAATCCCCAGGGATGGCAGATCTGCCAGTCTAGCTAAATTAGTCAGCTTTGGGGCCATGGAGAGACTCTGACTCAAAAAAAAAAAAAAGTGAAAAGCAATCGGGAAAGATGCTCAACATTGACCTCTAGCCTACACACACACACACACACACACACACACACACACACACATGTGGACAGCAGAGGAAGATCTGAGTCTGTGATGTCCTTGAGTAAACATGTGCTGTTGACATGGGCAGGGTCATGTCAAGGACTTCAGAGCCTCAGACTCGTAGAAAAATGGCAAAGCTTTCCTCTCCCAACCACCAGGGTGAATGAAGCTCAAAGGGAAATGGCAAAGTCTTCCTCTGGTCCACATGTGGATGTTGATAATGAGTGTCGAAAATGTCTACCACAGGGGGCTGGTGAGATGGCTCAGCAGGTAAGAGCGCTGACTGCTCTTCTGAAGGTCCTGAGTTCAAATCCCAGCAACCACATGGTGGCTCACAACCACCCGTAATGAGATCTGACGCCCTCTTCTGGTGCATCTGAAGACAGCTACAGTGTACTTACATATAATAAAAAAATTTGGGGCTGGAGCGAGCAGGGATTGAGCAAGCAGGGTTGACTGGAATAAGCAGAGGTTCTAAATCCAATTCCCAACAACCACATAAAGGTTCACAACCATCTATATAACTACAGTGTACTCATATACATGAAATAAATAAACAAACAAATAAATCTAAAACAAAAAAAGATATTCTCTCTACGATTCCCCTTTTAAAAGAAGAAAAAGAGGGCTGGTGAGATGGCTCAGCAGGTAAGAGCACCCGACTGTTCTTCCAAAGGTCCTGAGTTCAAATCCCAGCAACCACATGGTGGCTCACAACCATCTGTAACAAGATCTGGCGCCCTCTTCTGGAGTGTCTGAAGACAGCTACAGTGGACTTACATATAATAAATAAATAAAATCTTTAAAAAAAAGAAAAAGAAAATGTCTACCATAGACTCACACGGGTATTTATACCATAAACTCCGCCTCCTTGTTTATCTGCCAAATGTATACAGTAAAAATGCTGTGAGTCCTCGGGACTACAGTGTTGCGGGAAATATTTAAAAAATAGAACTGTCATGTTCCCACACTTGTGCCGCTGCCCTGGTGGCCTGGCTGGCCACGCACTGGTGGGTAATGACCCAACTGTTTTTACCTCCTGGAGACTGTGGCCCAGAGCTCCCAAAATGTTTCCATCCAGCTCGCTAAGTTCCCACTGGCGGGTCGTTACCACGCCTGCCCTGTGCTTCAAATCCCCCGATGCCTTTGTGGTGCCCATCAGGCAAACCCATGCTTGAGCCCAGATGAGCAGCCTGTGAAGGAAAACGCAACACAAACTTAGTTCAGAGACGACGGTAATTCAATCACGGGGCGCAGCCACTAAAATCCTAACTTGTAAGCCTTATTAAATCCAAGCCCTCTGGTGGCGAATCCTGACGGATCTGCTACTGAAACCAGGAGGCACTCATAGCTACATCTTGTCCTCACGCTATCCCCGTCCAAAAAGACCTAACTCTCTCCTGCTTCCTCTCTTCCTTCATCCAATCCAGAAGTCCCTCCTACCTGCTCAGTGATTGGCTCCTTTATTCATTAGAGGAGTGGTTCATAATAAGTCACCTGAGTGACTCTCTCTTGTCCTCAACCCCTCTCAGGAGAGCAGAATTAGCATCAAAATACAAATAGCACCAGGCATATCTGCAACACTACAGTCTTTCCATCCGAGAGGCAACTTGACCCCAGGTCTTCTATGCATGTCTTTCTCTTATCCCCTCACTGCCCTCAATCAGGTCAAGTTCCTCCAGGAGGAGGACACAAGGTCACAGGAAGTAACACGCCTGAATAGGAAGCCAACTGGGGACCAGAACGTGGACACTGGCTACTGGAAATCTAAATAGATAGATAGATAGATAGATAGATAGATAGATAGATAGATAGATAGATAGATGCATAGATGCATAGATACATAGATAGATACTGTATTTATATATTAATATATTATTTATATATTGTTTATTTATATAATATATAATTTATTATTTCTATTTCATGTGCATTGGTGTTTTGCCTACATGTATGTCTATGTGAAGGTGTCAGATCCCCTGTAACTGGAGTTACAGGCAGTTGTGAACTGTCATATGGGTGCTGGTAATTGGACCTGGTTCTTCTGTAAGAGCAGACAATGCCCTCAGTCTCTGAGTTATCTTACCCACCCCAATACTAGGAATCTTAGAGGTCAGACAAAGGAACACTCCAGAGAGAATCATCCTTTTACAGGTAATAGAAAAAGTAAGGCAGGGAATAAATAAAACGGTGAAGAAAGACACAGATAAAGGGGTGCAATTCTAAGAATAGGCTATAAAACATTTGAACAAGTAGACTCCAGGGAGAGGCAGCTAAACTCTAGAAAAGGACAGTTATGTGGTAAGATTTTGGGAAGAAGTAAAATTTAGAGAGGCAGCTGTACATTAGTACATTAAGAGAATTTTGAAAACCTCAGAAGTACAGTGTAGGTGTTGCAGCTCTATTGGTCTTTGGCAATGTTTGGGAAGCATGCCCAGGGAAAGGGGCGGTGTCAGCTCCTTGCCAGCAGGTCCAGGGGAGAGGAGAGAGGTCCCTGTCCTACTGGGATCTCTCCATGGCTGACACTGAGCCAGGACTCTTGTCAAAGCAGGAACTCAACTCTATGGCATCAGCTTCTTGCTTATATAAGTTTGGAACATGGGGCTGGCAAGATGGCTCAGTGGGTAAGAACACTGACTGCTCTTCTGAAGGTCCTGAGTTCAAATCCCAGAAACCACATGGTGGCTCACAACCATCTGTAATGAGACCTGACATCCTCTTCTGGCACGTCTGAAGACATCTACAGTGTACTTAATGTATAATAATAGATAAAATCTTATATATATATATATATATATATATATATATATATATATGTTCGGAATATTAGAGAGGGGGGTTTTTGGTGGGGTAAGATGATGGAGGCAGGGAAGGGTGATGGATGGTATGGAGTGACTGACAGGGCCAATGGCAGAGCTCTACACCAGCAATGCCGCCGGGGCAGAGGCAGGACCAAACAGGTCTTCCTGAGTCACTCCAATAGGGAAGTGACTGACAGAGGTCTCAAAACTTGAGCCAGGCTCGGGTTGGTCTTCAAGGCCCAAACCAGGGCCAAAATGGGGCCCAACAGGGCAAGAGATTTGGCTGCATGAAGAATAAATAAATAATAGAAAAGCCTTTGAGGAACTGGATACACAACAGAAGGACCCAAGCATGTTCCCAATTTTGCTTTTGGTTTAATGTTAATTTTTGCTTTGATGTTACATTAGGGCACACACACACACACACACACACACACACACACACAGAGTGCACAGATGATGCAGCCTGCGAGGTGGGCCTCATCCTGAACCCCGGGAGCCAGGCAAGTACAGCAACAGTCTGTTTTTCACCACCATGGCTAAGGGGGTCTGGTTTGTCTGCCCCGGGGATGCTACAGTCAGCCTCCGCATCACACCTGGGACGGAGAAGACAGTCAAAAGCTGCAGAGCTGTGCACACATAGACAGAGGAGGCACATAACCAAGGGGGGGGGGGTTAGTCTTGGTGGCTTTAAATGCTTTGGGTCTAGTAATTGCATCCATCCACGCAGGTAAGACCTGTAAAGGGGTTGGGCCAATGCGTTTTCATACGGTGGCTTGGCCACTCCCATACTTGTTTACATCAGTGAGTTATTCTGTATGGGGGGGTTACTGCTGTAATCTCCTGCTGTCTCAGTGAGCTCCATCCAACTATTTGGGGTGGGCTACAGTGATGCAATTCAGACAGGATAACTGGGAAATAATGGGGCCTACCTGCGGATGCTTGTGCCCATAATAATAATATGGCCCAATTATGTCCCCATATCCTAAGAAAGAATACTGCTACCACTGGATCTTAAATGGACTTCCAGGCTCTTTACCTTTGGTTTCTGTTGGGCACAGTGGCTGCTATGGCCTTCTTCTTTATGGCCTAGTACCCAGCGCTGCAGTAAACCACTTCCAGACGAAGTGTGAAGATTCATCCTGAACATCCACGAAATAAGAGAGGGGAGATATGAAGAGCAGAGGGAGCGCTGAATGGATGAAGTCCCAAGTTAATGTGTCAAGTACCCCAGAGTCCCAGACCCTTTACCACAGGGTGAAACTCAGACCAAAATGACAAGGGCTTTCTCTAGTCCAGCTGTGAAAATGTCAACAGTATGCACAGAAGGTGTCCACCACAGCTTTTGCTCCTTGCCTCCATCTTTAGAGCCTGGAAACTGCTCCCCACAGAGATGGGTCCTACTGATAGTTCTGACTGGCTAAAAACTATTATTTTGATTTGTTATGCCCAAGTTGCAGAGACCCCCAAAGACTACCAGGGAGACAATTCCAATGCAAACACCTAAGAATGTTTATTATGAGCTCATGAGCAAGATCTCTCACCATCCCTGTAGCATTGAGTCAGAATGAAAGCCCTGAGTCTAGGGGTGCAAGGTATTTATTACAGGTACAGCAAGCTTGGGGACTTTCTATATGGGTCAGCAAGTTAGTATTTTAAAAAAACTGCATCTCTGGTGTAATCTGCAGGAAATGAACACAGGAGCAAAACCACCTGACAAACAGGATGACCAAGTTATCTATTCTCTACAGGATGTCTTCAGGTATCTCTATGTACCTTGACCCGGCTATTGTAGCCTGACTGGCTGTTGCTAGAATGGGGCGGCGGGGGAGGGGGGGTTGCTATGGGATGTTTACTCAAGTGGACTCTGTGGTTTTCTTCCTGGACTTGGAGTTTAGCCCCTGGTCTCACACAAAATGGAGTTTCTTCAAAAACAGGGTTGATTGGGTTTTACAGATCCATACCATAACCCCACCTCCTTGCTCAGCTATCTATAGTAACCCTGCCTCTCTGTTCAACTATATATAATGTGATGCTGAGCCTCTTGGGTGCTGAGGCATCTCCACCAGATAGCCCAGTCCGCCTGACTAAAGCTTTTTTTCTGTGTGTCTGCATGGTTCTTTATTTTCTGACCTTCCCAGTTAGGTCCCCACCCCCATGAGTCAAGAGCTATCTGTGCAAGGACGTGGAACACATACAAACCCTTTAAGGCTCGAGGCGTCTTTGATAGTCTGTGTATACACGGTGTGAGCTTTGAAGAACCATGATTTGTCTCAGTGGTTCTCAACCTTCCTAACACCAAGAACCTTGCATATAGTTCCTCAAGTTGTGGTATTCCCCCAGCCATAAAATTATCTTGTTGCTACGTCATAACTGTAATTTTGCCACTGTTATGAATCGTAATGTAAATATCTGATATGTAGGATATCTGATATGTGATCCCCAAAGGGGTCCTGCCCCACACGTTGAGAACTACTGATTTAGCCTGAGACTACATCCTTGGAGACTGACTATTCACTGGTCTCATGTTCCTGCTCCCACAACTCTTGTTTCTCAGAAACGGGGTCATAGTTCTTGTTTGTTTATTCGTTTTGAGATAGGTTCTATGTAGCTCTGGCTGGCCTAGAACTCACAAAGATTCACCTGTTTCTGCCTGCTGGGCTAAAAGCAGGCAGTGCTCTACCCAGCAGGCCCCATGGTTCTTTAACCAACTGTACACTGTCCTGTATACCACAAGTGGTTTATAAATTATTAAATACCATGCGGTTTAGTTTTTCATGGCTGTAAAGTATCTTCTACTGTCCAACATCCTCACACTGGATGGAAATTTAAACACGAAGCATGTTTTTTTTTGTGTGTGTGTGTGTGTGTCCTATCTTCTACCCTTTAAAATAACACCAACATGCAAGGTACTTGTGCTTCCAGATGCCAGAAGTTGACATCACATGTATTTTTCTATCATTCTCTAAGTCAACTTTTTGTTTGTTTGTTTGTTTGTTTTGTTTTGTTTTGAGACAGAGTTTCTTAGTATAGACTTGGCTGACCTGGAACTCACTCTGTAGACCAGGATGGCCTCCAACTCCCAGAAATCTGCCTGTCTCTGCCTCGCAAGTGCTGGGATTAAAGCCCACCGTGGACTGGCGTCTATCTTGATGTTTTGAGACAAGGTCTCTCACTGAACTTGAATCTCACCAGTTCAGCTAGACAGACAGAACGATCTTCGAGCTCCAGGGATTCTCCCGTCTCCGTCTCCCTAGCACTTCAGTCATGGGCACACGCCACCATGCCTGGCTTTTCACATGGGTGCTGGAGCTCTGAATTCAGGACCTATTGTTTGCAAACCATCTCTTACTGAATGAGCTTTCTTCCCAGTTTCAGTCACCTTTTAAAATAAATACTTATTTTTAGTTGTCTTAGTTAGGGTTTCTATTTCTGCACAAACATCATGACCAAGAAGCAAGTTGGGGAGGAAAGGGTTTATTTGGCTAACAGTTCCACATTGCTGTTCATCACTGAAAGAAGTCAGGACTGGAACTCAAGCAGGTCAGGGAGCAGGAGCTGATGCAGAGGCTATGGAGGGATGTTCTTTACTGGCTTGCTTCCACTGGCTTGCTCAGTCCGATCTCTTATAGAACTCAAGACTACCAGCCCAGAGATGATCCCACCCACAAGGGACCCTCCCCTCTTGATCACTAATTGAGAAAATGCCTTACAACTGGATCTCATGGAGGCACTTCCCCAACTGAAGCTCCTTTCTCTGTGATAACTCCAGCTGTGTCAAGTTGACACAAAGCTAGCCAGTACATTAGTTGTGTGCACATATGAGTGCAGCTGTATGTCTACATGAATACATGTGCCCTTGGTGACCAGAAGCACCAGGTTACACCTGGAGCTGGATTTACATGCTTTTAACTGCAGCGTTATCTCTCTAGCCTGCATCTACTTTTTTAAAAACTCTAATACTCCCAGGTAGTGGTGGTGTATGGCCTAATACCAGCACTCAGAGGGAAGAGGCAGGCAGACCTCTGCAGAGTGAGTTCCAGGGCATCCAGGGCTGCTACTGCCAAGGATCAGCCTTGGTTAGATAGGGGTTCTGATAGAAGAGGTGTCTGGGAGTAGCAAAACTGGAAGTTAAATGACTGGAAGTTAAATCAAGGGTCCAGCTAATGGTCTATGTTCTGCTAGAGACAACTTTCTCTTGCTATTTAAAAACTCTCTGAATAGCTCTTTTGCAGATCAAAATCCCACTTTTTAATTTACATATCAGTTCAGTTATTATCCCAGGTTCCCTTTTGACTATCTCACGAATCAGCATCCCTTGAGCCCAGCCCCTTGATTCTTAGAAAGAATCAGCAAACACAGACAATAAGCTAGCTGGGTGGGACCTTGCCCTGAAATTACCATTCCTGCCATGACCAAGCCTAGATCTAAACTCTCCCAGTCCCAGGTTGACCATGAACTCAAGAATCTCCCTGCTTTCGTAAGCATAAACAACAACAACAAAAAAATGAGCTGGGTGAGATCTTACCCTGTGATCACCATTTCCCAAATCTCTTTATCTCCTTCCTTTGTATCTTTATGACAAGCTGGCTCATAGTGCAGCTGCCTTTGTTCCTTTAGATCTGTGAAGCTCTTTAAACTACTCATTTTGCATTCTTATATTTTACATAGTTGAGAAATTATATATTTCTGAACTCATGTGTCCCACAGCCTTAAGGGCTGTCCTGAAGGTCATAGAATTCTATATTCTATCATTTGCTGAGACACAGACATCTTTGCCCCCCAGACTCTGATTATCATGGAGTCATTAGCCTTGGCAAAGAAGACATTCCTTGAAGGAGGAATGTGAAAATATGTACACTATTATAATAGGGGACTCTAAGGGCTTTTTCCAGTCTACACCCTCCTTACAGCTTTCTCCTCCTGCCTGGGGTCAAAGCTGGGTCGAATTCCATTCTCCACCTTCAGGATCACTCTTTTTTTTTTCCCTAAGATTTATTTATTTATTATATGTAAATGCACTGTAGCTGTCTTCAGACACACCAGAAGAGGGTGTCNGATCTCATTAAAGATGGTTGTGAGGCACCATGTGGTTACTAGAATTTGAACTCAGGACGTCTAGAAGAGTAGTCAGTGCTCTTAACCACTGAGCCATCTCTCCAGCCCCTACAGGGCTGAGTAAAAAATTCTCAGAATGGGGGCTGGTGAGATGGCTCAGTGGGTAAGAGCACCCAGTCTTTGCCTACAAAACTGGGTTAAAGGACTGTGCCAGCAAACTGGACTAACTGGTTTATATCTGATACTACATGTAAGAAATATAAATATTTATTGAAAGTCCATTTTGTCTAAATTTCTAAAATAACGAGCCTTAATATAGAATTTGCATAAAAATATAATAGGCAAAGGCAATAGTATTGA
>NC_034601.1:17591945-17616091 GCF_900095145.1 Mus pahari
TATGCTTTTAAATCCGGTTCTTGCTTTTCGGGTGTTCTTGCTTTGGGGGGTATTCAGGACTGACTGAGGTGAGAGTGCTAGGTTCTGATGATGGTGAGTGGTCTTGGTTTCTGTTAGTAAGATTCCTACGTTTGCCTTTTGCCATCTTGTGATCTCTGGAGTTAGTTGTTATAGTTGTCTCTGGTTGGAGCTTGTTATTCCTGTGATTCTGTTAGCCTCTGTCAGCAGTCCTGGGAGTCCAGCTCTCTCCTGAGTCTCAGTGGTCAGAATACTCTCTGCAGAGAAGCTCTCCTCTATCAGGGAAGGTGCACAGAGGCCTGGCGTTCAGACCTGCCTCCTTGCTGAAGATGTGTTGCCTCTGCAGATTATTCACTCACCTGCACAGACTAGCCACTGAGGGACCCTGGACACAATATGACTCTCTCACCTGCTCTGGCAGACAGAGCCCTCACAGGTGGCCACCTTTCCTCTGTCGAGGAAGGTNCCCAAATTTCTGGAGCCCGAAACAGGGTCTGTCCCAGAAGTTAGGTTGCTTCTGTCTGTCCCGAAGCTGTGTAGCTTCTCGCTACTCTCGCCAGCGCAGACTGGAGCCTAAGCAAACTGGACTGCAACTGCTGATTTGTATTTTGTGTTTGCTACTGGACTGAACTGCTGACAACGAAGATTGAGCTTGGGGCTGGAGAGATGGCTCAGCAGTTAAGAGCACTGACTGCTCTTCCTAAGGTCCTGAGTTCAAATCCCAACCACATGGTGGCTCACAACCATCCGTAATGAGATCTGACGCCCTCTTCTGGTGGGTCTGAAGACAGCTACAGTGTACTTCTCCAGGCCGCCCTCTCCCCGGCAGTGCACCGGAGCAAAGATGGCCCTCCTTCCTTTTTTTTTTTTTTTTTTTTTTTTTTAAAGATTTATTTATTTATTATTATAAGTACACTTATAATATAAGCGAGTTTCTCTCAATGGTGGTGTTACCACAGGTGGAGCTCAACAACACTATGTAAGGTAAACTAATATATGCATGTAGTTAAAGAATAATAGTACAGCCAGGTGTGGTAGCACACGCCTTTAATCCCAGCACTCGGGTGGCAGAGACAGGCGGATTTCTGAGTTCAAGGCCAGCCTGGTCTACAAAGTGAGTTCCAGAACAGCCACAGAGAAACCCTGTCTCAAAAAACCAAAACCAAAAAAAAAAAAAAAAAAAAAAAAAAAAGAATAAGTGAAGCAAATCAATGCTCCAGCTCCTACTATCTGTGGTATCACATTTATACTCCTTCTTCATGAGTCCTTTCTCATGTCTGCTATAGCAAAACATCCTTTCACCTTTGTCTGCTTCAGGAAAATATTATTTCACGTGTTTGCTTTAGCAAGATGTCTTTTCACTTGTGTGCCCCAGCAAAACATCATTTGACATAACTGACTTCCCAAAGAAACCAGAAGTTTCCACTTCAAGAGGCTATCCCAAAAGCCAGGTAGTGGTGGCACACGCCTTTAATCTCAGCACTTGGGAGGCAGAGGCAGGCGGATTTCTGAGTTCAAGGCCAGCCTGGTCTACAAAGTGAGTTCCAGGACAGCCAGGGCTACACAGAGAAACCCTGTCTCGAAAACCCTAAAAAAAAAAAAGAAAGAAAGAAAGAAAGAAAGAAAGAAAGAAAAGAGAAGTTTCCTTGATAATGGATGAGGGCTACACTTACCTGTGGGCCTAAGGACAAATATTTAAATATGGTTAGGGGTTATGCTAGTTTAGTCAAGATCCATGACTACATTAGCCTTATGCAGTTGGCTAGGTTTCCAGTATGAGGCAAGATTTTCTTCTTGTTGAACAGATCTTCAGTACAACTAAAGAGCCATTGGTTACTGCCAGGGTATGTGTGCCGCTACTATACCCTTTTTGTTATTGTGACATGTTGTTCTTGTTAACAGGTCATCTATGGCAGGACTGTTGGCTGTTTCCCTCCATTAGGAATGTGAATGGTGAATTATAGTACTGAAAGGTAGTTCTCAGATGTGGGACTCCCTGCTCTCATGGACTGTCACCCAATATGTGGGCAAAGGGAACAGAAACAGCAAGCAGGGTGTTTGGAAGCCCTGTGAGTACCTATGGTAAATAACCACACCAGAACCAGCTACCAGGAGGCAGATCAACTTTACTAAGGGTGATTCAAGGTCTATAAAGTTTTGGAGGACTGAGGGTAAGAACATCCAGGATGGGCAAAGGTCATTGGTTAAGAGCTTAGGGAACCAAAATGCCTCATTAGCATAGGGAAGCATTTCAGGAATCTCAGGTGGTAGCTAAACAGGTTTTATCAGGAGAAAGGAAATTGATCCTGTAATCTAATTGAGGCTACAGGACATTCCTCAGTAGAGACTTATGTGTGGGGGTTTTGAATTCCCCAGAGAAGGTCAGACAAAGAGAAGCCCCACTAATGAGGGGCGTCCTCCATTACACCTCGAGCCAGCCACAGAAGGCTATCTGATTAATGGTAGACTTCAACATTAATTAGCAGAGTTTTCCCACACTCAGAGAGGAAGTGTGCACGTCAGTTCCAGCTCAGGGTGCTTTGTGTCTGAAACACATGGTGTCTTCAGCAATCGGGACTTACCTTCTACCTCTCAGAGGCAACCAGGGCAGTAGCAATAGCTGAAATGTTTTGAGAGTCTCTTGAACAACCCTGTTTTGGTTTTAGGGAGGGGGTAGTTTTTGGTTCTTGAAGGAAGCATTGTCTTCCCAGATGGGAAATTTTCATTTAAACTACCCCGACTTAAGTATATTACAGGAATTTTCGGTAGGTAATTACGACAATGCTTCATGACTTTTTCAGGTCTTTACCATCTTTCTCTATATATGCGCCTCTCCTCCTAATTAGAAGCTCCTCATTTCCCTATCAGATCGCTGTACCCTGGTATTTTCCTCTCCATTGCTCTCCCATCCTTTCAACCTTGGCCATTGTCCCTTGTCACTTTCTGGGTTTCAGCAGTTACTCCGGGGCATGCCCTCGCATCAGAAGATTTGGAGATTCGGAGTCTCTAAAGAGAGTAGGCATGCAATCTTATCTATGGGCTGATTAAGCATGTTGTTTAATTTCCAAGTATTTAGGGGTTTCTTCAACGTCTTTCAGTTACTGAATTCAGTTTTAGTTAAAATGTACTTCAAGACCATGATTAATGTTCTACCTAAATACGATAAGGTGTATTCTTCGTTTTTTCCCAAGTTGATAGTCGGTATAAGTGAAAAGACTGAATTAGCTGATAGTTTCAGTCAAGCCTTTTGTAATATTACTGATTTGTTAAAAATTATTTGCTTGCAGCCAGGCATGGTGGCGCATGCCTGTAATCCCAGCACTTGGGAGGCAGAGGCAAGCAGATTTCTGAGTTCGAGGCCAGCCTCATCTACAGAGTGAGTTCCAGGACAGCCAGGGCTGTGCAGAGAAACCCTGTCTCGAAAAATCAAAAAAAAAAAAATTACTTGCTTGCATGTGTGTATGATATGTGGGAGCCGGCACGCACATGCCAGAATGTGTGGAGGTCAGAGGACAACACCTGAGAGTCAGGTCTCACGCACCTTGTTGTGAGGTAGGGTGTCTCCTTGTTTGGGTTGCGCTGTGGGTGTTGCACCCTGGACATGGAGCCCATTATCGTGGAGATCATGGCCTGCATGCCTTCTGGACAATTCCATCTCTACCTCCCATCTCCCGGGAAGAAGGGTGGGATCACACATGCCTGCGGTCATATCCAGCTTTCTTCTTTTTAAAATGTGGGTGCCAGAGGTCAAACCAGGCCATCAGGTTTCCATGGCAACATGCGTTCCCAGGGAGCAGCTCAGCAGCTCCTGGTTTTGTTTTTCTTTCTTTTTTTTTTTTTTTTTTTTTTTGGTTTTTCGAGACAGGGTTTCTCTGTATAGCCCTGGCTGTCCTGGAACTCACTTGGTAGACCAGGCTGGCCTCAAACTCAGAAATCCGCCTGCCTCTGCCTCCCGAGTGCTGGGATTAAAGGCCTGCGCCACCAGGCCCAGCTTGGTTTTGTTTTTCAACAACTACAACTGTAAAGTCTTGTTTCTTCTTTCATTTGTCAGTTTTGTTTTGTGTTTGTAAATCTCTGTCATTATACTTCATATGTACAGTAACTGTATTCTCGTAACAAACTGATCATTTATTCTAATAAAATGCCTGTGTCTAAAATAATCTGTCTTGAAGTCTGTTGTTCATATCAGATTTATTAATTGATTTTGATATGTTGTTTGATGTTAAGATTATTAGTTGTAGCCGGGCGTGGTGGCTCATGCCTTTAATCCCAGCACTTGGGAGGCAGAGGCAGGCGAATGTCTGAGTTCGAGGCCAGCCTGGTCTACAAAGTGAGTTCCAGGACAGCCAGGGCTATACAGAGAAACCCTGTCTCAAAAAAACCAAAAAAAAAAAAAAGATTATTAGTTGTTTGATGTTTAAATAATGAAATATTCTAGCCTTGAAAAGAATTGTTGCCTATAGAAGTTTTTGTAAGATTAGTGTTTCTGTGGTAGAGTTTTCCACCTATATGCCTATAGATTATTGTTTATTTAATAAGTATATCTTGAATTTTTCAGTGAGCATACAAAATATTTTATTGTTCTATTTTAATACACATAGATTGTTGTACTTTATAGGCATATCTTAAACATGCAATTGTTTTTTAATCAAGTTTGATAAATTATTGTCTTTTGATTAGCATAACTAAGGAGCTTACGGTTTCCCTATCTTTCCTGCACTGGGGAACATATCAGGGATTTGCACATCCAAAGCAAGTGGTCTACCACTGAGCTACATTACTTTCACAACTCTTTTTTTGTTTGTTTGTTTGTTTTTCGAGACAGGGTTTCTCTGTATAGCCCTGGCTGTCTTGGAACTCACTTTGTAGACCAGGCTGGCCTCAAACTCAGATATCCCTACCTCTGCCTCTCAAGTGCTAGGATTAAAGGCGTGCACCACCACCGCCCAGCTACTTTCACAACTCTTAACTTATATTTAAAATAATTTCATGTCAGATGGTGGTGCACAGGCACTCGGGAGGCAGACGCAGGTGGATCTCTGAGTTTGAGGCCAGCTTGATCTACAGTTCCAGGACAGCCAGAGCTATACAGAGAAACCCTGTCTCAGAAACAAACAAACAAAATAATTTCATTTGGGTACATTTAGCCTCCTATCTTGCTGTCTGTTGGATTTGTGTTTGTGTGTGCACATGTGTGTGCATGCATGTATATGAATGTAGGTACCACTAACAGATAACGTTACTAGATCTCTTGGAGCTGGTGTGAGATGCATGAGGCCCGACAGGCACTGGAACCTGAATGCAGGTCTTCTGAATGTATTAAGTTCTCTTAACTGCCAAACTATCTATGAGGCTCCACTAATTGGCTTTTATTTCTTTCATGGTTTGTTCTTGTCTTTCCCCTCTCCCATCTTTTAATTACTTGGGCATATTAAATAGTCAAGTTCCTTATCATCTATATAGAGTCTTTATTTTATAAGATTAATAGTTTTTCTAGGATTTACAATGTTCATCATTATGTTATGTGTGTGTGTGTGTGTGTGTGTGTGGAGGGGAAGTTTAGACAGTGTTTCTCTGTGTCCTGGAACTCACTCTGTAGACCAGGCTGGCTTTGAACACAGATCCACCTGCCTCTGCCTCCTGAGTACTGGGATTAAAGGTATTTGTCACATTTGTCCAACCAAAATTTAGGCTACACTGTTTAAATAATTTTTTAAAATTTTGTAAAAATGTATTTTAGATGTATTTATTTTAGGTGTATGAGTATTCTGTCTTCATGAACACCAGTAGAGGGTACTGGATCCCCTTACAGATGGCTGTGAGCCACCATGAGGTTGCTGGGAATTGAACTCAGGACCTCCGGAAGAGCAGCCAGTGCTTTTAACCACTGAGCCATCTCTCCAGCCCTCATGTTTAATTTATGACCGTAAATGCTGTGGTTTATATGTTTCACTCCACATTCGGTGTAACCCTGTGGTGTGTTGTCATTTTCTAAAATGTGTTCTGTTCTCAGTGATGTGTGTGTGTGTGTGTGTGTGTGTGTCTTTGCGTGTCTGTACATGTCTGTGTGTGGGCATATGTACATGTGCACAGGTACTCAGTGCCCAGAAGAGAATGTCAGACCCCTAAAGGTAGAGTTACAGTTGCTTGTGGGTCAACTGAGGTGGGTTCTGGACAGCAAACTCAGATCCTCTGGAAAGGACAGTATATACATCTAAGCCATCACTCCTGCCCTGTGGCTAGTTTTGTTTTTGTTTTTAAATCTAACTGAATATCTTCTGAGAAGTTTAAAACTGAGGAAAGGGTGTTCGCAGCCGCCGCGCTAATGCCAGCGCCGCCTCTCGCTTGCGGAGCTCCAGCCGAAGGAGAAGAGGGGTAAATAAGTAAGGAGATGTCCATACCATGGCTCGTACAAAGCAGACTGCCTGCAAGTCCACCAGTGGTAATGCACCCAGGAAACTGGCTACAAAAGCCGCTCGCAAGAGTGCGCCCTCTACTGGAGGGGTGAAGAAACCTCATCGTTACAGGCCTGGTACCATGGCACTCCATGAAATCAGAGGCTATCAGAAGTCCACTGAACTTCTGATTCGCAAGCTCCCCTTTCAGCGTCTGGTGCGAGAAATTGCTCAGGACTTCAAAACAGATCTGCGCTTCCAGAGTGCAGCTATTGGTGCTTTGCAGGAGGCAAGTGAGGCCTATCTCGTTGGCCTTTTTGAAGATATCAACCTGTGTGCTATCCATGCCTAACCTGTAACAATTATGCTAACTATCACTCCGCATAAGTGGAGAACATGCTTAAGAGTCCACTATGAGGGGAAACATTTCATTCTCAAAAATATTTTTTTCATCTTCTTCCTGTTACCAGTAGTTTTGAATGTTAGATATTTTTTCCATGGGGTCAAAGGTTCCTAAGTATGTGATTGCGAGTGGAAACATAGGGGACAGAATCAGGTATTGGCAGTTTCTCCACGTTCATTTTTGTGTGAATCTTTAATATAAATGCAAGATGTAAAGCATTAATGCAAGCAAAATGTTTTAGTGAACTCATTTCAACAGTTCAACTTAATAACAATTATAAATAAACCTGTTAAAATTTTCTGGACAATACCAGCATTTGGATTTTTTTTTAAATAAGTAAATTTCTTATTGACGGCAACTAAATGGTGTTTGTAGCATTTTTATCACGCAGTAGATTCTATCCATTCTCTATACTTTTCTGAGTTGTCCTACATACACCATGCCTGTCTGCCTCCCACCATGATGATAATGAACTAACCCTCTGAAACTGAAGGCAAGCCCCCCAACTAAATGCTGTCTTTTATAACAGTTACTGTGGCTAAGAGTGGCAGTAAGTTTGGGGGGGGGTAGACAGACGCTAGGCCTTGGCACAGGTTTTTTGAAACCTCAAAACTTAACCCCAGTTACACACTTCTCCCAACAAGGCTACATTCCTAATCCTTCCTAAACAGTCCACCAACTAGGAGTCAAACATTCAAATATAGAACTCTATGGGCTGGAGTGATGGCTCAGTGATTAAGAGCACTGACTGCTCTTCTGAAGGTCCTGAGTTCAAATCCCAGCAACCACATGGTGGCTCACAACCATCTATAACAAGATCTAACTCCCTCTTCTGGAGTGTCTGAAGACAGCTGCAGTGTATTTACATATAATAAATAAAATCTTTAAAAAAGACGGCCTAGTCAGCCATCGCTGGGAAGAGATGCCCCTTGGTCTTGCAAACTTTATATGCCCCATACTGGGGAACACCAGGGCCAAGAAGTGGGAGTGGGTAGGCAGGGGAGCACGGTGAGGGGAGGGTATAGGGGACATTTGGGATAGCATTTGAAATGTAAATGAAGAAAATATCTAATAAAATAAGTTAAAAAAATAAAAGACTGCAAAAAAATCTTTTAAAAATATTTATATTTCCATTCGTTCCCACTTTTCCTTTCACAATATTTGTCTTTCCCGTACAACAGCTAAATGTGACTAGACAGTCGGTTTTACGGCTGGCCTTTGATCTTACCTTGTGACTGGGAATGACCCTAACCTTGAACTTCTGATCCTTCCTCCTCTTCAGAGCAGCTTGTCTGTGTGGTGCTGGGAAGCACTCTACCAGCTGAGCCACATCCCTAGCCCCTCTATCATTTTGACATTTCTATTGAGTGATTTTCTTCCTGGCTATAGATCATACTTCCTTCTCATATCTAATTTTGAAATTACATACCAGATATTATAGGTACTACAGTGTTTGTGGTATGTGGAGGATTTTTTAATTGCTATTTGCTTTTTGGTTTTCTAAGACAGGGTTTTGCTGTGTAGCCCTGGCTGTCCTGAACTAACTTTGTAGACCAGGCTGGCTTCAAACTCACAGAGATTTGTCTGCCTCTGCCTCCCAAGTGCTGGGACTAAAGGCTTGAGCAGCCACCGCCTGGCTGCTCTTTATTTTTAATATAGTTTTAAAAAATTTGTGTGTATGAGTGTTTTGCCTACATACAGGTAAATGCATGACATACATGCTGGTATCTGAGGAGGTAGGAACTGGACATCTTATCTTATAGAACTAGGGTTACAGATGACTGAGACACAATGTGGGTGCTAGGAATCAAACCAGAGCCCTCTACAGGCGTGACAAGTGCTCTTAAGTGCCACTGAGACAGCCGGGCGTGGTGGCGCATGCCTTTAATCCCAGCACTTGGGAGGCAGAAGCAGGCAGATTTCTGAGTTCGAGGCCAGCCTGGGCTACAAAGTGAGTTCCAGGACAGCCAGGGCTATACAGAAAAACCCTGTCTCGAAAAACCAATTAAAAAAAAAAAAGTTTACATAGGAAATAGAATTGTTGAGACTTTTAAGCTAGTTGAGTGAATGTATAAAGTAAACCTTTCATTCATTACTCGAGCCACGGGTCCAAGAGTCCAGGGTTCAGCAGAGCTCTGTATCAAAAACTCTAAATAGGCTGACATTTTCTGATTATTTAGATTCAAAACAAACAAAAAAAACAGGCTGACCCAGGGAGGCTGCCACCCAAGAAGGGGGAATTATGGTGGGGAAGGGAGCTATGGGGGAAGGGGGAAACTGTGTGTACTGGGAGTGAGGGCATCAATTGGGATGTAAAGTGAATGAATGAATGAATGAATGAATGAATACATAAATGGATAGGCTGGAGGATGGCTCAGTAGTTAAGAGTGGTTGCTGCTCTTAGTGGCCCCAAGATTGGTTCCCAGCACAGCACACAGTGGGTAGCTCAGAACTGCTAGGTTAGTGCTAGATTAGTCCTTTCCATAAAGTGAGGTTGTAGAGGCATCAGCCACAAGGCACTTTCAGTCTGGCGGAGTAAAGTATGAATATCTACTAGCCCTGAATGAGACTGGGTAGTTCTTCAGCTTACTTCTTCCTTGGACCAGCCTGTTGGGAGTTTCCATCTCTGTGTACACAGTTAACCAAAGACAAGAGGTTCCCAAGCTGACATCCGTGTAACTCCCTTCTCCTTGGTTACCTGCTCCAGAGGTTCTAAGGAGCCCAAGGACTCTGAAAAGGGTCTTTCTTAAGCCTGGGAGTCAGCTGTGCTCACATGGCTCCGACTCCGCAGTCCCAACTGGACGAGCCTAGGCTTATGGGCCACCTTTCCTGCTTCCTTTTCTTGAGGACCATACATTACCAGATCACCTAATTTCCAGTTGGATAGTTATGAGTTTCTATCAGTGTATAAATAACTTTTAGATGATGTATGATTTGGGGATGGTGTGATAGAAATATTCTAAACTATAGCATGTAGAGATGGCCATGTAACTAGTCAAGTTTTTTCAGTACTGGGGATTGAAATGAAGGCTTCACTCATGCTGGGCCACTTGGCTCGCTCACTACACATCCAGGCTTAACTGCATTTTAGTGTTTACATTGTACCTCATTAAGCTTACAAAAAGAGTAAAGAAAGGTAGTTTGTGACATAGCAGTGTTACTAAATATTTCAGGCACACAAACTCATATGGCACATAAAGAAACTCCTTATTACCACCCAGGCAATACAAACAACCAGAAGCTCCTTGTGTCTTGCTTACCCCCACTCAGGCTTATGTCCATCATCTTGATATGTGTATTACCAATGTGTTGGGCTTTCGAGTTTCTGAGCTCTATAGTAGATGTCCCAACCATCTAGCTGTTCTTAACAGACATGGTAATAAGTGAACCCACAGACCGAATTACATTTATTTAACTTCTAGCCTTGGGGCTGCATAGGAATGAAAATTTACTGGTATCTAACTCCTGAACTGTACTTACCCTAGAAGATGCTAAAGAAATCACTGCCATTTATTGCTCTGCCTGGCATTGGGTTGAGGGGCTCAGGAGTAGGAATGGAGACAGGATTACTGAACGCTCCATTTGCCAAGTGCCATGAAAGGCAAAGAAGTGGAGCCTCATCACATCCTTCCTGACACTGGTTCTGATCCCACAATTCAAAATGACTCTTGGTTTGCAACCTGTGCCTCTGTGATGGTTTGTATTTTCTTGGACTAGGGAGTGGCACCATTTGGAGTTGTGACCTTGTTGGAGTTAAGTGTGTCCTGTAGGTATGGGCTTGATACTCTCACCCTAGGCCAGTCTTCCACTAGCAGCCTTTGGATGAAGACTCTCAGCTCTGCCTGTGCCATGCCTGCCTGGATACTGCCATGCTCCCCATCTTGATGGTAAGGAACCTCTGAACCTGTAAGCTAGCCCCAATTAAATTTTTTTATAAGACTTGCCTTGGTCATGGTGTCTGTTCACAGCAGTAAAACCCCAAGAAAGCCTCTTATCCATGTTCAGTCCATCCTTACTGTGGTGCCCTTCCCCCACCTCATTAGATGATATTTTCCACTTGGAGCCATCAATTTCTGTGCCGTCATCCTAACCTCCTATGGTAATGCACAGGCAATGTCCAACAGCCTAACTGCATATTGAATACATGAGTAAAAGATACTAGCTTTTGTTACATCAAATTTAAAATAGAAACACTTTACCCATTGACCCTTAACTCTGGTGTACATAGTCTTGCATAAGAAAACAATTCTCCAGCTTTGTTCTCACACTTCATGGTTTGCTATCTGGGGTTCATGTTAAGTCCTGGAAGCCATGGCACCCACTTGCATGCCCATGAGTTATCCATCAACCTGGGATCTTCACAACTAACTTTCCTTCTTCTCATACCCTTTCATGTTTTCCAACAACCACCTCCTCCTCCCATCATTCCTTCCACCAGTCAGCTTTGGTTACTGCTGGAGTCAACATGCTGCAGGACAGAGGCATACCATGTGAAACTCAGAAGCACCACTCCATCCCCTTATGAAGTGCCTGGGCTCAGGGCCCCACCAAGCTAGAGGGCATTCTGAGCTACACCCCCCAGCCCCTTAAAAGATTACAGAAAACTGTACTATGGAGTGATACAAGATAGCTCACACTTGTGTTAATCTTACTTCAAACAAAACATTTAACCTTCCGGAAAATCATTTCCTTTTGTGGTACAGTGCTGTATGCCTGGGAGTCTGGGAGTTCCCCGACTAGCCCACCTAGTGGAAACAGCAAGCTTCTCATTCAATAAAGTAATAATCCCGGGACAGAAACCCTGCCTCAACACAACCCACCTAATTAAACACTAGTATCGCGTTCATGCCCATCTTCACAAAAATCCCATCTGGTTATGCTGCCAGGACCCTAGTTTCTTTTCCTAGAAACCTTGTACCTAAGGTCAAGCAAACTATGCTTGTACCACTTTTACACATGAATTCATGTCTTGCCCACAACAGCTTCTACATGTTTTATAGCCATCACTCTTGCTTGACCTCAGATTTTTTTTCTAATTTTACCAACTAAGTGAAAAACATGCGTTGTATACATGTATATTGTGTGCTACGTGCACAAGGGTCCAGAACAGGGTGTCAGGTTCTCTGTAAGAGCAGCAAGTGGTTTTGACTGCTCTCTTCAGCCACTAAAATACAGTATTCTTCATTTTGACTGGTTACCCATGGGGAAATATTCTGTTTGTAGACATAGAACCAACTCAGTATACATTACTGTACCAGAACCTATTCCTCCAAAGCCATTAAACTCAAGCTTAAAATAAACCAATCAGCTCAAACAAAATTGTTGGTATAGGCACTAACAAACCAAGCCTACTCTATTAGCAAGACTTAATTTCTCCCAAACATGAAGATGTTCACCTTTAATATCAGAAGACGGGGGAGGTAAAGATGGTCTCTAGTCTCAAAATCAGACTCAGCTGTTAGAAGCTAGCCAGAGTTAAGTGGCCACCACAACATATGCTCCCTGTAATCTCTGCAAACCTTACCATCTTTCTAAACTAGAACCCTTCTCCAGTATGGAACTCTGCCATTGAACTATTCCAATCTTAAATATCCCTGGCTGGGTTAAGGTCCTATTTGATAACTATTTTGAGTCTGCATTCCTTTACCAATTAACTAAACTTTAGTCTCCACCTGCAGTTTTAAGAGACAAAAATCTACCCGATTCTGAGAATTGTTCAGCCTTTCTGCAGACATTTGACACACCTAAAATTTATCCTCAATATTTCATTCTTCAATCTGATAAGATCCTACATTTTTACAAGATTTATCTGCAGGTGTGCTAAATCCAGAGAGGTAAGAGGTATCTCTTCCTATGCAGTTAGGAGTTACAGGAAACTAGAAGCCCTCTTAAGAGCCAAATCATCTTTCTACTCCCTTAAATACATTTCTAGATCTAACCCAATCTACACTAAAAAATAAATAATTTAGGCCTTCTGTCCCAAAACAACTAACACCTAGGCATTATATTAGCCACAAAATAACAGTACTCAAAAGGCTTATTAAGGAGGGGAGTTTCTGCTGATGACTTTTCGGGCCAGATTTCCGGGGCCTGCTGGGAACTAAAGCAAGTATGTCGGGAAGGCTGTGGTGCAAGGCCATTTTTGCTGGCTACAAGCAAGGTCTCCGGAACCAAAGAGCACAGGGCTCTTCTTAAAATTGAAGGTGTTTATACCTGAGATGAAACTTAGGCAAGGGGTGTGCTTATGTGTATGCATAGAGCAAAACACAATATAGTGACTCCTGGAGGCAAACCAAACAAAACCAGAGTGATCTGGGGAAAAGTAACTCGGGCTGCCCACAGTTTGTGCCAAATTCCAAATTCCTCCTGCAGAGGCCATTGGATACAGAGGCCATTGGATACAGAATCTGTGTGATGCTGTGTCCATACGGGATTTAAACTAAAGGAGAGTAAATAAATAAAAGTAGATTTGTGCTTATTAGATACCCATACTTATTATGTACTTATACTAAAACTGTATTTTATTCACTGCATACCCTGCATCTACATTATATTTATTATTATTTTGTTGGACCTGAGAATGTTTAAAGAGTTCTCAAAACATTAGAGTGAACTGGGTCTCCTTAGTAAGCAAAGGACCTGAAAATCCTTTTACAGAATGAGCAGGCAGTCTTCATTCATGACACAGGTGTAATCTCTTCTCTCATTCTATACCTTGATGAGAACTTGTTGCTCTTGAAAGACCCAGGTTTGACTTCCAGACTTAACAAGGTGCTTAACAAAATATACAAAGCTCCAGTTCAGGAGATCCAGGGCTTCTGAGGCTTGCAGACTCCTAGTCTGTATACATGTACAAGTTCATGGCATTCACTACCCTTTATTGTGTAGCAAAGAAAACATAGATTTAAACTGTGATCTAGAATTAGAACAGCAAACAGTATCTCATCTCAATGCCCAATTGGAAATCTAGTTGAATTTGTTATTTTACATTTAAAACTAATCTGATGCTCAAGCACATTCATTATAAGCAATAATGCCATGTTGCATTTAACTGGGTTTTCCTCATAATGCATACTGGAGGTAACAAGAAACCATACAGTGGAAGTGAAAAGCTACCTCACAAAAATGGTCTAAATGAAACCTAGTCATCAAAAACATCAGTGTGCTTTAACTGATTAACAAGGTATTAGGGGAACTATAAGGTAACAATAAAACCCTCACATAGGTTTGAATCCTGGCACCGTATCAAATTAATCTAAGCCAAACTTCCTCTGCACGTGGATACTTCAATGATATGTAGCACTCATGGAACATCTGTATATACTAAATAACATCTAAGCACTAAAAGCCCCCAAGTCAGCCCTACATTTAACAGCCTTAAACAAAAGCAAATTCGTACTAAAAACATGCTTTGCAAAATACCCAGACGTGGGGAGGTTATTTAATACAACCTCAGCACCAAAGAGAAACATTCATTCCAGTTCTACTTGGCCAATATATTTGAGAAATAGATTTAATGTTATCTTGAAGCAAGAACAATATTAATATTGTACCAGTCACTAAATAAACTACAGGACTTTAATTACAACAGTTAAAAAGAAAACCAACACTTCTTTGTAAAACAAGTTGCATCAGCAATTTTTCTTGCCTTTATTTAAACAGTTCTCAAAACATTTGAGTGAATTGGGCCTCCTTTGGTAAGCAAAGGACCTGAAAATCATATTTAAAAAATGAACAGGCAGTCTTCATCCATGACACAGGTTTGATGATCCCTTCTCTCCTTCCATACTTTGAAGCACCCAGTATTTTCATACAGTCTAAACGCTAGAAGAACAAGAGTCCATCTGTGGTGGAATGTATTGTCGCTTGCTGATAATTAGTTGAAATACCATTATCTCCTTTTAACAGCCTTAAGAAACAGCCCTTTAAAGGCATGTATCTGAAGCTCTTATTCCCTGCTATATATAATACAGATTACATAAAGGCCAACACATCCACATTAATGTAAGCATTAAGCATTTGCTGTATGGGAAGATTTTTGTTCTAATACTAGCAGTACAGAGTTACAGCATATTTTTTAACACTTAATTGCAGGTATATTGAATATGGCAAGTTTCATGGACTCCTGAAAGAAAATTATTTTTATTTAACTTTTTACTTTTTTACTGATAACTTAAGAATGGTTCTGGTTAAGCATTGATATTTAGAAAGAAAAGTAAAAATCAAACTTGTTTATTGNTGCTTTTTGCCATCTGGTAGCATTTTACACACAGGCTTCGATCTTCAGAATACCCTGGATTCAGTAGAAAAACCTTTTAAATGAAGTTTTTTACAATAGAAACTTCTCAGCAGTCAAAATTTGGACTGTAAAAAAATACATGCAAAACATACTTTTCTGAAAACACTTAACTTTGAACAAAGCAAATCGAACTACACAAATCCAGAATGAAAACAGCATTTCAACTCCACCAAAAGTAGTCATCATAAAAGGTGTAAAAGTCACCTAACTTCACTAGGCACTGTTCACTTTTTAAACAGGAGACAATAGAAAATATTGTCCACAAACAATATCCCAGCTCTATGGCAGGTTTCAGAAAGTCTTCAACTTCATGCTTTAGTAGCGACCTAGAATGAAAAAAAAAAAATCCGCATATTAAAAATGGGATTTTTCTATAACCTGAAAAAAAAATCTCTGCCATGAGTAAGAGTTTCACTCAAGCATTAATACTAGATTAGTTTATAAATGCTTAAGAAATACAAATTTAGTAAGCTTAACCATTCGTGTAGCACAGATGAAACTGTGCAGACATAAGCAGCATGGACTTGCAAATTTACAAGGCAGTTATACTCCAGCAAATAATATTACAAGAGAGAAAACCCATCAGGGTAACTTACGAGGTGAGTAGGATCGTGATCGAGAACGTGACCTGTATCCTCCACGACTGTAGTAAGGAGAAGGTGACCGTCTTCTGTAAAAAATTAAGATTGCATCTACATCTATATGATATTGGGCTAATAATAACAAAGCCAAACTTTTGCCAGGTCCCAAGCTAGAAGATTCTGATCAACTTTTAAAATGTAATATATTAGATCCAAATACCAAATAAACACTATAATTAGAGTATATTTTTACTTTTAAGCAAGCAGAAAGCTTTAAAGCTGATTCTCCACATGATTCAAAGCTTATAAAATGTTCTATATCTAAAAAAAAAAATGGTGCTATCAACTAATGACGTCTCGTAAGCTCAATTAATTTGCAATCTCTACAAAGCCCTTCACTGCTTATTGAAAACTACGTTTGCAAACTTTAAGAAATCAAATCCCATGGCTGGAGAGACAGGTAACAGCAAAGAGCAATGGCTGCCCTAGCAGTTTGATTCCCAGCACCTACAAGGCGGCTCACAAATGTGGAAACCCTCTTCTGTCCTCCAAGGGTACACTCAAGCATGAATGTAGCAATACAGGCAAAATGCAGAAATAAATCAATCTTTAAAAAAAAAAAAAAAAAAAAGAAGCACTTGGGAAATAGAACAGAGGCAGGCAGAAGTCTGAGTTCCAGGACCCTCCCTGTCTCAAAACCTGTTTTGCCATTAAGAGGAAAGCTACCTAAGTATCAGGTAAACATTTTTTTTTTTTAACCAGCAATCTACTTTAAAACCCTTTGGCACACCTGTAAATCTGATCCCTGTCTTGAGCTGCTCTCCATCCACCTCCTCCACCACCTCCTCCTCTGTAAAGACAGAAAAAGGAGTAAATTGTTTAGTTGAAACAATTGCCACAACAATGGACAAAACCCAATTTCTTATAGTTAACATGTTAAAGAGCCCTTTCTTTCTGAAATGAGTCACTCTCAACAAAGACCTTTAACTTCTCAGGGAAGCACCACTACACACAGGAGTGACTACTGGGGTGGGGAGGTGCCATTTTGCTATAAGTCTGGACTTAATTATTAGAGACTTACTTCTACAGGAAATAGTTTATGAACAATTGTCCATGTCTTGAACATGAAATACCAAGTTAATGAGTTAAGCCAAGAGTTGTGACCCATACTTAGTTACAAGTTTACACTAAAGGTTTAGAATTAATGTTGGTGATTGGGTGCCATTCTCATACAGTAAAAGGAAAAAAAAAATTTAAGTTTCACCTTTGTATTAGCTAAGTTTTTCTTCATTCATCTTTAAAAATTAATCAACCAGGCACCCAACTACATATCAAATTAGACCTAACCATTAAATTTTGCCCTAAATCCCTGCTATTTGTTATATTCTAAAAGCCTAGTTTTTTTTTTTTTTTTTAAATGCTTTCAGTGTGGACTTCTATACAGCTTACCTGTATGATCTGCTGTAATAGTCCCGGTCATCATATCCCCGATCATATCCTCTGTCATAATAGTCTCGGCGGCGTGAACTGCCACTACAAACGACAACATATCTTTTAGTCCTCCTCTTGCTAAAATTAGTACTCAGACAGAAGAGAACTCAATTCATCTAGGACCTTGGATATGATTAAGCAAATGGAATTTACTTACTAAGTGGGTCTCCCCATATAAATTCCTGGTGTTGGGGTATGGGGTCTTTTTGTAATAGAGAAATCAACCCTAATTCGTCGCCCATCAAGCTCCATTCCATTGGCACGTTCTTTAGCCTTCAAAAGATAAAAATTGTTATATACATTTTCGACAATGTATCTAATTATCTCATAGCTATTTTTAGGCCAGGAAAAACAAAAAACAAAAACCCCCCACCCCTACAATTTATAAATGTGCTGTTCTCTGTACTACAAATTTACCACAACAATAAGTGTGCAGACTACGGTATCAGCCTACATGACCCACAAAATACCTATCTACAAATTTAGATTGACTTTAGCTAAACCCTTGGTCTCTAACATCCTACATGCTGGGATTACACAAACACAGCACACTAATATTTATGATACCCAAATTTCAATTTTCTTAAATTAGCACTTGCTAATTAAATAAGCCCAAATGTTCCCCTTCACACATGGCTGTTTGGAATTAGAGGAAAAATTATCCCCGACATTGTATGATTCAAAACGCCTGTTGTGGGAGGCAAAAGCCTTTATGAAAAGGCTTGATTTATCTTTTCAAGTTTAAGGCTGTTTGTAAGTTGTAGCGCTATACAAAAACAAAGACAGGTTTACAAATAGAAAATGTTGACACTGTCACTCTATTATCTATATCTTATATCATTTGGCATATTAGAAGGCTCTTTTTGAATTTTATTTAAAAAATTCAAGTCATTTTAATAATTATTTACATGTAATTAAAAAAAAATTTTTTTGAGAACTCCTAATTTCATGAAGAACTACTGTATTAAAAAATTCTAGCAAAAGCTTAATTCCAGGTCTCAACAATAATCAATAGACCTATTAGCTTGCTCTCTTTTTACACTAATGAGTCTAAAATGTAAAGTTTCACATTCCTAAACAGATAATCACATTCTCACTTTCTACTAAGTCAAGCAAGAAATTCAAATAATGAAGTCACTTATTTGCCAACATTTAAAGAAAGAAAGAAAGAAAGAAAGAAAGAAAGAAAGAAAGAAAGAAAGAAAGAAAGAGGAAAAATGAAAAAATCTCAGTGTATGCTTTACCAAACTTATCAAAACAGTATTACAGCAAGTCATGGGTTTAGAATTTACTTCAAAATAATGTAAGAGTGTACCAGGTTAAATCAGCACCTTAATGAAGCTCAGCTTTAAGACTAATTAAATGCCGAGTCACACTTCATGGGCATGCAATTTTGCACAAGGTTAAAAATATCTCAGATTATCACTGAATTTAACACATTCCAAGTAGAAATTGTTTCTTTTGACTCAAATCTATAGATGTATGTCTTAGATCTTAAACTTATACTATGAAGCAGAAATTACCTTGTCAATCACTTCGTTATCAGAACAGTTAACAACAGGATTGGTGTTTTTAACTAAAGTGAAAGTAAGAATTTACTCACTTCCTTGGCATCGTCTACATTTTCAAAATATACAAAGGCAAATCCTCTTGAACGTCTAGACTGCTGGTCATATACAATAGACACATCCGCAATGGGGCCATATTTAGAGAACACTTCTCTTAGGTCTCTTTCTGTGGTGTATAAGCTCAACCCAAACACACCAAGACAACAGTTGGGGTCAGGATTTGCCTAGAAAACAGTAAAGAGACTTTTTAATCCTTGAAAATCTAACATAAATCTAACTAGTATAGAAAGAAGATAAATGATTAGTTCAAGCACCAATGTATCTTACAAAAAATTGGGGCATACAGTATAATAACCACAAAGGGTAAGAAATCCCACAAGAGAACTAAATCCAACATTAAAATAGGGAGGGGAGGGTTATTAAAAGAGTCTTATAAAAAGAAATCTAACAGTCTGATTTTGGGGTTTGAAGTTCAGCTCAGATGATATTCATCTAGGAATTTATTCTAAGGGGAAAAATAATCACGAGCAGACAAAAACCAGAGCAGCATAATCCCTATCAAGAAAAAAAACATGGACATTTTTTTTTTAGTTTAGTCAGGGATCACACAACTCAGACTGACCCAAAACTCACAGCAATTTTTAATCTACAACAAGCCACTACACAACTCAATTCCCACCAACAACATCACAGCTCAGTGAGTAAAAGCCTTTGCTTTTACCTTTCTAGCTTGACAAACCACCCATTCAAGTTGGTTCTGACTTCTATGTGTGTAGCAGATACCCACCTCAAAAAGGTGATAAAAAATAAAACTTGAGCTGGATATAGTCATACACGCTTTTTTATTCCATCATTGAGCAAGAAGCAAGTGGATCTTTTTAATTAGAGGCCAACCTGGTTAACCCTGTGAGTTTCAGGACAGAAAGAGTGACACACCACAGTGAAACGTCTTAAAATGGGAACCAGCTCGGTGGCGGTGGCACACACCTATATCCCAGCACTCAGAAGACATAGGCATGCTGATCTACATAGAACAAGAACTGTACAACATATGTAACAACTGCTTAATTATTATGTGGGCTGGTGAGATGGCTCAGCGGTTAAGAGCAATAACTGCTCTTCCGAAGGTCCTGAGTTCAAATCCCAGCAACCACATGGTAGTTCACAACAATCTGAAGTGAGATCAAATGCCCTCTTCTGGGGTATCTGAAAACAGCTACAGTGTGCTTACATATAATAAATAAATCTCTTTTAAAAAGATTATTATGTTTGACTATTTTAACTGATCAAAGGTATTTATTAAGATTAAAAACAGTGGCCGGGCGGTGGTGGCACACGCCTTTAATCCCAGCACTCAGGAGGCAGAGGCAGGTGGTAATAGTGTGGAGCAAGAAGATGAAGCAAACATTAAGCGTCATAAATTATTCGTATGCTTTTCCATTATTCCTTCTGAAGTCTAGCAGCTAAATAGTCAGAGAGGGAAATTATATTGCATATCGTGATCATAGGTGATCATAGATGAAACCCACCAGGAAATTTAACAAATTTTACAGCTAGTATCAGTAAAATTCAACCCCCATATCACAAGTGTTTCAGACAAAATGAATGTCAAAAGGTTCCAGTAATTTTACATGGGAGACGGCACAAGAGAGGACAATCTGACTTAGCAGGAAAAGTAAGTCCCAATATAAATACTCAAGTTATTAAAAACTCCACTGTCAGCCGGGCGTGGTGGCACACGCCTTTAATCCCAGCACTTGGGAGGCAGAGGCAGGCAGATTTCTGAGTTCGAGGACAGCCTGGTCTACAGAGTGAGTTCCAGGACAGCCAGGACTACACAGAGAAACCCTGTCTCGAAAAAAAAACAAAAACAAAACAAAAACAAAAACAAAAAAAAAAAAACTCCACTGTCAAAACAATGATCAAAGTTCCAAAATAAGTCTTCAGACTGGGGGGGTGCACCTCAGTGGTAGAATATTGATTTGCATACAGCCCATAGCACTTCAGAAATCTTACCCGGTTCCCAACATGACGCCTTCGAGTAGACATGGGAGAATGGCTGTGGCTGTGGCGCCTGCGATAATCTCGGCTGTAAGACCTGCTCCGGGATCGTCTATGCGAGCGAGATCGTGATCGTGACCTTGTATAATGTCTTCTAGAACTTCTTCTGGATCTAGACCTGTAAGACAGAGGTCTTTGGAGTTAATGACTAAATAACAAGATATGATGTTAAAAACACTTAAAATTGGAAATTGGACCACATGGCACACTCCTAGTTCGGTCCATGCACACCTTTACGTCTCACAATGCTATACTTTATTCTGTATTTCCTATTATGCCCACTAAGAATTTAGGCCACCACAAGTGGTTTATTTTTAGTAACATTCATTGCTTTTGACTAGAGTGTTTACCTCTGTATAAAGTGGTAACCTAAACCACAACACATTGAGAAAGGAGTGCTGGTGCTACAAGCATCTCAAGTTCAAAAGGTTAAATCAGCAAAAAATAGGGTAACAGACCCTTACTAGTTTATCAACTACACCATCTATCAGCAGAGTTAATGAAGAGATATCAAAATGGCCTTTCTTACCTAGATTCAGATCTGGATCTCGACTTTGATCTAGAACGCCTTGAATCTTCCTTGGAGCGAGACCTTGCAGGTGTATGTCTTGCAGATTTCCCCGATCCGTGAGCACTTCCACTTCGGGAAGCAGAACGGGATTCCTACACGCAGATGTCAAAAGTTTTAATTTGTATACTGTTTTGGAAACTTTAAAAACAAATAAGCTTCTGTGAGATAAATGGCCAAGGAGAGCAATCCTCTTCCAAAGATAAGAAAACATATGCGAGGGCAGGAATTGAGTATACCTGGTATAATGGTTTCATTGCTTCAACTGACATGAATCAATTGGTTCTTTTCTTCCACCTTTCTGGAGCAAAAATAAGAAATATCTAACTCCACTCCCTTAAAAGGTATCCCAAGTCGGACTGTTAAAGAACTGCCCAAAGATTTGGAGAATACTACATAGACTGAGAACGAACTTTAACTAGCAATGAAAGCACCCTATAAAATTTACAAAATTTCGAATTCAAGTTTGTTGAATGAGGGGCAAAAGCAGTAAGAATAATCTTGAGTTTCATGCTCTGAAGGTAGAAGAAATCTAACTAGATTCTTGTTTTTAGTGTTTGTGGGGACCTCCTACAAAACTCAAGAGCAACCAGAAGGAGCTAAGAACAGAGAAACACAGCCAACAGTCTGAGTAAAAAGAAGGTAGCCAAGATCTGGTTTTATTGACTAAACTGACTAGAACCAAGGCAGAATACAAGTAACTGAGAAAAAGTAGAAATATGTCAAAGGCACATTCAAACAAGGATAAAAATCAGCAGCTCATTGTCTAAGGAGCCCAGAAGAAAAATTCTAAAGATGCCTAGGCAAATATCATGTACTTGTTTTTCTGTCAAGACTCCAACTAACTGCCAATTAACCAACACAAATGAAATCTCAAAAAAAAAAAAAAAAAAAAAAAGAAAAGAAAAGAAAAAAGCACGAAGGATAACCATTTCATAAACCAAAGGCTGAGTCAATTAGTAGAAAAAATACAAATAGCAACTGAATGCTAAGAAAAATTCTACAAAGCCATTTAAAAAAAAAACTAAACTCTAAAGGGGTAGACAGTACTAACTTTCCTAGACAGCTAAGCCTTAACCACAAAACATTTATTTTAGAGCCAAACTAAAACAAAGGACATGAATCTAAACCACAACAGCTCTCCTTTGAGCATAGTGTGGCCATTCTCAAAAGGAATAAAGATACAGAAGCAATTTACATACAGAATGAGGGGGACATTTTAGAACATTCATCCCTCTCTACTCAGGACATAAAAATATGTATTTTGTATACAACACAGAAGAGGAGACCTCAAGTAAAACAGATATAGACAATGAGAGGAATGAGTTCAGCTTTCAAGGCCCCTAAACATCTAGTAAATACCTGAATGACACTAAACCACAGCGTGATATGACATGTCATAGACAGCATCACCATTCTATCAGACCTTCCTTATCCCCAAGTAGTGACATAAACTATTTGAGAATAGCTGCCTTTAATACAAAGATACAATTTAACATTCATTGCTGCTGGTGGGAGACTACTCCAATTACCCAGCCCCTGGATTTCTGCAACAAATTCTCAAGCAAACACTCATCAAGGCAATTTACCTTACTTTAAGAGGTAGAAAATAAAAATTCCCTCCTTCAGACTCGTTGCTACTGTTTGCCCAAAGAAAAAACAATTTCTAGTATGAAAAATTAGTCATAGCAAGGTTTCTCCTTAAACTTCTAGTAGGCCAAAGGGATCTTAACAGATGGTTTAGAAAGCTCCCAAGGCTCCACTCAGCCTCCCTATCTCAAAGGCTATGTCACAGATGTACTTTTAAAGCAACTATTATATCAGAAATGAGGGGAAGTACCTGAATACAAAAGATTTCACGTGTCTGTATACTGCCACCTAGTTGGACTAGGGGGTGGGGTGGGAGTTAGGGACAAAAGACCACTTCTAAATGTTCCGAGTTTAAAGATGTTTAAATCCTTCCAGCTATGTCGAACACCTTTAATTGGTAAAAAAAAAATTATAGATTTTTATGTGAATAAACGAGGCTTAGATTAGCTAAATCCGAAGCTCTTAAGCCTTAACGCACAAACAACTCTATAAAACCAGCTAGGAAAATCCTTTATACATAAAACTTCAAATTCAACTGCGTGAGAAAGCTATTAAAAAAAAAAAAAGCTATAAAGAATTACTCTCTGGAGAGCCAGTGTTGAAAGGAAAGAGATCATGAACGTAAAAGCATAAATAAAAAAATGCCAGAAATTCCCAGAAAAAATACAAAAAAATGTTTTCAAATCTTAGCCATCATTTTAAGTAGTGCACAACCTATAAGGAACAGGTCAAGTTTAAAAACAAAATCTCAAGCAGTCTGCAGCTCCTATAGAGAACAGCAGCTCAGAACACAAAGCCCTCTACACAGATTTTAGTTTGTTAGGCACCCTAGTACTGTGCTATTTAAGGCCTCACAAACTCAGTATAAGAAGTTAAATATTTTCTATGATTCTTTCAAAAAGTAATCTTCCCTGGTCCCAAAACCCATTTCAGCCCTGATTTTAATTCAGTTTTCCCTGTGAATAGAACCTTAAAGCATCACCCTCAATGGTCCAAAGGAGACACAAGAACCAAAGAGGAAATTAAAAAAAAACAAAAAAACGGGGCTGGTGAGATGGCTCAGCGGGTAAGAGCATCCAACTGTTCTTCCAAAGGTGCAGAGTTCAAATCCCAGCAACCACATGGTGGCTCACAACCATCCTTAACAAGATCTGACTCCCTCTTCTGGAGTG
>NC_034601.1:17616161-17634482 GCF_900095145.1 Mus pahari
AAAAAAAAAAAAAAAACAGATGGGAAATGTATACTAACATCAACATTATTTTCACTTTAAGTGTATCCAACCTGGGCATAGAATAAAATTCCAAAATCACATAAGCTTGAGTAGTAACAAAAAATTAAAAACACTCAATTATCTTATTAGTTTTACAAAGCATTGTCTATGAGTATTATGTTCTCTCTGCAAGATACAGACATAATGTAAAAAGCACTGACAATAGGCTAAAGTGTACCAACACAACATGCATCCTTCAGTCATTTAATTCATTTGTTAATAGCTCTAAAGACCTAACAACACTCAGAAAAATTTTAAAGTTGCCATAGCTTTAAGATGATAATCTTTAATATTCTGCATGGTGAAGACAACTATTGGTTTTCTGTGGATTGTGTGTATTATGCTAATCACCTAGCTATAATCAGTCAAAACAGACAGGAATTTTGTGTTTATTTTTCTCGGAGTAGCACACTAGAAGAAAACAGTGTTTACTTTAGAATCATTGTAATAAACTAAAGAGAAAAGACACAAATACCAGCTACTATCACACTTTGGATTAGCTCTCATTTCACTTGTATGACCCATTTCTTTTAAGGGAAGCTACTATACATACTTCAGCAAAAACCCTATTTCAGTTGGAACAGGCGTTAAACTGAAACAATATAAAAGAATCATCCTCATTTGGCACATGTAGATCTCAACATTTGGACTTAAGCGGTATAGCTTTCCACAAACTTGTGAAAACCTAATGCTTTCATCACAATATAAACAATGGTGTTAAGATGCTTTGCTTAGATTTTAATCCCATAATCACCCTGGTAACAATCTTCGATTTTTCCAGTAGAAAATTCTACTATACACTGTTCAGTATCAAAGCAGAAAATATCATGCATTTTGAGAGTCCAAAGGGCATTAAGAGACCACCAGTTCCAACTCTGTACTCACTCATGCCCCAGAACCAGCAGAGAATAGATCAAAACCCTAAGGCAAAATGGGAGGCCATTTACCCAGGATGGATAGCACACTGCTGCAGCCTGCTATTTGACTACAAAGTTTTTTAAAGAATTGCATTTCCATCATTTGACTAAGCAGTTAAAATTAGAATTATTACCTAATTTAAATGGGTTCCCTTGGAAGTCACTTCTTTACCCTGTATATACTTCTTCTATTAAACAAATAATGCATGCATGTTTAGCAAAATATACAGGGACACATAAACAGACTAGTAATTACTTAGCGTAGTGCTTTCTGATTCCAGATTACTTCTTATCTTAACTTCATTTTTATTTCTTTTCTTCATTCTTCCGTTTCAAATTCTGACTTCTTTCATCTTCCCCACTTCACACAAATTGCTCAATATTCTACAAGTGGGACTTCTGGTCTGATAATTAGCATGCATTCTTTCTTTTATTTTTTCAAATTTCAGCTTCACTTATTCCTGAGCTTCAAATACTCATTTATAAAACTTGTCAAATGACGACTTCCGCATTTTCCTTCTTCAACATTAACCTTAATAGAAAAAGAACAGGATGAAGAATATTTTAAAACTCCAGGATAAAATCCAGTGCCAAAACTGAAACTAGAAAAAAAAAATCCCTTTTCGTAGTTTTGGATTTAAAAAATACTAGATATGCAGCTCAAAAAACTGAAACTACATAGTTTTCTGTTGGTATATTGTAATCATTTGTCTATTCCAAATAAATTTATCATGCTTAACATGAATGCGAAGTGCGCCACTGAACATTTACTGTTCATTTAACATTTTTACAAACTGTAAATCACATCTCACACTTCTTATTGTATTAAAGAGAAAATGCTAAGTGTCAAAAGCACATCTCTAGTCAAAAAATGATACATTTCAGTACAAAAGTGCAAGAAAGAAAAGCATGGACAACTCATCTGCACAATAATGACAAAGGTTGGAGTTGAAGAGGTTTACAATATTGTGACTTGTCTAGATAAGGAAATGTATTTAATGCCACATTACTGTGTATTTAAAAACAGCATTGTTAGACAATGTCAGCAAACCTGACTATTTGGATCTGTTCAACCCACCCTTGGGAAATCTGCATTAGTGAAACTAAGTAGTTTAATTACTAAATTTAGAACTATTACATGCCAACAGCTATAAAGAAAAACAGAGCAAACTTGATTCCAACAGTGGTTATGTCCAAAGAATTCTGTAAGTTTCCCCCTCTATTAACAAAATATTAATCTTCTGGATGTCCAAAGGAGATATCCTAGTTCAAAGGTTGGTTATGAGAAAGTTATAATCTTCTCAAATTGTTAAAAAGGCCCACACTTTAGCATATTTGTGAATTTTAATACAAACTGGAACACTGTCGGAACACTAAGCAAAAGTGTCCATGTAACAGTCTAATTTAATTTTCCCTTGTTGCCCTGCTAAATATTTCTGCATGCTTACTATTTTCTCCTACATTTTCTTCTGGTAAAAACTAAATTTTTTTTCTTTTAGGCAATCATGGCTATAGTATCTTTTCTAACTAAGAAAAAGACTAATTTCCAGCCTAACTTTATACTCAATTATCATTTAATCTGGAAACATTTTAATGGCTTTATTTATGGGAGTTACAATAATTCATTTCCTAAAATGCAATGGGAGATATTTACTGGAAGCACGAATGTAATCATGGAATCAGAATGCCCAAGCACGTTTCCTTAGTGCCTGGCCTCCCTAAAGGTTATTTATGTATCTATACAGGGCTTAGATTCAGAAAACACTAGAGCTTTAGGTGCCATGACTTTTCAACATTCAGGCCACTTTGGTATTGTTTCATTACCGCTTTCCAAGCCTCTTATACTCAAAGAACAAAAATCACTGCTAAACAATATTTGCATTTAGGATTATTTGAACTCAGCTAAACTGAAGCAGCCACTTCATAAAACTACAAGATCAAGTACTGGGCTAACATAATTGGTTGAAAAAGGATCCTATTAGAAAAACACTTTACTGGGGGAGTAGCTTAATAACAAAATGAGATAAACAAAGAAAAACTCCACCTTGCTACAGAAAAGATCAGCATAGAAATGAATAAAGGGCTTTTTTGGCAGCCAGTCTCATGTAGCCAAGAATGGCCTCAAAGTCACTATATAGTTTTAGATGACCCGATCCTCCTGCATCCACCTCCCAAACGCAGCAGTCACCGGCACATATCTTCTACTTTTTTTCCCTCCAAGTATAACAAGGATGGAGGAGAAAAATCTTCAAATGCTTAAGTAGTTTCTTTAAAAAAAAAAAAAAAGGTGTGTGTGTGTGTGTGAGACGGGAACCTGACACACCTATACTAGCTGTAAAGTCTGTGCTTTTTATAAACTTGTAAAAAATACCAAATTTTAAACTTATGTTTATAACAATTCTTTCCCTCAAAAGCACAGTTTCTTTTCTTTCCACTACCTAAGCACAAAAACTTTAATGCGGAAAAGGGCCCCATCCAAATTGGCACATGAAAATCTATGCGAGTAACCAACCTGAAAATAGCCTCCAAAAGCAATGATTTGGAGACTAGTCAATTTTGACCTAAACTTAAAAAACATTGATAACTTAGTTCTATAATGGCCCACATCCTACAATAATAACCTGTGTAAATGCACTAATTTCTAAAATAATCACCATACCTCCTTAGAAAACAATACCTATGTATAAACACTAATTAACAATAAAACCCTGGACACATACATCATAGCTCTAATCAATGACTTGGCCAAATTACAAAGCCAAGGTTAAAAGTATTCATTTTTAGCATTTGTTTGTGGTTTTACTGAAAAGGAGAAAAAAGGGGGGGGGGGCTGTACAAACAAGACAAATTCCTCTTCAAGCTTTCAGCAAAACCAGTAGTACTTACCTTGTAAAATCATTTGTAACTTCGCCCTGAAAATACCACTTTCTATTTTGACAATAGCCACAATATTAATAAGCATTCTTATTTAAGCCAAAGGAAACAATTCTGGTTTCAAGAGACTTATACCTGTCTAGTCAGCAATGAAAAAAGTATGCAAACAATTTTCTTAACACTTGCCACATTAATTGAACCCTTTGTTAATGAAAAATGTGTGTAAAGGCCACAATTATTTTAGAAATAAATGTTTTAGTTTTAAAAACGAGAATTTAGAGTTAAGGGATAAAAACAAGGAATATACAAAGGTATCACAGGATAGATAAATTGCAGAATTTGAAAGGCAATTGGCTGGGATGGTATCCAGAAGCTACTATTTGATTCAGATGGCTTATGTTCCAAACAGTTCTCAACAGCTATCGTACCACAATATTTGCTAATTCCAAACTTCTTTAACCTCTTGGCTACTATAGTCATAAAATAGCCTAACAAAAATTTTAAATTATCTAGCTTGTACACTCCTTAGTTTCTGGCTTCTCAGGATAAAGACTCAAATTCAGTCTCAAAGAAGTTAGAATTTTATGCTAAGTGGATCATCAAAATGAATAAAAGCCTCACACTGGAACTATTACTGGGTTTTCAAATATTAACACCAATATTACTTTACACTTCTAAAGAGTGGCAGTGTTTTCCCTTCAAAGAAAAGGTGCTTTACAAAATGAATAATTTAAAAGTACTAGAAGAGATTTTAATCGCTCCAGCTTTTAAAGTAAGTCGGAAAAAAAAACCCTCAACTCAATAAATACTACAGATAGCAAAGAATGAGAACATACAGCAACAGAGCTAAACGCTAACATCCATCCAATAAATTTTGTGACCAAACTAAACACTATTTCCCCCAATCAATCTGCTTAGGAAACAACTTTGAAAGCCTAAAGGGGTGAGGGAATCCAGAAGTGTGGTAGTGTCCACAGGAAGAGAAATAGTCACTACTGAGATTCCAGGGAGCTTAACAATTTATACCATGTACATACCATGTACATTATTAACTCCAAGGATCTAGAAGTCAATGAAACTCATTTTCAGGTTCCAGAGATAGGTGGTTATACCAGGCATATCCAAGACAATTACTTTGAACATGATTTTTACACTTATAAAAGGGAAAGTGAACCATCAGATAATCATCAGATCTGGACTTGCTACTTTGCATTATGTTTGTGTATGAGGAGGCTACGTGGCAGGCAAGCATTCTGAGTTACACAACCAGTCCTTAAACTACCCCTTACTCCTTTGGAGGAGAAAATGTTTAGTCTTACTAAATAATTTACCCAGATATTTTGAACTCTGGATCCTATCCAGAATAAGCAGCTAGGATTTACAAACCTCCAACATTGCCCAGCTTACCCTGAAGTATTTTTAAACCTCATCTCTGAACTTTTGTTTTGGCAAACCTTCTTGAAAAGTTCAGCTAAATGCTTCAGTTTTCCACTCATCCCAAGATTCCAATTGAAAAGAAAAAAAAAGTAATTACAGGGCTGGAGAATTGGCTCAGTTGAGAGCACCTACTGACTTTAGAAGAGCCAGGTTTGTGCCCCAGCACCCACAATCAGGTAGCTCAAAATTGTACACATGGCCCAAAAAGGGGATCATGCACACACCACCTCAGCACTCAGAAGCCAGAGGCAGGAGATTCTCATGAGTTTGAAGCCAGCTAGCCTGGTATACATATTTGAGTTTCATACAGGCAGAGCTACAACAGAAAAAGTCTAAAAACAAAAAAATCTGAGGTGTAAGTATTCCACAATTTTCAAGTTTAGAAATAAATCAGAAAGCCGATTTTTAGTACTTTTCTTTCCAATTAAGTAGTCAGGTCAGCGGGATGTGTTGATTCACACCTTACACCACAGCATTAGGGAGGCAGAGGCAGGCAAACGCCTGAGGTTGAGACTAGCCTGGTCTACAGAGCTAAGTTCCAAGACAGTCAGGGACATAAAGTAACCCTACCTCAAATATTGAAAAATCACAAGGTGCATCTTACTAAAAACAAAAAAACAACACCTCTAATTAACAGGAGTAACAATTTCTCAGCTTTTTCAAAATGGTACCCACTTTCATTCAATTGCGTTTTTCCTCTTTAAAACTATGAAAAATGTCCACAGGCATGATGATGCATACCTATTTAATCCCAAAACAAGAAGAAACTATTTGCTTTTAATTCTAAACAGACGAACTTCAACTTCGGAAGGCAGGATCAACATCGTAAGGTACGTATGGGCAAAATTAGGAGCTCCAACAAAACGAACTTAAAAGTTGGGATATAGTTTAGTGGTGGAGGTTTGCCCATCACTGAGACTAGGTTCCATCTCCATTATCAGGAAAACATTTTGTCCCACTCCATCGGGTTCTTTCCTTAGGAAAGGCACGCACTGGTTGGCACTGAACTTTAAATTGTCTTAGGGACTCATCTCCGTTCAAATTACTCTTTTTGGGTCCAAGTTCACTATGGAGGAAGATCCCCAGAATGCTCTCTACCAAACCGTCAAAGGCCTTTTAGAGTTTACTAACCAAACAATAAACTATCAACTAGTGATTAAGAGTTCCTGTTAACTTTTTGTGAAAATAAAAACGTTAGTACCGGAAGAGCAAAACAACCATCCTTACGATGCTTGTAAGCAGTTTTCAAACTGCAAATTACCTGTTTCTCGATCCCTGGACTTCCGCATCTTCGCGTGACAGTTTTTAATCTAAACTCTACAGCCACGCTACATGCGCTTTGGGGTTGGGTCTAATCCTGGCCCATTATATACAACCTAATCAATCTAATCTCTACCGATTTTCACCCTCTGGGAGGTGGAAGCTTAAAAAAAAAAAATCCCGTCGATTGCAGAGTTTAATAGCGCCATCAATTGTCGCCAATGGTTTCTCCTTCCCAAGTCCCCCCCCCCAGGGGTGGGGAGGGAGAGACTATAACAACGCCTAACGACCTTGCGTTCTATTCCAGTAAGATCTCAACAATGGGGGAAACGCTGCAGCACAAAGCCCTCCAGCTAACGGGGCCCCAATTCCCCTCCGCTGTTTCCGTCTCCAGCTGCTCCAAGAGTTCCCCCCTAGAGCGAGCTGTCCCTTTCCGGGGCCAGGCGGCCCTCCGTCCACCGAAAAGCACCCGTCAAGTCCCCTTGGGGGCTCCCGGCCACACGTGGCTTTTCTCCGCTTCGCCCTCGGAGCCCGGGAGGGAGCGGCGGCGGCGGCGGCTCCGCCATTTTGTGCCTCTGGCAGCGCGCCCGGCCCGCGAGCCCAAGATGGCTGCGGCGCGGCTTCGCAGGAGAGCAACGGCGAAAGGAGATACCGTTCCCATCCCCCAACGCCGACGGACGCCGCGGCCATCTTTAGCCTCCCCCCGCCCCGTAACGGGGGGAAAAGAAAAAAAAAAACAAAAAAAAACAAAAAAACGGCCGTGACGGGCGCGAGGCGCACAGCCCGGCCGCCCGCGGCCTCCCTCCGGCGCCCCGGCTCCCGACACCCGGCCTCACTGGGCCGAGAGGCCTACAAGGAGAAGCAGCAGGGTGGGGGACCGCGGCCGCCCGCGCACCTCCGCGCTTACCCGCTCGCCGTAGTTCTGCTCGCCGCTGTCGCTCATGACTCCGGGTCGCTGTCACCGCTACGGGCCTTCCCTGAAGCTGTCAAGCTCCCGCCTTCCTTACAGAGGCTCCGCCGCAGCCTAGCGCGACGCCACACTTTGGGCGAGAGGAGCTCGAAGCCGACACGCTCCGCACCACCTCCGCACCGGTCTAACGCGGCCGGATGTGACGCCACGCTCTTTAACCTGGTCCCGCCCACTCCCCCGAAGGCGCGCTTTCCTGGCCCCGCCCACTCCGGCCGGCCTTCCAACCGCTTTCTCCTGCAGGGGCGCTTCCCCAAACCGGACGTGACGTCTCCCTTACCGCCCTGCCCCGACCCTCCCCTCGTCCCCGGCCGCGGCGTGGCGGGAAAGTGTGCGCCCGCCTTTGGGCGGCTGTTGTCGTCTCCTCGGGACACGGTGATGTCGGTAGCCTTGCCACAGTGGTTTCTGGGACCTTCCAGAGAACCGTCCTGGGTGGAAGAAGAGAAGAGATGGTTGCACTTTCCTCCATGCCTTTGTTCTGCCTTACTAGTTCCTCGCCTTTTGTGTTCTCTCGATCAAGGAAAGAGCACAGCCTTACACTGGATTCTCACCTCCCGTTCATTTAGACTTAATTCTAGAGCTTTCTTTCCTAAATAAAACCTTCATTTAAAACCTTAGCAACTTAAACCGGGCATAATGGTGCATGCCTTTAATGCCAGCACTAAAGAGGCAGAGACAAGCAGATCCCCGAGTTTGAGGACAGCTTGGTCTACACGGAGAAACCCTGGGTCAGAGCAAACAAAGGTTTGAGACAAAGCCTCACTGTGTTGTCTGGGTTGACCTTGAACTTACCATGTATGTTAGGTAGCCTAAGCCGATGTTAGGAATGTATTAACCCTTCTGGGTCAGCCTCGCAAATCCTGGGATTATAAACTACCAATCCTATGGCCTGGTGTGGTCGTACAAGGCGGATCTCTGTGAGTTCCAGATCAGCCTAATATACAAAGCTGGCATTCAACTGGTTTGCCTCTGCCTCCCAGATGTTGGAATTAAAGTCGTGCACCACTGCCTCTGGCTCTAATTTTGGACTCTTGATTCTCCTGCCCCTACTCCCCAAGTGCTGGGATTATAGGTGTGCCAGGACAGTCAGGATTACACAGAGAAAACCGTCTCGTCCCCCACCCTGACTTCCACCTGGGAAAATGGAAAGGAAAGAAAGAAATGGAGAAATGGGAAGCCAGGCGGGGTGGTGTACACTTGTAATCTTTGTGATCCCAGCATGAGAGGTGAGCCCAAGGACAGTGAGCTGTTTAAGGCCAACCTGGGCTACATAAGCGGCCCCCTTCAAAAAGTGACACAAAACAGCAAAGAGTAAAGGGCCTATAGTAATGGATTCCTGTTTGGGTGAAGCCATCTGCCCTCTAGCCTCTAAGGATAGCATGAAAGAACACTGAAGATATCTATAGAAAACCGTGACGAATGGGTTCTTGAGATGAATACCATTTTGACAGTCTTGTTTAATACATAGCTTCTATGAATATTCTGAACTACAGGATGATCCAACACTCTTAGTTTCAATGAATAAAACAAAAGCTAATTAATGAAACAACTGTAGTTGATCTGGTCAGCCCAGCTTTACACAGAATTCAGTCACCAACCATATCATCATTTCAACCTGAGATCATTTCCACCAGATGGTGCCAAGCCTCGACAAGACCAGACAGCCCTGGGCGGCAGCTCCACATCTGGCCAGCATCACTAGTGCCAGCCACTAGTGTCAACAGCACTAGGCAACATCAGCTCCCTATTTATTTATTTATTTATTTATTTATGGTTTTTTCGAGACAGGGTTTCTCTGTATAGCCCTGGCTGTCCTGGAACTCGCTTTGTAGACCAGGCTGGCCTCGAACTCAGAAATCCACCTGCCTCTGCCTCCCAAGTGCTGGGATTAAAGGTGTGCGCCACCACCGCCCGGTTTATTTCAATACTTTCTTTTCCTGTACTATGGATCGAATGCACAGATTTACCATTCCGGGCCAGCATACCTCTGCCCCTCAGTTACATACGCTTGCATTTTTAAGCTGCAGATATTCTGGATTCCACTTATTACTATGGTTTTTCCATTAGAGTTGGGTGTGGTGGCACACCTATAATCCCAACACTTGGGAAATAGGGGCAGGAGAATCAAGAGTCCAAAATTAGAGCCAGAGGCGGTGGTGCACGTCTTTAATCCCACCATCTGGGAGGCAGAGGCAAACCAGTCTCCGAGTTGAATGCCAGCCTGGTCTACAGAGTGAATTCAAGGACAGCCCAGGGCTACAGAGACACCCTGTTGCAGGGTGGGTAGGTGGATGTGGAAGAATAGTTTCCTGGAGGTAATATCATGGAAATGTTCCTCATTGTTCACAGTTGCCAAACTTTTTCAAAGTTTCTTCATGGAAATTTGATGGGGTGTACATTTGTTCATTCAGGTTGTATGTGTGTGTTTGAATGAGTACACACATGAATCAGATCCCATTATAGATGGCCGTGAGCCACCATCTGATTGCTGGGACTTGAACTCAGGACCTCTGGAAGAGCAGTCAGTGCTCTTAACCACTGAGCCATCTCATCATCCCCCAACACCTAGTTTTTGTTTGGTGTTTTTTCAAGACCAGGTTTCTCTGTGTACCTTTGGCTCCCATGGAACTCACTATGTAGCTCAGGCTGGCCTTGGACTGAGATCTCCCTCTCAAGTGCTAGAATTAAAGGCATATGCCTCCAGTGCCAGGCCCACGTGTTCTTTTGAGATGGGGTCTCTCACTGTGTTCTGACTAGACTGGCTGTCCTGCAGCTGCAGCACTGATTATAGACCTTCACCATCCCATATTTTTAATATGGGGTTATTTTGTTTTTTAAAGATACTGTATTAGAGGGGGCTGGAGAGATGGCTCATTATTCTTCCAGAGGACCCAGGTTTAGTTCCCAGCACTCACATGGCAGCTTGCAACTGCCGAAAACTCCAGTTCCAGGAGATTACTAACGTTCTCTTCTGTAATCCACGGGTTCTGTATGCACATGTGAACATAAAAACAAGCAGGCAAAACACTCATACACAGACAAATATTCAAAAGTAAATAAATGAGCATATGTATACAACAACCATTTTGTGGATTTTATCCTTACTGGGACAAACTACCTTACAAAGACAATATAAGGAAGGAAAGGTAACTGTGTGGTGGCTCAGGTTCAAAGGTTTATTCACCATGGTGTGCAAGTCACAGTGGCGGCCTGAAGAGGCCTGGTCACATTCCCTTGTTACCCAGAAGCTAAGAGATGAATACTCAGGTCGTTTTCTCATTTTTATGCAGTCTGGGCCCCAGCACTTGGATTTAGCACTGGCCTTTAAACTCAATGTAGAAAACGTCTCATGGCTTTGCAGACGCTTGACTGCATGGTGACTCTAAGTCTCAGGTTGACTATCACGGTGTCATTACAATAACTGGCTTCTCTTTTTCCAACTCTAGACTCGCCTCTCAATTGCATAGTAATGTATTACAGAATGAGATGGTTAGGGAAACTGCCTCCCCTGCAAGGGTAAGTAGCCAGGAACAGGGAACATCGATTGGAGAGTCAGAGGAAGAGCAAGGGCTTCATTTGTCTTTTGCTTTGTGTTGTGTTTTATAAAAAAGAAAGAAAGCCAAGTGGTGGTGGCGCACACCTTTAATCCCAGCACTCGGGAGGCAGAGGCAGGCGGATTTCTGAGTTCGAGGCCAGCCTGGTCTACGAAGTGAATTCCAGGACAGCCAGGGCTATACAGAGAAGCCCTGTCTTGGGGAAGAAAGAAAGAAAGAAAGAAAGAAAGAAAGAAAGAAAGAAAGAAAGAAAGAAAGAAAGAAAGAAAGAAAGAGAAATATGTTTGGCGGAAGTGCAGCATGGTGAGGTGGAAGGGCTACCTCTGCTGGGGCATCCCTTCTTCTGAGGTAACAGCCACATGATGGGTAGAGTACAGAATAGAGTTTATTTAGGACATAAGAAGGGGAGTTGAGGGAATAGAGAAAGAGAAAGGCAGAGAGGGAGGGAGGGAGGGGGAGAGAGAGAGAGAGAGAGAGAGAGAGAGAGAGAGAGAGAGGGAGGAGGGGAATGGGAGGAGAAAGGACAGAAAGGGAAAAGAGTAAGAGGGTAAGAGGTTAAGAGCGGAGGGGGCAAACTGTACCTTTTATAGTGAGTCAGGCACACCTGGCTGTTGCTGGGTAACTGTGGGTGGAGCCTAGAAGGAATGCTGACATTCCTCTGTTTTGGTTTAATTAAAAAAGGTGAAACTGCTGCGCGGGCGTGGTCCATGCCTTTAATCCCAGCACTTGGGAGGCAGAGGCAGGCGAATTTCTGAGTTCGAGGCCAGCCTGGTCTACAGAGTGAGTTCCAGGACAGTCAAGGCTACACAGAGAAACCCTGTCTGGAAAAACCAAAAAAAAAAAGAAAAGAAAAGAAAAGAAAAAAAAGGTGAAACTACTAGAAAGAGGTGATGGTGATGGAGGAATAGGGTCGTCATGATCTTCTTTTTTTAAAAGATTTATTTATCTATTTTATGTATATGAGTACACTGTAGCTGTACAGATGGTTGTGAGCCATTATGTGGTGCTGGGAATTGAACTTAGGATCTCTTTTCACTCCGGCCCCACTTGCTCTGGCCCCACTTGCTCTGCCTCAAAGATTTATTTATTGTTATATGTAAGTACACTAGCTATCTTCAGACACATCAGAAGAGAGTGTCAGATCTCATTACAGATGGTTGTGAGCCACCATGTGGTTGNTGGAATTTGGATTCAGGACCTTTGGAAGAGCAGTCAGTGCTCTTAACTGTTGAGCCATCTCTCAGCCTAGTTATCATGATCTTTAACTACTTCCTGCTGACTTGGGGCAATGTGTCTTTGGGAAACATAAGAAAATGGGTATGGGGGAGGGTATAGGGGACTTTTGGGATAGCATTTGAAATGTAAATGAAGAAAATATCTAATAAAAAAATTTTTTAAGAAAAAAAATGGGTATGGGAAATGTTTGTCCAGTCTTAGGAGAGTTGGCTGTTTCCTTGCTGTCCAGGGTCTGTGGAATCATTTGTGGATAGACAGGAAGAAGCACGTTCAATAGGAGTACCTGTGAGAGAAGATTGGGGCATCTGTGTGTTGCTTCTTTGGAGCTGTCTGGATGTAGATTTTGAGAAAATGCCAAGATTTGACAAGATGCTGAAACGCATATACACACACACATGCATATACATATACATACATATACCAGTAGAGAATAAAGTTAAGTACATTTGGAAGAATTTTTTTTTCCTTAGGTGTACCTTTGAAAGTACATTTGAAACCCTTAGGTCTTGTTGGTTGGGGTGAGGGAAGTTCCAATCCCAGGGCACAGGAGAGGAATGCCACCCTCTGGAATAGGTAGCAAGTAGGAACTTAGGCTATTGATTGGCAGGTGCACTAATCTGGATGGAGTCTATTTGGTCCATGAGAAGTAGATCTGAGTGGGTTTTCTGTAATTTATAAGTACACAAAAGAGATAAGTTTGTTAACAACTTGAACAGTCAGATGAGCTTAGGGAAGACAAAAAAAAAAAAACCTTTTGTGGAGCAGAAGGAGCAAGAAGGGCTTTTCCCTTCTGTCTATTGAATTTGAAGGACAATAAAAGGAAACTCAGAAATGTGACAACTTTGTGAATGTGATAGTTGATCATATAGTTTAGCCTGAGAAACACCTTAAGTCAGTAGTTAAAAGATAACCAAAGAAAACTTATATTTGAGCATGATAGCTGATAGTGTAGATTCAGCAGGAGAACACTTTAAGTCTACAGTTACAAGACAATCAAAGGAAACTTAAAATTTGAACTTGTGATCATATAGTTGGATGGTATAGTGGAATGTTTTATTAGAGTTGGACTAATTTATAAGAACTATACCAATTGATGTTAGGACAGTGGCATAGCAAGAAAAGGAAATATGAAGAATTTAGTCACTGGAAACTGGGTTTAGATAAGGAAGTAACAGAAGGTTACATCTGTGAAAGCTTACAGATGAACTTGTGTATCTTTTATTGTGAAGCCTGTGAGCAAGGCAAAACTATCTGTCTTTGATAAGAAATCTGGCTGACAGCCAGGCGTGGTGGCGCACGCCTTTAATCCTAGCACTTGGGAGGCACAGGCAGGCAGATTTCTGAGTTCGAGGCCAGCCTGGTCTACAAAGTGAGTTCTAGGACAGCCAGGACTACACAGAGAAACCCTGTTTCGAAAAACAACAACAACAACAAAAAAAACAAAAAAAANCGAGGCCAGCCTGGTCTACAAAGTGAGTTCTAGGACAGCCAGGACTACACAGAGAAACCCTGTTTCGAAAAACAACAACAACAACAAAAAAAAAAAAAAAAAAAAAAAAAAGAAAAAAAAAAAAGAAATCTGGCTGACTTATAACTAGTTAACAAATTGACAAATGAGCTAATATAGTGGTAGATTACCTTGGGGTAAGGAGGTAGGTTTGTTTTCTGGCTGGCAAGCTACAGTTAGCTTAGCTGTCGATGTAGTCAAAAATCTGGGAGAAATAAATTATAATCTATAATTTTGTATTAATTCAAGTGACAGAGGTTGGTATCCAGTCCACTACCTAAACAGTTTCCTGGTTTCTGTGATCTCCATGGCAGCTTGGGCAGAGTCGGTCTGGCCATCAGGTCCAGAGGATGAAAAGCTTTTTCCTGTGGAGTAGGTATGTGTGAAATGAGAACTGACCCACCTTGACTTAGGCAATATGAGGCATTTAACTCCCTGGGTATCCTCTGTCCACGGTGTAGGCAGCAGACGAGGAAATGGAGTGGTGTTTCTCAGTGGTTAGCACACCACAATCCAGGCAGTCTTGTGCTGTGCCCCTTATCTTCTCAGAGACCTTGGGGGGTGGGGGTTGTTACTGTTAAGCTTTGGGAGTCTCTGTCATAAGCTTAAACATTTAACATTAACATTACATTTAGGGCTGGTGAGATGGCTCAGCGGGTAAGAACACCGACTGCTCTTCCAAAGGTCCCGAGTTCAAATCCCANNAACCATACGGTGGCTCACAACCATCCGTAACAAGATCTGATGCCTTCTTCTGGAGTGTCTGAAGTCAGCTACAGTGTACTTAGATATAATAAATAAATAAATCTTAAAAAAAAACATTACATTTAGCAGATTTCTGACAAGATTGAAAGCAGTGTCTATTAAGCATATCTGAGTTAGATAACCTGTGTTTGTTTAACTACTTGTTCTAGATGAATCTAGCAAGTAAAGAGAGCACATTGTAATTTAATGATAGTTGCAAAACCAAGGCTAAACATATACACTCCAGAAGAGGGAGTCAGATTTCCTTATGGATGGTTGTGAGCCACCATGTGGTTGCTGGGATTTGAACTCAGGACCTTTGGAAGAGCAGTCGGCGCTCTGAGCCATCTCACCAGCCCAGGCTAAACATATACTTAAGGCAGTGATCTTTAACATTTTACCATTTAGAAATCATTATTTACCAAGGCAGGATAGAATGAAAACCTTATCTTAGTTGCTAAGTGGCTTTGGCAGGCTGTACTCCTAAAAGCAGAAACCTGGGGACTACCCATAACAAAGATAGTCAGTCCTAGGACTGTCTTTAGTTAAGAAAGTGCTGAAATGGCAGCCAGCCACGTGACTGTGCTTAGCTAAGATGTCCCTGAAGCTACAACTCTGCCTGGTGGAAAGTCATATGACAACAGAAGCATAGCAGAGACACACATCCAGAGGAATCCAAGTGGTGCAGTGTGAGGGGTGCTTGCTCACTCCGTGTGAGCTGGGAGCAAGTGAACTGGGTGGGGTGAGCTAGTGCCTGAAGGAGTTCTGACTCCTTCAGTGTTCAGACTCTTAGCAACTTGGCTCAGGCAGGAGAGAGCAAGTGTGCTCAAGGTGGTCTTTCTCGCCTGTACCAGGAAGCTCAGGACAGCAGAGTTAAGCGGGCAGGGAGCTAGAGAGAATGTGGAGAGCTGAGGATAGTCGGGTGGCAGCCACCCGGAGCGAGAGAGTGAGGGGCAGACAGCCACAGGAACTTGGGCGTGGCTGGATCCCTGGGGAGTTGTAAAAGCGCCTTTAAGCAGCCTTGTAAAGTTATTGGTTGGTGGGTATAGGTGCCAAGATCAGCCTGTGAATCAGACTGGGAGGCATCCCAGTGGGACACAGCAGTGAAGATCTTCCCTTTGGATGAGGGATGTTGTTAAACTATTCCTACCTGAAGCCGGGCCAGGTGGCGCAGGCCTTTAATCCCAGCACTCGGGAGGCAGAGGCAGGCGGATTTCTGAGTTCGAGGCCAGCCTGGTCTACCAAGTGAGTTCCGAAACCCTGTCTCGAAAAACCAAAAAAAAAAAAAAAAAAAAAAAAAAAAAACTATTCCTACCTGGCATCCTGAGAACAATATAATAATGAGAGCAAGCAGCCAAGTCTACCTTACCAGGCCATCACACATAAGCTAATGGTTGAGTGGGCACTGAGTCCAAGGGAGAACGGTTTACCTAAGTTAAGATTTTTCTTCAGCATCGAGAAAAAAACCACTTCCAAGAGGGAGGGGATCACCCAAGGGTCAAAATCCTAAACTGGGGCATTGGCTGGGACCATGGAAAATCCATCCCTTAAGCCCGTAGAGCATGGCCAAACGTCTTTGAGAGAAGGGGCCCTGCCTGCCAACCAGAATGGGAATCTTACCAATCTGTGATACGATGGTTGTAATTCCATGTGGTGGCGGGAAATGTGAACCTTCGAGTTTCTAAATACGAGTTACAGCACAACTTTGTGTTTTATAAAAAAGAAAAAAAAAGAAAAAAAAAGAAAAGGAAAGCATGGATATGTTTGGTAGAGGTGCTATATGGTGAGGTGGGAGGGGGTTGGTGGGCCCATGCTGAGGCATCCCTTCCCCCTGAGGGACCAGTCACATGACGGGTATAGTATATAACTAGTATATAATAGAGTTTATTTAGGGCATGGAAAGGGGAGTTGAGGGAGTAGAGAAAGACAGAGAAAGAGAGAGACAGAGGCAGAAAGAGACAGAGACAGAGAGACACAGAGAGAGAGAGTAGAGGAGTAGAGGCTGGCCATGAACATGTGGGGGAGGGAAGTGGGGGAGAGAAGGGACAGAGAGGGAAGAGAGTAAGAGGGTAAGAGAATAAGAGCATAACAGAGAGCTAGAGAAATGGCTCAGTGGTTAAGAGCACCGACTGCTCTTCTGGAGGTCCTGAGTTCAAATCCCAGCAACCACATGGTGGCTCACAACCATCTGTAACTCACAACCATCCGTAACAAGATCTGATGCCCTCTTCTGGAGTGTCTGAAGACAGCTACAGTGTATTTACATATAATAAATAAATCTTTAAAAAAATCATTTATTTAAAAAAAAAGAAAAAAAAAAAGAGCGTAACAGAGAGAGGAGGGGGCAGGCAGCCCCTTTTATAGTGAGTCAGGCACACCTGGCTGTTGCCAGGTAACTGTGGGGCAGAGCTTAGAAGGAATGCTAACACTTTGGATCTATCTTTATTTCTATTTGGCTAAGGGACCTAGCTTCCACTTCAGCACCCCTGGACTGGTACAGTGCTTCATTCCTTCCAGCTCTTGTGTATGATCCATACATTATACATCCATTGTTTCAACAATGATGTACTGTGAACTTCATATTTGCTGGTACAGCTGAACACTAGGGTACTCTGGGGGGGGGGAACGGGAGGAAACATGGTACCCCTGGGAGCAAGCGCTCTAGAGGAGGCGGCAGACAGTAAATGCATAAATACACATACATGCTTGTCACGTAATGGCAATACAGGCTTATGAAGAAAAAAGTGGAGTATAAGGGGTAAAAAGAGACACCTCTAATTTATAAGCATCTTTTCCTTGAAAATATTAAAGTTCTGTTTCATATAACCAGAGTTCACTTATGATAAGAACATGGCTAAAATTCCAATGCTCGGGAGGTAGAGGCAGGAGGATCTGAAATTCAAAGTCATTTTCAACTACTTATCAAATCCCAGGCCAGCCTGGGATACAAGACCTTGTCTCAAAACAAATTAACTGTTGGAGGCTATGGTGCATGCCTTTGATCCCAGCATTCAGGAGGCAAAGGCAGGCTTCTATGAGTTCAAAGCCAGCCACATAGCAAGTTCCATGAAAAAAATTCCAAGTGAATTTTATGAGGGGGAGGGGCCACACAAAAGGTGTAGTCATCCCTTAAGAAGGCCTTAATGTGCAGCTTGGTGTGCATGTGGGTTCCCTAGCAAGCAGAGGTGGAGGGGGATCCCTTCTCTGTCTCTGTTCTCTGCTTCTGATTCCTTCCCCCTACCTGGACTGCCTGGTTGGGCCTCAGTGGGAGAGGGTGTGCCTAGTCCTGCTGGGATTAGATGTCCCAGGGCGGGGTGGTACCCAAACAAAGCCCCCCTTCTCTGAGGAGAAGGGGAAGGGGCAGTAGGAGGAGGAGTTTGTAAAGGTGGCACTGGAAGTGGGGACTGTGATCAGGATGTAAAGTGAATAAAAGAATAAATTATTGAAAAGAAAATGTCTCACGGAAACAAAATTGCTGTAGAGGGTTGGAGAGATGGCTCGGCAGTTAAGAGCACTGACTGCTCTTCTGGAGGTCCTGAGTTCAAATCCCAGCAACCACACGGTGGCTCACAACCATCTGTAATGAGATCTGATGCCCTCTTCTAGTGTGTTTGAAGACAGCTACAGTGTACTTACATATAATAAATAAATAAATAAATCTTAAAACAAAACAAAAATAAAGAAAGAAGGAAGTAAGTAAGGAAGGAAGGAAGTAAGGAAAAGAAAGAAGGAAGTAAGGAAGGAAGGAAGAAAGGAAGGAAGGAA
>NC_034601.1:17634682-17644514 GCF_900095145.1 Mus pahari
GAAAGAAAGAAAGAAAGAAAGAAAGAAAAAGAAAGGAAAATGTCTCACGGAAACAGAATATGCTGTTCCTGTTGGGCTGCTCAGAGAACAGTTGCTCTGCCTCATCAGCACCCTCTTCAGGTCGGCTCTGGTAATGACTGCCCCCAACCCTTCCCAAACATTGCAGGTTTCTGTACCTCCCACCTAGGGACCACCTTTCCTCAGTACTGCAGGGTTTGTTTGTTTGTTTGTTTGTTTATCTGTCTGTCTGTTTGTCTGTTTGTTTGTTTGACACAGAATCCTCTATGTAGTCCAGTATGGCCTCAAACTCACAGATCCTCCTGCCTCTGCCTTCAGAATGCTGAACTAAAGGTATGTACCAAAATACACACACACATACACACATGTGTGTGCACGTGCACACACACCTTCAATATCTTCCTCTGTCGTTATTTATGTTTTTAGAAAGACTTACTTTAATTTTATGTTTATGGGTATTTTACCGCTATGTATGTGTGCACCATATGGTACTTGGTGGCGGTGAAGGCCAGAAGAGTTACAGTTGGTTGTAAGCTGCCTTATGGGTGCTGAGAATTGAACCTGGGTCCCCTGAAAATGCTCTTAGCTTCTAAGACATCTTTCCAGCCCTTTCTCCACCTTATTTTTTGAGACAGGGTCTCTCCTTGAACTCGAAGTTCACCACTACTGAGCAGTAAATCCCATTCACGTGCTGTCTCCACTCCCAACCCTCTGGTTACAGGGGTGTCACCCATGTCTGACTTTTAAGTGAGTTTAGGGATCAGAACTTAGAGCCTCATGGTTGTGCAGCAGGTACTTTTCCCACTGAGCATCTCCCCAGACCTGTTTCTGATTTTTTTTTTTTTTTTTTGAGGGGTGGCCTTCACTATGTAACTCAGACTGGCTTCAAATTCAGATTCTCTCGCTTTAGTTTTCTGAGTTTGGGATTACAAGTATGTATTAAACATACTTGCCTAGTTATAAAAACAAACAAACAAATGTTTAGTTATTTAATGAATTTGAGTGTATATACCGGTATGTATGGCTGAGCACTATGTGTACCCGGTGCCACAGAGGACACAAGAGGGCATCAGATGCCCCTCAAACTTGAGTTACAGATGGTTTTGAGCCTTACTGTGGATACTGGGACTTGAACCCTTGTCCTCTGGAAGAACAGTTAGTGCTCTTTCTGACTGAGACAGCTCTCTAGCTCTTGTAAAGTTTACTTATTTACAAAATAGCCTCTTCACTGATCCAGACCAGGAACAGCAAGTGATGGAGCAGAAGAGTAGTGATGACATCTGCTAAGGGACAGGATGGAGTCCAGGTTGAGCTGTATTCAAAGGATGATATGAGAAGGTAGCAAGCCGATATCTTTTTTGGTTTGTTTTATTTTGGTTTTTGTTGTTGTTTTTTTTTTGTTTTTGGTTTTTTGTCTCTTCCCCTCCGTCCCCCAGAGATGGGGACAGAACCCTGGGGCCTTGCACTTGCTAGGCAAGCACTTTACCACTGAGCTAAATCCCCAACCCCCTATAGACTTAAGGAAACTGCCCTCAAAGCTTACTCCTAGTTGAGAGCAACTGCTCCCACCCTGAGCAGGTGGTGCTCACACTCCTGGAATTCCCCATGTCTGTGCCTCAGTTATTGCCACCTTTTGAGGTTTCACTGGTTTTAGTGTTTGTTCCCAGGTGTCTAGACTCAGGCACTTCCTGACAACTGTGAAGTGGAAACTTCTGGTTTCTTTGAAAAGTCAGTTATGTCAAATGATGTTTTGCTGGGGCATACAGGGGAAAGGACTCATGATGTTTAGAATGAATATAAATACCACCCTGTAGATAGTGGGAGCTGGAGCATTGGTTTGTCTTGCTCTGCCTCGCTAGTCTTTGAGGATAACATGCATGGATTGGTTCACCTTTACATTGCACTGCTGAGCTTTGCTTGTGGTAACTTCATAGAAAGAAACTCACCAAAGAACTTCTCCTGAGGTTCCTATAGCTTCTTGCTGCTTCCTGGACTCTGGCTGGTTGGTGAGCCTTGTGTATTTTTCTGGACTGAACTGCCCTTGCTGGTTCATGTGTGGTGTCTGCCAAGTGGACTGGACTGCAGCTGCTGATCCGTGTTTGGTGTTTGCTAGTAGACTGGACTGAGAACAACAAAGATTGGCATCTCACCAAAGAAGTATTTCTAAACAGAACCACTTCCCCTGTATCCTAATAACCTTTCTTTCCACTACCACTGGTGGGTGGTGGGCTAGAGGGGTGGTTGAACCCTTATAAAATTAGACTGAAAAAAATCTATGCCTACACAACTGGGCCTGGGTCTTTACACTCCTCAAGCACCAGCTGGGCTGGAGTGTTCACTCAGAGCAAACAGGCCACTTGATTATGTGCGTGCAGATCTCTTTCTAGGACTTGGAATATACAAGTACCCTGACCACTGCACCATTGTTCCCCTGAATCATCATGGGAAAACTGCAGAGTCAGAGTGAGGGAATGAGTTAGTGGGAACAAGAAAGCTTCACAAGGGAGAGGCCCAAAAAAGGGGTGTGATGCTCCCAGCTTGTAAGTCTCAGGCTAGGAAAGAAACTGCACTTCCCATCTGTCTCTGCTGGTCAGCTCTCCATTACCTCTTCCTTTGCCCGAGAACATGGCCAACAGGAAAACAATTACAGTGTTTGGTTTTAAAAAAAACAAAACAAAGCAAAAAGTCTTTTTTTTTTGTTCTGTTTGTTTTTTTTCGAGACAGGGTTCCTCTGTATAGCCCTGGCATTTTTTAAATGTATGCTAGCTTTGTTCACACTTCTGACTTTAGGATTTTCACTCCAGCAGCCCGCAGTGTGAACAGAACAGACAACCCCTAGGAGTCCATCGAAGGGTGCTTGGTGTTTTTGCTGTGAGCAGGTTGTCTTGACTGACTTTGTAAGAACTACCTTAGAAGAATAAGGGTGGTTGGTGGTCTGTCTTCCTCCATCACTGCCTTACTTTTGGGTACAGGTTTTTTTTGAAACTGAGCTCTGTGTGGGGTACCTTTGCAGGAATCGGGAACCATGCAGAGCCCGACCACCACCTCCAGGAGGTGAGATGCAGGTACAGGTGAGAAGCCTCTTTTACCTGGGTGACTGCCTGTGCCTTTTCACTCACTTCTCCTTTCCACTCTTCCCCAGCACCTTCAGCCATCTTTAATCAAGGCAAGCTTCTCTTCCCAGCCTCTTAAGGATCCCTTTGAAAATGCCAGCATGTGGTGTCTCTCTCCACAAGGAAAATGAAGTCTTGGTTAATGTCCTCCTCAAACCCCCTCCTCAGGAAGCTTTGCTCTGCACTCTTTTTCTTTTTAAAATGTTTATTACATTCCCTGTGCATGTGTGAAATGAGAGGATTGCGTGGGCTGTGATCCCAGGACTAGAATTCAGGTCCCCAGGCTTCACCTCAAGACCTTTATCTATGGAGCCACTCTGTGGCTCTTCCTCAGAGATTTTTCAAACATAAGTTCCTTTAGAGCCTTTGTGCATGCTCCCCCAGCCTGGAAGTTCTTCCCTTGTCACCCACTCTGTTTTCTCCCTCTCAGCATTCAGGGCTCCACTCAGATATCACCGTTTCCACAAGGTGTTTCCAGACCTCCATTTAAAGCATTCAATTTTGTTTTTGCCCAGTCATCAACTGGCTCCTTTCCCTACTTGACCTCTGACCTGTCTTTCCACACTAGAAAACAAGCTTTGCATGGCCAGAGACAGAAGCTGCTGGGCACTAAAAGGAAAGAAAATGAAGAAAAGGGAAAGAAAAACCGAACGGAGACTTTATTTTCTAAGATATATATATTTTTTGGTTTTTCGAGACAGGGTTTCTCTGTGTAGCCCTGGCTGTCCTGGAAATCACTTTGTAGACCATGCTGGCCTCGAACTCAGAAATCCTCCTGCCTCTGCCTCCCGAGTGCTGGGATTAAAGGCATGTGCCACCACGCCTGGCTTCTAAGATAATTTGCACACTTTCATTTTGAAGTTTCTGCCTCTTCAACCCCCTTCAATGTGGGCAATGTCCCAATTTTATGTCTTTTGTTTGTTTGTTTGTTTGGTTGTTGTTGTACTTTTTGTCTTGTGTTGAGATAGGGTCTATGCTAGCCTCAGATTGGCAATGGAGCTGAGGCTGGCATTGAACTTCTAACCTCTTGCTGCTGCTTTCTGAGCACTGAGTTATGAGTGTGCAATACCATGCCCTACTTCCAACTTTTTTCTTTTGAAACTTTGTTTCTTTTTTTCTTTCTTTCTTTCTTTTTTTTCAGAGACAAGAGTTTCTCTGTGTAGCCCTGACTTGCCTCAAACTCAGAAATCCACCTGCCTCTGCTTCCCAAGTGCTGGGATGAAAGGCATGTGCCACCACGCCCAGCGAAACTTAACAACTTCTCAGAACTTCTCAGAGATCCTTCTTGCAGATACATCTTGTCTTTCCCCCTTGTATGCTTGGAGTCTAGGTTGACCTTCACCTTACTGTGTAAGTGTGACTTTAAACTGATTCTCCTGCTTCAATCTTCTTAATGCTGGGATTACAAACACAATCTTTCCATGCCCAATTTTATGTGGTACTGGGGATTAAACCCAAGGCTTTGTGCAAGCTAGGTGTCTTAGTCAGAGTTACCATTGCTGTGAAGAAAAACCATAACCAACTTGGGAGGAAAGACAAGCTGCTTGGCTCTTTGTTGATCGGCAAAGGCAGGCAGGGTAGGAAACCAAACAGAACAGGAACCTAGAGGCAGGGGCTGATGCAGAGGCCATGGAAGGGTGCTGTTTACTGGCTCGCTTAGCCTGCTTTCTCAGAATCACTAGCCCAGGGATGGCACCACCTACAATGGGCTGGGCCCTCCTCCCATCAATTAAGAAAATGCCCTACAGGTTTGCCTACATCCTGATCTCAGGGAAGCATTTTCTCAACTAAGGCTCTGTAAATGTAACTTTTATTCTCCTGATGTAATTGTTGTTTCTGTGGCTTACTGTCTCCATCTGCTAACCGAGGCTTAGTCCTGGAAGCTTCTAGCCTTTGTACAAATTTATCTAGGCCTAGAATGTTTTCAGCCTCTGAGACTTGCTGCTGAATAAACTTACCCGTAGCTAGTTTGTTCAACTTAGCTGTTCTGGCTCAAACTCCTCTCCAAGCTGACTGATTCAATCTGACCTCTCTTGCTTTGCTTGGTCTCATACGAACTTTGGCAATATGTTCTAATCTTCTGGCTCCTTCTCATGCTCTGGCTTGTTCTATTTAACTCTCCCAGTCATACTGCCTCCTCTTTGGTTTTTTTTTGTTGTTGTTGTTTGTTTTTGTTTTTTGAGACAGGGTTTCTCTGTGTAGCCCTGGCTGTCCTGGAACTCATTCTGTAGACCAGGCTGGCCTCGAACTCAGAAATCCGCCTGCCTCTGCTTCCCGAGTGCTGGGATTAAAGGCGTGCGCCACCATGCCCGGCACTGCCTCCTCTTTGTCTGCACTGTTCTCTCTTAAGTAGTTTGCCCATTCCTCTCTCTTCTCCTGAGAGTTGGGCATATCCTATTCTGTTAAATCTTTCTCTAGTCACTTTGTCTGCAACTCAATTAGATATTACTTTCAAACATGGGTGCTTCCTTTTACCAACTAATTTCACCTTCATTGTTTGGGATTAAAGGTATGTACTAAGGGTGTGTCTGTATTCAAGCCGGAGGGATTAAAAGTGTGTGCTATGTTAGGCTGATCCACACCACAACTAGGAATGTTTTTTTTTTTCCTTTTCAATAAATAACACAGACTTGGGGAATCTATGTGATCAAATATTTTGCAACAAGGCTCCCTCCTCTTCAATGACAAAATAGACATGCAGAACCAACTAAGGTCCATCCCCAGTTCTCCAGAAACTTTAAAAAACAGAACTTCAGAAGTTTGCTTTGGCCGGGCGTGGTGGCGCACACCTTTAATCCCAGCACTCGGGAGGCAGAGGCAGGCAGATTTCTGAGTTCCAGGACAGCCAGGGCTATAGAGAAAAGCCCTGCCTCGAAAAAACCAAAAAAAAAAAAAAAAAAAAAAAAAAAAAAAAAACCGAGAAGTTTGCTTTGGGTTTCACAGAATTGTTTTCATACATGTTAGTATATATTCTTATTTACCAATTATTTACCCATCATTTTTACTGTGTGTGTGCATGCATGTATGCATGTCTGTGTTCTTGAGCATGTGCATGTGTGTGTGCCTGTGTGTGCACATGTGTATATGCTGCATGTATCTGTGTGCATGTCTGTGCATGTTTCTATGTGCCTGTGAGTGCCTGTGCATGTATGCATGCATGTGTGTATGTGTGAGTGAGTAGCACAGCAGTAAACATGGATGTGTAAATGTCTCCAAAGCATGTTGATTGGGTCCCTGAGATGTTTACTGAGTAGTAGTACAGCTGGGTAACATGATAGTTTTACATTTAGTTTCCTTTCAACTAGTTTTACTTATTTATTCATTAACCTTGTATATGCATTTTTGTGTGTGCATGTCAGTATGTCCATACTACAAGGCCTGCTTGAGGGAGTTAGAGGACAACTTGTAGGAGTTGGTTCTTGACTTCCACCATGTGGATCTCTGGGATTGGACTGGGGTCATCTGACTTGTTGGTAAGTAAATCTAGTTGCTGAACCATTTCACCAGCCCCATTTTTACTTTTTTGAGAAACCTCTATACTGTTTTCCATAGTGGCTACGCCAGCTTACATCCCTTCCGATGGAATATAATGGTTCTCTTTCCCCACATCCTGTCTCCAGCATCTGTTGTCATTTGTTTTCTTGATGATAGCCATTCTCACTGGGGTGACATGAAGTCTCAAAGAAATATTAATTTGCACTTCCCTGATAGCCAGGAATGTTGAACACTTTTTCAAATTCTTACTGGCCCTCTGCATTTCTTCTCCCATCCAAGTACTAATCAGGTCCCATGATGCTTTGCTTCCAAGATAAGACAAGGTAGGCTGATTCCAGGGTGGTGTGATTGTGGACTATTTCTTCTTTTAAGAACTGTCTCGCCGGGCGTGGTGGCGCACACCTTTAATCCCAGCACTTGGGAGGCAGAGGCAGGTGGATTTCTGAGTTCGAGGCCAGCCTGGTCTACAAAGTGAGTTCCAGGACAGCCAGGGCTAAACAGAGAAACCCTGTCTCGAAAAACCAAAAAAAAAAAAAAAAAAAAAAACAAAAAAAAAAACCTGTCTCTTCAGTTCATTAGCCTGTTTATTGATTAGTTAGTTTTTGTGGGTTTAGGTTTTTGTTTTGTTTTTGTTTTTTTTTTTTTTTTTTGGTTCTTTATACCTTCTAGCTTTTAATCTTGTCTAATACATAGTTGAGAAATATTTCTCTTTCCCATTCTGTAGGCTGGTGGTTGTTTCCTTAGCTATGCAGAAGCCTTTGGAAGCTTTTAAACCTTGTCTTATTTGTTGATTTTTGAGAAAAGGTGCTGTGCTCCTAGTATCCTTTGCAGAAAGTGTCTGGCTTTGAACTTAAGAAATTCTGAAGTATAGGCAAGCACTCCTATGCCTGACTTTGGCAAAATTATTCTTAGCTCTCTTCCTGAAGTACCTTGTTAATCTATCACCGACCTAACCCCAGAGGAAGAACCACCACATCACAAGCTGGCTTTGCCCATGAGCCTCAGATAGTGGCAAGTAGCAAACTGGTTAGGGGTGAGTAAATAGGTAGGCAAAAGTTTACCAGATGTTTGAGGGAAGCATCCCCATGAAAATCAAAACTAAAATAAACCAATAAAAAAGGAAATAGAAATAGTATGGGGAAGAGAATGGTTGAAAAAAAGTTAACACCCAAGACGGGAGAATTTACATCCCAAATACTTTATCTGGGCTGTGGTGTAGTTATTGGTAGAATATTGAAGTCTCAGGGTCAGCAAGGTATGCTTATACACACCTATAACACCAATTTTTGAAAGGAAAGGGGGTCAAGAGTTCAAGATTAGCTTTGATATGAGTTCAAAGCTCTTGTGGGCTACATGAGAGCCTGTCTCAACAATGACAAAATAAAAACAAAATCCCCAAAGCAACAAACGAGCTGAGAATGTGGCACTGACCTGTAATTCCAGCACTCAGGAGGCTGACACAGAAGATGGTTAGAAGTCCAAGGCTGACCTAGGCTACATAGTGTTGGGGCACTTAACAAGATCTTCCAGGGAAGGAGAGAGGGAAGCTAGGTATGGTGTTGCATGTCCTTAATTCCAGCACTTGGTGTGGGAGTGGGGAACAAGGCAAGTGGATCTCTGTAGGATATGGTTCTGATGCTAATGTCCTGTTCCCCAGTAGGTTCTTGATCTGTCAGTAAAGAAAGCCACGGGCCAATTGTTGGGTGGAAGGTACAGGTGGGACTTCCAGGTCCCAGGAGGAATAGAAGATGCAAGGAAGGAAAAGGGAGTGTTTTGTCATGCTCTGGAGGGAGAAGAAGCCAGAAATTCTGTCCTAAGGCAAGTTGAAAAGGAGCAAATTGGGGCTGGTGAGATGGCTCAGTGGGTAAGAGCACCCGACTGCTCTTCCGAAGGTCCGGAGTTCAAATCCCAGCAACCACATGGTGGCTCATAACCATCCATAACAAGATCTGACTCCCTCTTCTGGAGTGTCTGAAGACAGCTACAGTGTACTTACATATAACAAATAAATAAATCTTTAAAAAAAAAAAAAAAAGGAGCAAACTGTGTGTGTTCAAGTGTGCATGTGCGTGTGTGTCTTTTGTCTGAGGGTTCAAGAGAAGCCACGTGGGGGCTGGTAGCTTGGTCACTTCCCAGAGCTAAAGGTGGGTAGAGTGTAAAACTATAAGCGATAGATTATGCATAATGTGGAGGACAAGAATTCAGTATTAATTTAGGAATTCTCAGATTGATCTCACACACACACACAAGTCAAGGAAGATGGGAGAATTAGCTTCTCATAGAGGGGAGCAAAGTGAGTCATGTGGTGGCTCCAGTGCACAGGAAATTTAAACAAAGGAACACAGGGAGAGCCTTAGCTCACAGACACTGAGATTCCCCTGCTGTGCAAAGAGACAGGATGGCTGCTCTGAGGCAGAAAGCCAGAAAAAAGCTGCCTGCTTCCTACAAGCAGGTAATCAAAAGATAAAATTCTAAAGTTTGGTTTAATTGTTTTTTTTTGTATGTTTGTTTGTTTCAAGACAGGGTTTCTCTGTATAGCCCTGGCTGTCCTGGAACTCACTCTGTAGACAAGGCTGGCCTTGAACTCAGAAATCTGCCTGCCTCTGCTTCCCGAGTGCTGGGATTAAAGGCATGCACCACTACTGCCCAGCTAATTTAATTGTCCTTAAAGATAGAAGGGAGATTGGATGAAAAATGCTTTAATATCTCTATTTATGTATTATATGAGCCTATTTCCAGGCTCTCTATTTAATGTTCAAGGCCTAAATTCCTACTGTCTGGGATAGGCTAGGCACCCTAGCCCCTGCTTACTATATAAGCCTATTCTTAGGCTTTTAATCTGTCCTGCCAGGAATATTGGCCCCCAAATGCCCATGGATCCCACATTCACAAAATTTGAGTATTTCTTGACAACCCTTTCTTTAAAGCATTTTTCATCCAATGTTTAAGTCATTCTCAGATGTCTGATAGAATTGAAGACTAGTTTTAGTCTCATACCCAAACTCAAGTTGTTTAATATTGAGAGAGAGATTATAGAGTGCAAGGTATGGTTTTCAGATGGTGTTACAGGCTAAAATCTAAACATAATCTAGGGATAGAATCAGATAGGAATGATGGTAGAGTGCTTTATCTAATTGACAAATATTATGGGCTGGATTTCATTTGTATATTGTAGGACCCCCGAGTGAGGGAACTCCCTCGGGTCC
>NC_034601.1:17649317-17664828 GCF_900095145.1 Mus pahari
TTTTATTGGACAGTGTCTTAGACAGGGTTTTATTCCTGGACAAAACATCGTGACCAAGAAGCAAGTGGGGAGGAAAGGGTTTATTCAGCTTACACTTCCATACTGCTGTTCATCACCAAAGGAAATCAGAACTGGAACTCAAGCAGGTCAAAAATCTGGAGCTGATGCAGAGGCCATGGAGGGATGTTCTTTACTGGCTTGCTCAGCCTGCTCTCTTATAGAACCCAAGACTACCACCCCAGGGATGGTCCCACCCACAAGGGGACCTCCCGCCTTGATCACTAGTTGAGAAAAATGCCTTACAGCTAGATCTTGTGGAGGAATTTCCCCAACTGAAGCTCCTTTCTCTGTGATAACTCCAGCCTGTGTCAAGTTGAAACAAAACTAGCCAGTACAGGCAGAAAAGGTGAGGTATGAGGAGAGGTTATGATGCTAATGTCCTGTTCCCTAATTGGTTCTTGATCTGAGAGTAAAGAAAGCCCTGGACCAATTGCTGGGTGAAAGGTATGGGTGGGACTTTGGTTTTCAGGAGGAAAAGGCAGACTCAAGGAAGGAGAGAGGAGGGTTGTTTGGGTTTTTGGTTTTTTTTGTTTTTGTTTTTTGTTTGTTTGTTTGTTTGTATGTTTTTACCATGCTTAGGAGGGAGAAAAAGTCAGCAGCCATGTGAGGTCTTGGGAGGAGCTTGGTCCTGTGGCCACTACTAAAGGTCAGGGATGTTTGGCAGGGGCTAGGTGGGACTGAAGTTAAGAGCAGATGGGTGAAGCAGAGATAAAAATATTAAGGGCATGCTGTTCCAGGTGGGACATAGTAACGCCCAGCAATTGTGTCATAAGGCAAGTTAAAAAGGAAAAAAATTGTGTGCATATGTTTTATCCTTGGATTCAAGGCAAGCTGGGAGGGGCTGGTAGTGCTGTAACTTCCTGGAGCTAAAGGTGGGTAAGAGCATAAAACTACACAAAACAGATCTCTGTGAGCTTTTGGTCTGCCTGATCTACATAGCTAGTTCCATGTTATCCAGAGCTATATAATGAGACCCTATTTCCTTCCCAGCCTTGAGCAGGCTGAATCGACCTCGAGTGTTTGCCAGGCTGTACCTTAATGACCTAGGTGGAGTCATCTGCCTTGGTTGCATGTGCAACTTCCTAAAGGAATGTAGAAGAATAGACTGCCCACAGAGCTTGCTTTGCAATACAATCCAGCTGAAACAAAGGATGGGTCTGTGGGCTCTCCCTATATAAACACAGTGCTGAATATTAAACTTGGAGCCTTGATCAGAACCTTGTCTTAGTTTTATTCTTCTCTTGCCCCCTAAACCTTGTCCTTTTAATTTCTAGCCCCCCTTTCAGGTAAACTCAGTTTGTCCATGGCTGCAGGACACAGGTGGTGCCCGAATAAGGGGCCTGAAAACAGGGGACCCACTGAGAAACGCTGTCTTGGGTGGAGCTCCACAGAATACAGAAGAAAAAGCAATAGTATCCTACATGGGAAATAACAAACAGCATTAATGCTATTTTATTTTTTGGAGGCTGTTGTTGTAGGAGGTAACAGGGGATATAGGCTAGGTTGAAGAGGTGTTGACCCGATGACGACTTCACCTAGGGGTGACAGCACAATGGGACAGGGGAATTCTATTTCTTTTTTTTTTTTTAAGATTTATTTATTATGTGTAAGTACACTGTAGCTGTCTTCCCAGAAGAGGACATCAGATCTCATTATGGATGGTTGTAAGCCACCATGTGGTTGCTGGGATTTGAACTCATGAACTCGGAAGAGCAGTCAGCTCTCTTAACCACTGAGCCATCTCTCCAGCCCGGGATGGGGGAATTCTAAACGGGCATTTGTCCATGGCCAAGAGCTGGATCAGGTGAGAGGAGCAGGGTTTAAAAAAATAGATGTTACAAAATTTTTTAGCTCAAGTAAATTTATGTTGTCCATGGTTCCCAGAAGTAGGAATGCTAAAAGCTATTTCAGAGCTCTCCTAGGGACAGGAGGAAATCAGGAGATGACCTGCTTCTTCTCTGGCTCCTACTGGAGATATCCTTAGTTTTGGTTCTGGGTCGCTTAGGTAGGATATTTAGGTCCCTTTGGGACATCAAGTTCTCTTCCCTCTGTGTTTATTGTCTGTCCATGTTTGTCCATTTATGTCTGTTTTTGTTTCTTTGTTTGAATGATTGTTGTTCTATGTTTCATGTTCAAAAGAAAAAAACTGCTTAAAATTTTATCTGCTGGTCTTCCATCCCTTGATTTAGTTTTAACTCAGTTAAAAAAAAAGGCAGTCTTGATTGGCCTTTGGAGCTCTGCATCTGTGTAGTTAGGAGTTTACCATAGCTGGAGAAGCCCTTCCAGGTCGCCTAGAAAAAACTCTGTGACTGATTATTGGGTTCAGCAGATGACAAGGTACTCCTCTCTTGAAATTACAGTTAGAAAATGTAAGAAAATGTTGTTTGACCTAAATATATAAGATGTGTGCAGCCACTTCATTTTTGTTTCTGACTGGTTTTAAAAGTATAAATATGTTCTATATGTCTTGGCTATAGAGTATTGGCTTATAAGTTATTAGGTATAATTAAAAGTTTGTAACATTGGTAACAGAAAGTTAGCTTAAAACTGGTAACTCAGGGTTGGAGTCATTCTAAACATTAACATGTGGCAGAAGCCAACCCAGGAAAACAGGTCTCTAAAGATACTTCTAAATTGGGATAATATTTTATGTAATTTTTATCCTAGAAATCAGACTAGGATTTGGGGCAGTGTTTGAGGTGGCTGCACCATCGTGCGTTTGTGTGCAGGAACTGGCAGACAAAAAACTTTGTAGCATGGGGGTGATTCACTTGGTGTTTTTGGAGAGACTGGATTGTTGTTGGAGGTTGAGTTTTGCTTTCCAAAGTTATGGTTGGCCGGGCAGTGGTGGCGCATGCCTTTAATCCCAGCACTCGGGAGGCAGAGGTAGGCGGATTTCTGAGTTCGAGGCCAGCCTGGTCTACAAAGTAAGTTCCAGGCCAGCTAGGGCTACACAGAGAAACCCTGTCTTGAAAAATCAAAAAAAAAAAAAAAAAAAAAAAAAAAAAAAAAAAAAAAAAAAAAAAAAAAAAAAAAAAAGAAAGAAAGAAAGAAAGAAAGAAAAAGAAAAAACATCAAGCAAGTGGAAATGATCGCTAGAGTGATAAAAGAGTTAAAAACAGCTGTATCACAGTACCAGCCTGCTGCCCCTTTTACACAAGCTTTATTGGATTCAGTGCTAGAAGCAAATTTAACACCCCAAGATTGGAAAGGAGATCTCAGAGGAAGGTTATCTAACAGGGCCCCGATGAACTGCTAAAAGCATCTGGGAGAATTTTTGGAGACCCTTAGACAGGAGTTCCTTTTGTTACACAATTGGCTTATGAGAATGCTAATGCAGCTTGCCATGCCACCATCTGGCCATACCAAGCAAGAACAGACTTAATCTGGATACATTCATCTTTGTGCAGAAATTGGACCCTCATACAATCAAGGTCTGGCTATGGCTGCTTCCCCCCCCATGGCATTAAAGCTGTACTCACTAATAAAAGAATTTTTCAACTTATTTTAGTTCCCTTGCATCTGCTACTTTCCAAATTTTTTTAAGAGTAAGAGACGACAAAGTGGCTTTGGTTCCTCTGATGTATACTGGATTCAATCTATTACTAATGAGAGACCTAACCTTTAAGTTACTAATTGAAGAGAAAGCATCTTAAAAGCAAGTGCCTTTACCTGTTGAGCCATCTCATGGGTTCTTAAAGTAGCCCAGGCTGTCCTCAAGCATGAAATAAATACCCCGCCTCAAATTCCAGTGCCCTGGCAGGCACCCTCATGCCTGGCTCCAAAGATGAGTTCTTTGGTGACTCAGTGGGATCACAGGAGGTTACCTGGGTCGACATCCCACTGATCTATTGTGATCTATTGCGACATTAGCTTTACCAGTGGTTTCTGGGGAGGAGGAGCTCACACTGTCAAATAAATGAAGAAGGCACCACTCTGACACATCTTTACCTCCCCTATTGCTTTATTTCCCTGGCTTAATGTTAATTCGCTTGTTAGGTAAAACAAATCACTCTTGTGTGGAAGGAATTTAGAATCCAAAGATCAAGCAAGGTACAACGTTTTCACCTACACTGTTCTGGCCCCTTCACTGGCTCTTAACAGCTGATTTGGGGATGCAGGCTCAGGTAGGGACAGGGAATAAAAGGTGCTTTAGTCTCCCAGCCTCAGCTTCCTGGATTGTAGATTGGTGGGTGCTATAGTGCCCACTTCAGAGTGCCCTTGTGAAAATGAGACAGGATATATTTAGAGTCTTCCTTAGTGCTCAGCACACAGTAGGGGCACATCAAGTACTATGTGCCCAGTGTTACCTTGGAGCAACTTAGAGTGCAAGGGAAGGGAGGGGGGACATTGGAACAGAGTCACAAGGATCACACCCTGGTGCTTAACTGTGCCATCCAGACTATTTACCCCGTAAGTGCCAAGAGGAGGCTTCTCACAAGAAATGGGTTTGGGGGTGAAGGGTTGGTGCGGTGGTTAAGAGTCTTGCCCTTCTTTGATAGCTGTTCCCCCACATCAACTCTGGGAGGTTCACAACCACTCAAGCTCCAGGGGACCCAACTCCCTTCTGTCCTCCTGGGGCACCCTCAAATGCATGCACAAACACATACATATACATCAATAATAAGTCTTTTTTTTAAAAAAGAATGGATTTGTAAAGACTCCTGACCAACAGTGCCCTGAGTCTCATAGGTGGCATCTGGTGTGTGGCAAGGACATCTCTTTACAGGAAGTGGGAAGGACTGGTGCCATTTCCCCATGTAGGCGCTGGTCGGGATGGAGACAGAAGAAGCTGTTCTGGTTGTACAACTGAGTTGAATAGTTGCAATAGAAATATTAAGGCTCACAAAACTCTCAAGTAGTTATGTGTAGACCTTGAAGAGACAGTGATCTATGCTGGGTGTCTTAGTTTTGTTTCATGCTGCTGTGATTAAAAAAAAAAATACCCCAACAGAAGTGACTTAAGGGGAAAGGGCTCATTTGGCTCACAGCTCCAGGAAATAGTCCAACCTTGTTGGAGTAGAGAGCAACCAATTAATTCATGTGTGCTAGGGCCCAGCTACCTTTTCTCTTTTCATTCAGTCCAGGGCCCAGACCAGAAAGTGGCTTCCTACCTTCATTCAGGGTGAGCCCTCTACTTCAATTGATCCAATTAAGATAATAAATACCACACGGGCATGCCCTCAGACCAAGCTACTCAAGACTCTCTGTTATTAATATGCACTTCCTAGGTGATTCTAGATTGTGTCAAATTGACAATTACCATACCAGCACGGTGGCTCACACACCTGTGACTGCAGCACACTGGATGTTGGGGACAAGGAGGGGATTTTTATGACTTGTAACCTGAGTAGAATGAGATGGTGTCCCAACACCCAACCCTAAAGAAAGCTTCTTGACTCTGGTTCTTAAATATCCCCCATTCCCCTCAGAAACGGGAGGTAGGTTCTTGTTTGCATTAGTGACTCTTGGTACAGTCATTTGGATGGGAGAGTGGAATAGGGGACTTTAAAAAAAAAAAATAAGAGTCTCCCTGGCCAGCCACTCTCAGGGAGAGGGGCGGCGGCGGTAGTGGTGATTGTTTGGACTTCAACTTACCCTTCGGTAGTAGCATTGTGAGAACACTACTAGATCTTTTATTCCGGAAAAACCATGATATGTATCACTCAAGACTCAAAATTTTATAGAGGAATTTAAGTTCTTCCCATAGGTAATGGGATGCATAGTGTTGTATTCATTCTTACAGGACTTGGTAAACATGGTTTTGGATGGCTCAGAAACTTCCTACAATTCTACACAGATACCTGATCCCTGGCTGTTCTTGGAACATTGATTTATTCTCTAATGCAGTTAAAGCTTTTCTGGCACCTAAAGTTCCAGGTCATTAAGGGATGGAAGTTCTATATATTTATCTGGAAGACAACCCCGAATTTGCCCTCAGGTAGCAAAATGCTTAGGCACTATGCTGATTGTGCCCACCAGGTGGTGCTCTAGCCCTCCCAGTTTGGTACCCTCTGGTCTCCAACCTGCCCAACCGCCCGGTCTGCTCAGAGGGAGTCTGTGGGACAGACTGGTTTGGGCTAGGCAAAGTCCACCAAACCCTCATTTGTTGTTCAGGGCTGGCAGAACTGTCTGTTTAACTGAAGAGAAAGCACGGCTCTTTCAGAAAGTGAGTTTCAAGAGAACAGATTTTCAAAAATCTTTAAAAACCTGCAGTAATAGATCCCCATTTATGAGATTTGCTAGTTGTCATAGTTACAAGATGACAATGTGACTTAAAGACAGCCTTTAAGTCACCTCCCCCCATGCTTCCTACATAAATTATTCTGTTTCCAAACTCAAAGTTTTAAACATTTTTTTTCTAATTTTAAAATACAGTTTTTAAAATTTGTGTGTCTGCGTGTGGCATGTGTTTGTATGCACACATACATGCAGGGGCTCTAGGAAGCCAGAAAACTAAACTCAGGTTTTCTATAAGAGCAGCACACATTCTTAATCTCCAGCCCTTATCTTTTTTTTTTTAAAGATTTATTTATTTATTATATGTAAGTATACTGTAGCTGTCTTCAGACACTCCAGAAGAGGGCATCAGATCTTGTTATTACAGATGGTTATGAGCCACCATGTGGTTGCTGGGATTTGAACTCCGGACCTTCGGAAGAGCAGTCAGGTGCTCTTACCCACTGAGCCATCTCACCAGCCCCAGCCCTTATCTTTTCAAACAGTTATAACGGTAACTGAGGCCATTATTAAAAAGATTAAAAACCACCTAATTTAATCTCTGAGATAAGAAGGCCTGCCAGTTTCTTCCAATTCTTTTCTAGTATATGTAATATGTATTATTTTATATATTTGTATATAATATTTACATATTAAAGCAACACTCAATGGGCCATTTCATTCAATGTTATGAACACTCCTATTTTGCTAAAGTTCTTCAAATATATTAATATAATAAAATTTTATAATTCTGTTGATGGGCATGTATGTTGCTCTTGAACTTTCTTTTCTTTTTCCTTTTTTTTTTCCTTTGAGACAAGCTGGCCTAGAACTTGCTGTGTTACACAGACCAGACTCAGACTCACAGAGATTCTTCTTCAAGAGCTGGAATGGAGTTTTTAATTATTAAAAATGGTTTGTGATGGCCTGGGGGTGGTGGCACATTTCTTTAATCCCAGCAGAGGCAGGTGGATCTCTAAGTTTGAGGCTAGCCTGACCTACAGAGTGAGTTATAGGACCGCCAGAGCTTTGCAGAGAGAGCCTGTGTTGGGGGAAAAGGGTATACAACAATCATAGTTTGTTTTTTGTTTCTGTTTGATCTGTTTTGAATTTGGAGGAAGTTCATTGTCGGGTACACTAGAGGGACCAGCTGGGCTTCTCAGACCACGCCACCACAATCCTGGTTTACTATGCACTGTAATTCCTCACACATTGTTCTAAAAACACCTGGAGGCCCAGTGAGGTGGCTTTGAGGGGAGACAATTGATGCCAGCCCTGGTGGCCGGAGCTTGATTCCTTGTACTCGACTCCTGCATGACCCACACTGGTGGTGTGTGTGTGTGTGTGTGTGTGTGTGTGTGTGTGTGTGTGTGTATACAGTAAGGTCACAGTTCACCTCTGAGAGAGGGCAGGTTATACTGAGTCAGATATTAGAGTCTCTTTAGTTGAGGCAGGTATACATCTAGTTAGTGTCAGGCAGGTGTCAGTAAGCATGGGATGTGCGCCAGTTCGGGCCTGCCTCATCCTGACAGAGGCTAGAGGATGGAAAAGAGAAAACAAACCATAGCTCTAATCCCAAAGGGGAGGGAGCGGATGGGATAGCTCCCGAGTAATGAGTCAGCATGATGGGAACCAGTGCCCGTGTGGAGCCAGCAAGGTAGACGATCCCAGAGGCCTGCTGGGGGATCTCTGGAGAAAGGGAGATGAAGCACTCTGAAGATGGTCAGATCTGCCTTATCCAGATGCCTGGACCTCACACGGCTGAGCCTCGAGTGTCTGTCAGCTGGCACATGGGTGTAACATCACCAACTAGGGCTGTGGCTGGAGCCTGTGACCCAATACATCAACATCTCTGCAAAGAGGTACCTGCCTAGTTCCCTGGAACGGCACACTTACAGGCTGTCTATAGTTTCCGATAGTCTGGATCAGAATTTTCCACCCAGTTAGCTCGTCAGATTCCTGACAAACTATGTGAGAGTCACGTGAAGACTGTCTTAGATTTTGGAGTTAAAGAATATGAACCTGCATCATTATTAAAATGGATATTTAAAACTATTTTAAGTGCAAACTGGAACATTTATTGCTTTCTTCCTTATTCTTAAAAGATCACCCCAGAAGCTGATGAGAAGCTGGGGTTCCCTGGAGCAGAGGACTTGGCCAATATGTTTCATTTCTTTCAAATGAAGTCCGACTGTGACATCAAGCATACCTGTTGAAATAATTATTAATAAATCCTATTGGTAGGTTTGTTACCCACCCCAAGGTTTATATTCCTAAAGAAAAGGCACACACACACACACACACACACACACACACACATACACTCTTTATATTTTAATATGCTTTAACCAGCACAATAGCTGGGCCACTGCCTGTCTTCCATGGTGTTGATCTCTACCTCCCACCGATAATCCCAAGTGATTACTTACTAACTCTGTGTTCCAACTTCGCTGCCCTGGACCCAGCTGAGCAGCCCTCTCTCCTGGCTCCTTCACATGGCGGCCATGCCTCTCTGTCCTGCACTCTTCTTAGGTATGGTGTCTTTCCAGTGTGGCAGATCATCTCTCGCTCCTCCCAGCCCCAAACCCAGAAATCCTAAAATCCAGCCTCTGTCTGCCCTGCCCCGCTATTGGCTGTTGGCATCTTTATTTATCAATCAGAACAAACTGGGGGCAGGTTCAGAGAGGCTCCGTGCAGACATTCTCGTACAAATGATTTTGGGGGGAACATAATTAGCATTCATATTACAAGCAGCAACACTTACCCATCATCTTAACCCCCAAATCAGAAGCTTCAGCCAGTTTATCTCCAAGAACCAGGGAGCCTTTAAAGGCATGTGAAGAGCCTCAGCCATTGAGGCTGCAAGGTGTCCTGTTCCTCTGGTCACTCTGTCCTTGCAACACATTTCCCTTTACAGAGCAGCTAGGTTGGGGGGAAATTATCACACCATCTGAGGGTTCTCTACCCCTCCTCTCCAGAGATATTTGACACAAAACTCTGATTCTCTTAAAATTTCCCAGCTAGGGATTAATGGTGGCAGAGCTGTTTGGTGAACCGAGAAGAACCAGAGTACCTTTCCCAGTTCTTTCTCTCCAACATCCAAGTGCTGTGGATTGCTGTTTGTATTGTGATGCTAATTCTGCTCCCTCAAGAGGGGCTGCCCCAAGATGATTTCAGGTGAAATCTTAATTGGTCAAATAAAGGCTAGATCCTGTGATTGGGCAGTGGAAGGGAAAGTCAGGGCTAGAAGTTTTAAAACAGAGGGAGGAAAGGGAAGACAAGACAGGACAGTGGGAGAAGAAAATGGAGTAAGAAGAGGTGGAAGATGGAGCAGACCCACATGGCCCGGAGGAGCCACAGTAGGTAGGGATTTCATAGATGGGCAGTAGAGTAGTGTGTAGTATATCTGCCCAATCTAGGCATGCAGCTTGAGCTTATACTGAGTTGTATGTTCTTTGCACAAACATATTGGGGTTGGGAGCCAGGCAGTGGTGGCGCACGCCTTTAATCCCAACACTCGGGAGGCAGAGGCAGGCGGATTTCTGAGTTCGAGACTAGCCTGGTCTATATAGTGAGTTCTAGGACAACCAGGACTATACAGAGAAACCCTGTCTCGAAAAACCAAACCAAACCAAACGAAACATATTGGGGTTGGAGATTTACCGATATAAATCTGACTGGTATAAGTCTCTAGTGTTTCCCTTTCATAGGGCTAGAGGGAGCTGAGTGAGACCAGGATGGCTGGCATTCTGTAGACTAGCCATGGGAACCAGGGCCAGACGGCTTGGAGGTAGCCATGGGGGATGGGCGAGTCTGCCAATGCTGGCAACTAGCTGGAACAAGCATGGGTTCATATAAAATTACACGGCTGGTGTGAGGATCTTGAAGCATCTCTCCCTTAATATAAATGGGAGTCACTCGGCTTTCTTCTGAATGAGGAATCTCCTTCATAAACTTCCTTAGCAGCTCTGTTTTCTCAAGTGCATCTTAAAACTCTCAGCAAATTAAAAACAACCTAGGAGACCATCAAAAGATGAATGGAGAAACAAAATTGTTGGCGTTTGTACTGTTTTGGGTTTATTTATTGGGTTGTATTGGCTACTGCCCTTCTAACCCTTCCTCCACACACACTAGGTAGGTTAGAAGGGAAATGGGGCATAGGATGCTTTAGATTCCTTCCTGCTGATTAGGGGCGTTTGTCAGGCTCCTTAGGAGGAGTCCAGTGTCCATTGTCAGGATATCTCCAACCAGCAATCCAGCAATAGCAAAAGCAGCAGCAGAGGGGGGCAGCAGCAGAGAGGGCAGCAACCACCACAGGCCCTCTCAGGGGCTCTCGCATGTATACCCTCTCAAAGAGTCCCCAGAATTCCAAGCAAACAATCTGCAGTTGGCAAAAACCACGCCTCTTGTAGAGCACAAGACAATCTTAGTTAGTGGCTGTGGGCAATCTGAAGCAGCCCCATGTCCCACATGTAGGACTAAAACAAAAACGTAGTCACATAACAACTGGGTTTCTTAAGAAACCACAATTCTCGGGCTGGTGAGATGGCTCAGTGGGTAAGAGCACCCGACTGCTCTTCCAAAGGTCCAGAGTTCAAATCCCAGCAACCACATGGTGGCTCACAACCATCCGTAACAAGATCTGACTGACTCCCTCTTCTGGAGTGTCTGAAGACAGCTACAGTGTACTTACATATAATAAATAAATAAATCTAAAAAAAAAAAAAAAAAAAAAAAGAAACCACAATTCTCACTACACAAAATGTTTTACATACCATGAAATATTATTTAGCCCTAGAAAGGGATGAAGTACCGGTATATACTCCAACATGCTGAGCTTGGAAAATGTTGAGCTAATTGAAATATGCCAGACACAACAAGATAAATATTGCATGATTCCAGTTAGGAGAACTATCTGGATGGGCAACTTTCCTGAGGTGGAAAAGGTAGACACAAGATGGAGCAGGGAGGAAATGAGTCGTGCTTAATTGTTAGAGTTTCCATTATAGTGGATAGCAGGGACCACAGATACATAGTACTATGAACGTAGTATTGCCAATGAATTGTACAGTTGAAATGGCAAATTTTGAGTTGTATATATTTATGCCATCATAAAAAATTCCAATCCATCATAACATGAGAAGATGGTTGAAGATACTGGGCAGAGTTTTACCCTAGTGACGAGAACAGGAAGTCTTAGGTCAGGGACCCTGAAAGCCAGCAGCTCTAATTATTTTTTAAATTAATATTAGTGTGGGCATGGGCGTACGTGTCATGGAGCATGTGGAGGTCAGAGGGCAACTCTGTGGAGCGGGTCCTTTCTGTGGGCCCAGGGATCAAACTCAGATGGGCAGATCCTTTGCCTGCTGAGCCGTTTCTCAGTCCCTGGTTCTTACTTTTGATTAGAAGCCTAACATGTCCTTGGTTTTGTCTTAGTTAGAGGACAAGAATGCCAGGAGGGAGCTCTGGCTCTTCATCTGCTTTGGCCTTGTCTTTCCTGCCTTTGATACAGCCTAAATGACCACTGAGAAACTGTAAGTGAAGGTTTGACCAAGATTGAGAGGCCCCTGGACACCCTGCAGGAAGGTCAGCTACACTGACCAGCCATATCTCAGTGCTTGCCTAGTTTCTGTCCTGTAGAAAGCCCTAGACTAGCAACTCAATGGCATCTCCCTCTGCCCTGCAGGATCTCTCTCTCTCTCTCTCTCTCTCTCTCTCTCTCTCTCTCTCTCTCTCTCTCTCTCTCTCATAAGCTCCTACATAGAATCCTAGAATAAAACTCTCCACATTCACTCTTCTATTTTCTGAAATATTTATTCTTCAGGTTTGAGGGACCGGCCATGGAAGCCCCTGGCTTGGTGTGGCTTTGGTGGCCACTGATTTTGTTGGTACCTTAGCTCTGAGCCATGCACACCTGAGGCAGAAAAGCCTTTGTGGCTCCCATGGACAACCTCTTCCTCTTGTCTCACCAGCAGCAGTACAGATGAAGAGCATTTAGAAGTTTTGTAAAGCCTTTAGTACTTTTTTTTAAAATGACCACCCTCATATGCACAAAGTGTACACGGAGCAATACCTTCAAACAAATGGCTCATGAGAACATAGTCCTTGGGGGTAGGCATAGATACTAAAGGGCACAAGTTTTTGTTTGTTTTTTCAAGACAGGTTCCTCTGTGCAGTGTTGGCTGGCCTGGAATTCACAGGGATCCGCTCGCCTCCGCCTGAGTGCTGGGATTAGAGGCATGTGCCACCACTGGCCAGCTAAGGGCACAAAATTTAAAAACAACTTGAGGACCATGTACCCACATATAGTTTGGCCCTCCAAAAGACCTACATCGTGCACTGGCCTTTTAGCCTTCAAAACTGAGCTAAATCGAACTTGTATTTTATGAAGTTAAAAAAAAATCTTTCTATAGAGTTTTCTGAAGAACGTTGTATTCAGCGGACAAGCATACGCATTGGCCATGAAATTCAGCCAAGCATAGGGGCACACACTGCGATCCCAGCTCCCAGAGGTTGAAGCAGGTAGACTGCCTGGAGTGTAAGACCAATCTGGACTACATACTAGGTTCTAGGTGAGGCCAGGCTACAGCCTGAGGCCCTGCCTCCAAAAACTGAGAACCACACCAAAGTGTAAAGAATCTTTACTGTTGAGTTTTGCCTCAAGATTGAGCATTGGCTCTTATCCATTCATTAGCCCACCCCTTACATCCTCATTCGATTATCAGCTGCCATGCACCTAAATTCTGCAACCCGTGTTTTACCCTTGGTGGTGGGGTGCATTTGCGAGAGTCTCTCTCCTCCCATGCGATTCTTAAGTGGCTCATTGGCCCAAGATGATACGGTGCTTCCTCAGGTTCTGGCTACATTTATGACAAGCCAAGCTGAAGAAGCCATCTAACTATTTGGCTCCAAGTGAAACCCGGAGCATCTCCCTAAGGCTGGGGACAGGGAGCTGGGGCTGAGGCCTGGCACGGACAGGGGGAGAGGAGGAAAGAAGGGGTCCATAGTCCTTGTGCATCTCACGTGGGCTAGTGCTTCCCATCCCGCACTTAGCTGTCTTATTTGCTGTTCTTCTGGCTCTGAGTGTCTTGTATTTGTTTTGTTCTTGTGAGACAGGATCTCACATGTCCCAGACTGAGCTGGAATTTCCTGTGCCTCCGCCTCCCAAGTGCTGAGAGAGCAGGTGTTGTATGACAAAACTTTTTCTGGGGAGATACAATACCCACCACTACTCACCCCAGATAGGTAGCCCAATGGGACCCTAACTAAGACAGTGATGCACCCCTGTAATCTCCACACCCAGGAGATAGAGGTGGGGCAATCAGAAGGTCAAGGTAGTTATTGGCTACACTGCAAGTCTGAGGGGATCTAAGATACATGAGACTCTATCTCCAAAGGTCACCAAAAAAAGAAGAGAAATAAAGGTTTGGATGGTGGGGTTGATAAAAACTAGCAACTTAAACTTTAAGGGCAAGGGGTGGTTTTCTTCTGCAGAGGCAGGGAACCCCAACTTCTCTAAGGCATGCTACACACACTTCAGGGATCGGCTGAGCAAGAACAGGGGCCGTGGTGCTGAGCGTAAAGAGATCATGGCCTGGGATCGGACTCTAGAAGGCCTTCAGATGACAAACAGGCATTCTGACGACAGATTTCAGCTCTTGGGAAATCACACTGAGGCTTGTTGTCTCCCTTGGTGCCTTTTAAAGGACTCCACATAGGAACTGGGCCTAGATGCATTGCCCAAAAGTATGTGTGTGTGTATGGGGGGGGGGAAATAAAAACCAAGCTAGGAATAGGCGATTCATTCCTCATCTGGGTGGGCCAGGCAGGGTTAAGTTAAGGAACTGCTGTCCCTTAACTAACTCTCAGGTCAGCAGGTTGCTGAGTGGCTCTTCCTGTCAGGGACAAGGTGGGGGCAGTCATTGGCCAATTCCCACAGCTGTAGAAAAGCAAGAGCACTTTTAGAACGTTCAACCAAGCTTGATGGAGGGGGTGAGACACCCACTTTAGGCACCTCTATCTCATACAGCAGGAAGGGAAAGGAGCTTCACACACTAATCTAAGACACTTGAAGATGGCCAGGTGTGGTGGTTCCTTTCATCTCAGCACTCAGAGTTGCACTCTGTGAGTTCCAGGCTAGCCTAGTCTATGTAGTGAGTTCAAGGCCACAGGCCACAGAGCTACACGGTGAGGATGAGAAACCCTTTGTGTGGTACTTGTAGAAGAAAGCGATGGAGAAACTGGACCAATCTTCCCCAGGCTCCTTCATGAACCCACGCCATCCTGAGTCCTGATGTGCCCTGTGAACCCTTACCCCTTACCTGCCTACCAATCTTGACCTTTCCGTTGCCTTAACTCCTGTGTCTGGTTCGTCCCACCTTCCAGGTGCTCGCCACTAGATGGCAGGGCAGGTCTAGCTGAGACAGTTTCCAGAACTTCGGTCCAGGTAGATTTTTTTTTTTTTTTCAGGGCTTTTTTTTGGAGTGGGGGGGTGGGGGGGTGGGGAGGGCAGAGTCAAAGGAGTTATGTGGGGCATAACTCCTTCAGGTCTCTTGTCTCTATGCTCTCAATCACCTTCATGATCAATTTACAGACAAGGGCTCGGAACCTTCTCTGGGTCTGACACTAAACTAGATGTTGTGTCCGCCTGTCCGTCTGTCTGTGGTGGGTATGGAACTCGGGGAAGTAGAAAAAGAACAGCTTATTGCAAGGCCCCAATCCAGCACAGCCCACACAGGAGTCAGGAGGACAAAGCCTTCAGGGTAGACAGAGGGCGTCATGGGCTCAGAGCACAGAGTCTCTCCTAAGAAGCCACAGAGCCCGATGAAGGATGCAGGACAGAAGGGAGGGGGTGGGGATGACGCCCCAGGTGCCTGGGTGTGAACAGCACACTAACACTGGCAACTCCTGAGATGGTGGCTTCCTGACGTTAGGGCTTGCCTCCTTGAACAGGCTGACTTGGTGGCAGAGTAGGGACTTCGTGACCTGACACTATAGGTATCATGTGGGAAAAGTCCTGATCAGGGGAAGGAGTCAGAGCAGGGTGGCAGATCCACCCTGGGAAGTGTGGGCCTGTGACTGTGGGGCTGCAGGATCTGGGCAGCTGTAGCTCCTGTCTGTGTCATTACAAGGGGACAAGCGCTTGGCTCTGGTGGGATGGAAGGAGTCACCCAACAGCTACACATTTGTTGTCTGCAGTAAGGTCAGCCTCTTCTTTTTCTTCATTAGTGTG
>NC_034601.1:17664928-17667231 GCF_900095145.1 Mus pahari
AGTGATGCAGGAGCCGGGCAAGGGCCGTACACACCTCTAATCCCAGCACTTGGGAGGCAGAGGCAGGCGGGGGGGGGGGGGGGGTGGGGCTCTGAGTTGGAGGCCAGCCTGGTCTACAGAGCGAGTTCCAGGACAGCCAGAGTTGCACAGAGAAACCCTGTCTCGAAAAACTGAAACCGAACTAAAACAACAACAACAACAACAAAAAACCCCCAGAAGTGATGCAGGATGCTTCTAGGCTTGTGCACGGCTCTTCACTCTGCTGCAATGCTACTTCATCTTCACCCTGCACTGATGCTCACAGAAAACTACATTTAGGGAATGGTGGTCCCAGCTACTGAAACTCCATCCCGAAGAACAGCCCAAAATAAAGAGATAAATAAAAAAGTCAACAAAAGCATCTCTTTAAGGGGCTAACATGATGGAGCATCAGTGAAGAACGTGTGCTGCTCTTCCCGAGGGACCTAGTTGATTCCCAGCACCAGCATTGAGCAGCTCAGTCTACCCGTGACTCCAGAGCCCAGAATTCTGATGCTTTCGATCCCCTCGGGAGGCGCTTGCACTAAGGTGTCCGTGCACACCCACACCATTGAAAATAGTAAACATTAAAATAAAAACTCCCACAGATTAGAAATGCCTACTTTGAACTTTATTTGAACCAGAAATGAATTTCCATAGAACTAAGGGCAATTCGCATTTGCTTGTTTTACAAAGAGGAAAAAGGGGATCAGAAAGGTCAATAATTTGCATAATGTCACACGGCTGAAAGTAACTCCCTTGAGTGAACCTGAGTGTCCAACTCTCTAGCCCAAATCCTGTCCATGGCAATCTGTTGCTTCCAGTGTGAGGGATCGGTTCCCCGGTGCCTACGCTGTGGTTTCTCTTCCTATTTAAATCGCCCCTCTGTAGATTGGGGGAGAGGGGCTTCAGTTGCAAACCAAATAGAGGCAAGAATCCAAGGATCCCACTCAATAGCAAACTGCATAGGAGGAAGTCTGGGAGCCATATAGGGCTGGCAGAGCTGGCTCAAGCTGCAGGGCCCCCGGGGTTCATGCTCAGGAGCCTGGAAGTTCTACCCTGCTGGTCCTCTGTGTCCCTCCCATCTGGGCTCAGAGGTGACCTCTATAAGCTGCCCAGAGAGACACCCCCCCCCCCCCGCTACCTCTTTGTTCAGCAACAATGGCTGAGATAACAAAAGGAAATCAGATGCAGGTGAAAGTTTATTTTTAACATTTCTGAGGCCAATGGGGGGATTTAACATGAAAATCAGAGCTTTTCTGCTGTTTCTCTCCAAAAAGTGGCTCTCGTGCTTTTGGCTAGCCAGGACTCCAGTGTGCTTGGGTACTATCCAGGGGCTGAGGGGGGACAGGGTAGACAGTATAGTCTTTCTGGGCCTTCTTTTGGCAAGAAATAGACATTTGGGAGCTGGGAACGTAGCTCAGTTGTTAGAGTGCATGATTGCCCATGCCTATGATTCAAGGTCATCCTTGACTATACAATGATTTTGAGGCCAGCTTAAGCTATGTTGGGGGTGGGGGGAGAGAGAGGGAGGGGGAGGAGAGAGAGAGAGAGAGAGAGAGAGAGAGAGAGAGAGAGAGAGAGAGAGAGAGAGAGAGAGAGAGAGATTACTTTGTTTGAAGTTGGAGTTCAGCTTGCCTCCCTGGATGTGATCAGCTCAGGGAGCCGGGCAGCTCAGGACATCCCATAGACATACTGTCTCTTCTTTACCCTTCCATCAAACCAGACTGACACTTGAACAAATGTGTAGTAAAGGGGAAGTTTGTTGGGCACAAGGGCACGTGGCTTTAGTTACAGTTGGGGAGGTTGAGGCAGGAAGCAGGAGGGCTGCAAGTTATGTGTAGTCTGCTTAAGAAAAAAGCAACAACAAAAAACACCACCCACCCACACAAACAAACAACAAAACACAAGGGGAAGACTGTTCTGTGAAACCCTTAGCCCATCTTCTTAGCTCTATGGCTCTCTGACTAGCCAGCTCACCACCTTCCAGGTGGAGAAATTGGTAGTTCCTGACTTCCTGTCCTGGTTAATAGCACTTCCTCCATGTACCCAGCATTCCCCACTTTCATCTCTAGCAGCTCCTAAAATTCAACAAGGATCAACTCAAGGCCGAATCTCTCGCAGGGCACCTTGTTCAGTTTTCTGGTTTTGTGGCTTCTCTTCCTTCTCCTGCTCCTCCTCCTCCTCCTCCCCCCCCCCCCCGTCCCTTTGAGACAGTGTCTCACTATGTAGCCATGGCTGACCTAAAATCTGCTCTGCAGACCCAGATGGCCTTGAACTTGTAA
>NC_034601.1:17668746-17696040 GCF_900095145.1 Mus pahari
ATGTGGTTGCTGGGATTTGAACTCCGGACCTTCGGGAGAGCAGTCGGGTGCTCTTATCCACTGAGCCATCTCTCCAGCCCCATATTCTAATTTTTAACAGAGACTTTGCCTGAGTACCAGCTTGGAATCAACGCTGATTCTTCTGTTAATCCCCCGACCGTCTTCACAAAGTCATTTCTTCCAAAGAGCTTTTGCATTTTCTTGCTTGAACACGAAGGACATACTACTTTTGTTCCTATTTATAAAAGAAGAAACTGAGGCCTGGTGGGCAGCAGGCCAGAATCTGGGCTTAGGTCTGGGCAGTACGGCTCCAGAACTGGCACATATGACCATGAGAGAAGCTGCACTTCGGTGCAACCTGTCCGTGTGGATCTTACTCGCTTTTCCCGAACACCCCAGGCACCTCCACCCAGGTCTTTGCCCTTGTGAATGCCCGTCTCTCTCTTATGCTCACCTTGCTTTTTACAGAAGCCCCCTCCCCCGACAAGGAAGAAACTGGATCAGGTCTTATTCTCTGTTTAAGTCTCACTTTCCAGCTGTCAAATCCCTTGGGAACTCTCAGTTTCCCCTACATCTCAGAGGCGTATTGCTAGCTCCCTCACAGCCACTATGAGCACAGACGGCTGTGACCGTCCTTTGCAAGCTGTACAGATGCAAACCGCTTTGGTGTCATATAGCAAGGATACGTCTATGCAGAAAGTATTTCAGCAAAGCTTGCTTACACATTCTCTCGAGCAAATGCCTCTTTCTACGCTTCGACTTTCTCATCTGGGAAGCCAACAGAATACACCTGCCTTATAGGTTTTTTGGGGGAATTAAACACAATAGTGTTTTTAAAGAAGTGGACCCAGAATACACATTGTGTGTGTTCCTCGGCCCTTGGTCTTTCTTGAGCTGCTGGTAAAACATTATTTCTGCCTCTTATTAAAAGGGGAATGGTCCAAGATACACCTTCCCTCCCCCCTCCCCCAAATGAAGGGTGTCTGCCTCCTGGTTTAATCCCAAATCAACAGTCTGTTATTTGCTTGCCAAATAAAAACACTATGCAGGTTCCTTTGTGTTACCCACGAGGACCTCCACCAACAGCCCCAAGCCAGTTCCGAAATGGCAGCGCATTCTGCAAGCTTAGCGGCTCTGTGACCCTTGGAGTGCTTGTTCAGCTAAAATCACTCTTGTCTGGCACAGGCCTTCTCTTTTGATTTTGGCAGCACACGAGGGAGTGAAAAAGCTGGGTTAGTGTTAGGGCTGGGATTAGAACAGATCATACTGTTAACACTTCTCTCTTTGCTAACTTTATGAAGTTCGAGAAAAGCTTGCTGGGGAACGGCACCAATTTATTTGCCAAAAGCTGAGAAGGGCCAAGGAAGACATAGTCAGCATTTGGAACGGCCTTGCCTTAGAATCTGACAGCCAAGGAGGGGAGAAGAATCTGCTTCGGAGCAGGCGACCATGTGGGTAGTGTGGAAAAGGGACTTGGAAGGATTCAGAATGCTGAAGGGGTTGGCTCTCCCACCTGCACAGTGTCTCTCAAGCCATCTCTTCCCTCCTCTCGCAGAGAAACCTGGCCAGGTCCGCCTCAGCTTCACCAACCGGAGCTATATTTTCTGTCCCCTTATCTGTCCTAAACACTGATCCCAGTTTTATGACAGCTGTTCAAGCCTCCCCAATGGTTATTAAATCAAAGTGTTACCTTGAGGACAGTGTTAAAGCCCCTCCCCCAAAAGCCACACTATATTCTCTCCTCATGCCATCCTTCATTTTCTATGAAGACTCTAGTGCCAGCCAGTTAGGTCCATGCCATCCTGTAGATGTGACATGACATACCCACTCTAGCCTGCCTACTCTGGTTCCTCTGCCTAGACTGCCTCATGCCTGTCTTTGCCCCATAGGCTCCCTATCATCCTTGAGGACCAGGTTCAAATATTGCCTCTTTTGCAAAGCCTTCCTCAGCCCTTCCAGGCAAAGCACACACCACATTGGTTTAGTGCCCGAGACTTATGTAATGCACTTGTGTGTGCCAATAAAGGACGCTGGGGACAAGACTATGCCTTATTCATAATTATGCACCTTCTAGTGCCAAGTGCCTTGTTCAGTATGTTACTTTTTTAATTTTTAATTTTTTATTTTTACAAGCTGATGGGACAGACTCCCCTGATGCCAGGGAAGATCCAGAGCAGTTGGCTGAGTGTGTGCCTGTGTCGGGGTCACTGATTCTGTGCTCATCGAGGGCAGTTACTCCCTGTGAGTGCTTCTGTCTCTAAGAAACTGTCCCAGTTGGCAAGCATTTTAGCCCAATTAAGTTTACTGTATTAGTTACTTTACTGGTCACACTGCGTCCACCATCGCGAATGTTATCCTTCGACCCACTTTCTCCTATTTCTCCATTCCAGGACCCCAGGCTATAGTCTGGTGTCACGTACCTTCAGGGGGGAGGGAGGCTATCTTCCTCTTCAGCCTAGCTCCCTGCAAAGACCTTCAGTCACTCCCGGGAATGGGACGAGATTCCAAATCTAGTCGGGTTGACAGTAAAGACAGGTCATGACACTCAGAACATTTATCTGCATTATGTGGCAGATATTGGCTCACAGGCAGTTCTGATGGGATCCTCCCAGGGATCTAGCACCGCCAGGTGCCCCAGCAGCAGCAGCAGCAAATAAAAAGGACTGCTTGCTTCCTCAGCTCTCTCTCCTCTCTCTCTCTCTCTCTCTCTCTCTCTCTCTCTCTCTCTCTCTCTCTCTCTCTCTTTTTCTCTCTCTCTTCCCATATGCCCCCCATGCCTCTCTTTCTGTCCTTCTCTGCCCTCATGCCTCTGCTCCCTTCGGCCTCTACCTTTTTTCCAGGCCCCCATCTCCCTTTGTTCCCCCAAATTAACCTCCTTTATACCAGGTCTGTCACATGGCATGAATTTTCAGGGAGACACCTTGGCCCGGGCCCACCAGGTATCCACACCAACCACCACATTATATCTCATAACACCAGATCATCTGGGACACACTCATTGTGATATTGAACCTGACACGGAGGTCTTACTGTGCAAAAGTCATACCCAAAGCATGAAGCTTAATAGGTTCTAGCAAGTCTGGGAGCATCAGGGTGGGCTTTCTGGGGGAGGTGATTGTGGCAGTGAACATTAAAGGCTGTGTAGGAGCCGGGCGTGGTGGCGCACACCTTTAATTCCAGCACTCGGGAGGCAGAGGCAGGCGGATTTCTGAGTTTGAGGCCGGCCTGGTCTCCTGGTCTACAAAGTGAGTTCCAGGACAGCCAGGGATATACAGAGAAATCCTGTCTCGAAAAAAACCAAAAACCCCCAAACCAAACCAAACCAACCAAACAAAAAAGGCTGTGTAGGAGTTGGGTAAAAGTGGCAGATATAACTTAGATAGCCTCAAGCTGCCGTAGGCATTCAGAAGGGAAGATCATTGGTGGAGTGGGATGCAGGGATCTATGGGTTGGGAAGATGCTGGCATATGAGATGGTTTTGGAAAGTTAGAGATAGGAATACGAGGCAGCCTAGAGAAACATCTGGGCAGAGGAACACTGTGAGAAAATACACGGACACACACAGACAGCTGGCTGGAACGATCATCTCCAGGAATGCTATCCCTGGACTGTTAGTAGACCGTGGGAGAAGTGGGCCTGGAGAGAGGCAATGGTCTGGGTGATGGTGGGTCCAAATGTCCCCAGAGTGTTCATTCTGAGTGGTGTGCTAAGACCTGCATTTTGGCCAGGTACTGATGATCTCTACTAACAGTGAGGCCTGCAGATCTAGAGACAAGGACTCTGGGACTTCCTGACCTCCACATTAACTAGACAGCTCTTTCCCTTCTGTTTCCACACTGATTGGTCAAGCTAGCTCACTGAGTAGCAAAGGGGGGAATTTAGGTAAGCTGGGCCCCGACAATGCTTTCCAAGAACAAAGAGTGCTCTTTTTTCTATCTGGAGAAAATATTCAGTAGACATTCCTCCTCTGGAGGACCATCCTGAGCTTTCCCTACCTTGATTCTTAGAGAGTGAAAGTCTGCACATAGACCCATTTTGACGGACCAGGGAATTAAGAGGCAGCTGGAGTCTTAGGCCGTAGTCCAGAGAGCAGACTGTGCTATTGCCTGTTAGCCTCCGCCTGAACTCAGACTATCTAATCATTGGCTCTCTACTCCTTAGCCTCAGGCTCTACCAGAGACAAGGATTTGCCAGAACGTAGGACTTGAGACAGGGCTAGTAAACTGGTCAGTCCTGGGGATCATGGCTCAGGTTTAATATCAGACTCTCATGCAAGATATGTAAGGAGGGGGCTCTGGGCCCAGCTCTTCCTTTTCTGGGTTAACTCTATTTTTCAGTTAGCCTCAAACTTTGTGAATATAAGTTGCCCCTAGCTCCTCTAGGCTACCTACTTAGTTTGTGTCTAATGAAAAATGGGTAATTATTTCTGTCTCAGGATCATTAGCAAAAGCCTCATAATGTTCTACTATCTTTAACCAGGGCATGTGCCCATTTCTGAGACAACTCATTGCAGCAATGGCAGAAGGAGCTGGTGGGCTCCATTCTTAAACTATTGCTAGCGTCTTGGGTGCTTTCCCGGATGCTCTGACAAACTCCATGATGGAAGTGAGAGACCAAATCTCATGGGTTCAGACTCCATCTTAGAGAACCTGGCTTAAGGTTGAACTCTCGTTAACTAACAGGTCCGTACCTAGCACTGGTTTTCAGGTTACCCCCCAGCAAGACCTGCATCTAGCACCAGTTTCCAGGTTACCCCACAATAAAACCTATGTCGAGTTCCAGGTTATTCCCCCCCAAAATCTGCATCTCCGGGTTGCAAGCCTGCCAATGGCATGGCATGTCCTAACAATCACCAGTCAGGAGAAAAACAGAAGTCAAGTTTATGGTTTGGCTCAGCACCAGCGATTATGTTAAAGGGTAACAAAATTCCGTATTAGCCCCCTCCCTCCCAATCAGATGTGTGCCAGGCTAGACCCTTTTGCCTCAATAAATACTTCCCTGAAATTGGGCTTGAGGCTGCACTCTCCCATTCTGCTGGGTCAGAGACTGCAGTGTGGCCCAAGCCTGAACTTGTAAATAAAGAGACCCCAGTGCGATTGCATCCGAACTGGCTACTTGGTGGTCTTTTGGGGTTCATGAAAGCTCCCTGGCCCAATGAAAGTACTTCTAGGAAGACAGTGTTTATTGAGCTTCTTGTCTGAGGGTGCTGTCCACCGTGCTGGGGAAGGTGCGGCAGCACGGGAGCTCTGGCTGTGGCAGCAGGATTATAAAGCGTGGTCACACCTCATCCACGGTCAGAAAGCAGAGATAGCTGAACACTGCTACAGAGTTTGCTGCCTTCATTTTCCCTTTCTATTCCAGTCAGGGCAGACCTTCCCTCCTCGGTTAATGCTCTCAGAAGCCATTCTTCAAGGTAATTCCAAACCCAGGCAAGTGGACAGTGAAATTGAACCGTCTCAGACAGGACCCCATTGGAGCCAGTGATTGGAGGCCGGGTAGAGGAATGGAGTTGGGGGTCCAGTGGAATATGGAGGTATAACTCTGTAATCCTGGCACTTGGGAGGGAGAAGCAGGAGAAGGTCAAGGTCATCAGTTCAAGGTCATCCTCATCACATGGCAAGTTGAGACCAGCCTGAATGACATGAGATTCTGTCCCCAAAACTAAAACAGACAATAGGGTTCTAATTGTAATCTACAGCAACCCAAGGCAAGTGAAGTCTAGAATTGCTTACTCTTACATATCACAGTTCATCATCCAAGGAAGTCTGGACAGGAACTCAAAAAGGGCAGAAACCTGGAAGCAGAAGCTGATGCAGAGGCCATGGAACAGTGATGCTTACTGGCTTGTTCCTCATGGCTTGCTCAGCTTGCTATCTTATAGAACATTGGATCACCAGCCCAGAGGTATTCTCATTCACAATGGGCTGGGCCTTGTCTCACCAATCACTAATTCAGAAAGTACCCTAGGAGCTGGAGCATAAGCTAAATAAACCCTTTCCTCCCCAAGTTGTTTTTGGTCATGGTGTTTCCTCACAGCAATAGAAGCACAAAGACACTAACAGATATCTACAGACCATTCAACTAAAAGGCTGAACAATACACAATCCTATCAGCAGCACATGGAACTTTTTCCAAAATTAATCATATATTAGGATACAAAGTAAGTCTCAACACACATAGAAAAACTAAAATAGCATCCTGCACCCTATTGAACAACAGTGGAATAAAGGGAGATGTCAATAGCAGTAGAAACTACAGAAAGACTCATGGAGAGTAAACAACATGCCATCAGATGATAACTGAGTCAAGGAAGAAATTGAATGGGAAATTTAACAATTCCTAGAATTGAATGAAAATAAAACAACATACCAAAGTCTATGAAACACAGTGAAGGAAGTTCTAAGAGGAAGGTTTTCAGTGAAACACAACAAAGGAAGTCCTAAGAGGAAGGTTTTCACCAAAACAATTAATAACTTAATGGTGCACCCAAAGGCTTTGGAGAAACAGGAAGAAACAACAGTAGATGGGAAGAGATAACCAGATCAGGAATGAAATTCATGATATAGAAATTTAAAATTACAAATAATCAAAGAGACAAAAGTTCTTTGAGAATATAATAGTTCTTGCTAATATTATCAAAAGAAAGAGAAAGAAGACCCAAATTAATAAATCTACAGATGAAAAGGAGATGTTTCAATAGGCACTAAAGAAATTCAGAGAATTGTAAAATTAAAAATTTATAAACTATAATCAGATACAAGTAATATGATTAGGGAAGTAGGGAAAGGGGGCTTTCCGGGAGGAAGTTGAAAACGGGGAACTTTAGGGAAGAAGGATAGAGGTAAATACAGAAAGAGGGAGGCAGGTAAAATAATAATAAAGATATCTGAAAAAGTCATAAGTAGTCATACTACTATCTAGAAAAGCTTATAATACATATAATTCTATATATCAATATACATATATAATTTAAATGAATTTCTCTCATTTGGGATGACAATACCCCTGCAAGAACCAAAGACTAAAGACTCAATAAAACCCCTAGTACCAGGCTTTAGAAGTTCTTTAGAGTTGTTGGTCAGAGTTTTTCAAGGGACTCCCAAAAAATACATACTATTGCTACTGCCTTTGGTTGTTTCCCGAAGGTAGAAGTCATTATTGCTGAAGATATCATGAACTTCAGAAACAGAGCCCAGAGACCTCTGAACTGGACCTGATTTGAACACCACTTCCCTGAAGACTAGTTTTCATGGTAACAGAAGGTGCCATGCAAGCTTCCAAAGGAAAGAAGCAAACTACAGGCATACCCAGATGTGACCAGCCTGGCACAATACCCTAGGTGTGCAGTAGTGGCACACATATCTTGGTGATAACCAACAGCTCTCTAATTGGTCTTAAGAGCCAGTCAATAAGAGGGAAACCATGCCTGGTACTGGGAACCTAGCCAACTACTCAATGCTAGAGAAGTCATTGATCTTAGAGGAGAACCTACAGCTACCACTGTATTAAGCCAGCACAATCCCTAACAACATTCTAAATAGCTACACAGGTTAAGTGTAGCCTTCACCTCTCATCAAGGAAACTCCTCTTTGCAACAGATGGAAACCATTATAGAAAAAGTGCAACCAGTCAAAATGTAGAGTTGTGGAGTGCAGTCTCAATGGATATGTCTACAAAACATTCCCAAACCTAAGATTCGGGGAACACTGTGGAAGAGGGGGGTGGAAAGATTCTAAGAGTCAAAAGACCAAGGAGTTTGCTGTGAAAATGTCTCCTACTGAAGTCAGAAGCTACATTCATTAAGTCTCACCAACATGACTGCCTAAACAAGAGCTGAACAAGGAGGACACCAACAGACATTGTTGTGATCTAGGAGTTGCTTCACAAACCATACAAACATCAATCACAGTCAGGCAGGGATGGTTTGCTGAAGTCACATACTAGGACTGGTCAGACAGAGTACATAGATCAGATCGAGGGTTGAAACTGTGACATCAGACATTTCTCAGAGCAGGCGTATCATTGGAAAACCCAGATTCAAAAGTTTAAAAAGCAAAGAGGGGAGCAATATTACACTTCGACTCATTAGATAAAGCATTATCAAATAACCTTTAAGCTGATTGGTCTTGAGTAAGGTAAGAGGGATGGTGGATGGATGGTGAACAGGGGAATTACTGAATATTGAGATAGCAGAGCATGAGTATTATAATCATAATTTTTGGCTTATTTGTAGTAATCTTCATCGTTAGCCACAAAACCCATATTGAGCTCATACACAGGTGCAGGAGATTCTGTCTGGTGGTCAGTTCTGACTCAAGCCATAAGAGTTCATATTGACCTTTAACTTGATGGAATTTCTTAAGATTAACAAACTTCATACAGAAGATGATATGTGATCAACATGACCTTGCTCTGAGACAAGTTATTTTTCTGTGTTAATGGCTAGCAGGCATGGAACAAAATGGCTACAGCTATGCTGGGTGGGGGGGAATGTCAGACAACAGATATGCCAAAGTGGATGGGAGAAGGCTGACAAACCTCAATATACATATACACATATGCATGTAAAAACAATAAGAAAAATGTCATGAATTTGAAGGAAAGTAAGTGTCTTAGAATTTTCATTGCTATGAAGAGACACCATGACTAAGGCAACTCTTATAAGGACAACATTTAATTGGGGCTGGCTTATAGGTTCAGAGGTTCAATCCATTATCATCATGCTGGGAAGGATGGCAGCACCCAGGCAGGCATGGCACTAAAGGAGCTAAGAGTTCTATATTTTATTCTGAAGGCAAACAAGAGACAACTGGCTTCCCGAAAGCTAGGAAGAGGGTCTCAAAGCTTACCCCCACAGTGATACAATTCCTCCAACAAGGCCATATACCTACTCCAACGAGGCCATACCTCTTAATAGTGCCACTCCCTGGGATAAGCATATTTAAACCTTCACAGTATGAGAGCTGTATATGGAAGACCTTGGAGGGAGGAAATAGAAGAAAGAAATAATGTAATTATAATCTCAACAAAACAAAACATAACCCTCTTCCTACTAAGCTAAAGAATCTAAAAGAAATCAATGGATTTCTAGATACATATGACCTATCAATCAAAGTTCAAATACACACCTAACAACCAATGGGATAGAAGAAGTAAAAAAACAAAACAAAAAAAAACTCAGGGCCTGATGGACTTAGCACAAAATCTCACCAGACTTTCAAGGAACTAAAATCAATACTAACTAATCAATGCTAACTCCTTAAGTTAGTACCTAAAATTAAAAAAGAAGAGTACTTCTAAATTATTTTTATAAATTCAGTATTATTATGATACCAAAACCAGATAAAACTCAACAACAACAACAAGAGTAGTAAATGCAAATATCTCAGATGCACAAAGAAGCAAAAACATTTAATAAAACATTTGAAAACTGAATTCAAGAAAGCATCAAGGGACTGGAGAGATGGCTCAGTGGTTAAAAGCACTGACTGCTCTTCTGAAGGTCCTGAGTTAAAATTTCAGCAACCACATGGTGGCTCACAACCATCTGTAATGAGATCCGATGCCCTCTTTTTATACGTCTGAAGACAGCTACAGTGTACTTAGATATAATAATAAATAAATCTTGAAAAAAAAAGAAAAAGAAAACATAAAAAAAGATCACCCACTACTATGAAGAACCATTCCAGAACTGGTTCAACACAAATAAATCAATAAATATAACTTATCACATGAATAGACTCAAAGACAGAAGTCACATGATCATTTAATTAGCTACAGGAAGGGCCTGCGACAAAAATCTAATATCCCTTTATAATAAAAGTCTTGGAGATTTTAGGGACACAGGGCACATACTTTAATATAATAAAAGCATTATACAGCAAGCCCACAGCAACATCATGCTAAATGCAGAAAACGTCAAAGCATTTCTACTAAAATCAGGGACAAGATAAGGATGTCTAGTTTCTCCACTCCTGTTCAATGTAGTACATGAAGTCTAACTTAGTTAAAACAATAAAGAGAGAGAGAGAAAAAGGGGTGGGGGAGGAGAAGAGCAAATATAAAAGGAGAACCTGAAGTAGTCTAAGTGCCCATCTTTGCAAATGATACCATTCTATACTTAAAGGATTAAAGACCTCACTAGACATCTCCTACCAATGATAAGCACACTTCACAAAGTATCAGGATATAAAATCAGCTCACAACAATCAATGCGCTCGCTCTCTTTATCTCAACATCAACAACAACATCAACAACAACAAAATATGAACCAATGAGAAAGAAATCAGAGAAACAATGTTGAGATTGCCTCAAAAAGGGGGTGGGGTAAATTTAGCTAAGGAAGTGAAAACTTTAAGACACCAAAGATGGAAATCAAAGAAGATATCAGAATATGGAGAGAACTTCTATACTCTTGGATCCATCTGATGAATACTTTGAAACTGGCTATCACATCAAAAGCAATTTATATATTCAGTGCAACTTCCCTCGAAATTCTAACACAATTCTTCACAGAAGTTGAAAAACAAACAAACGACTGAACTTAAGTTTTGGATGAAAATGCAAAAGAAGAAGGATAGATGTGGTGGTTTGAATATGCTTGGCCCAGGGGTGGCACTATTAGGAGGTGTTGGAGTAGGTGTGGCGCTGTTGGAGGAAGCAAGTCACTGTGAGGGTGGGCTTTGATACCTTCTTCCTTGCAGTCTGGAAACAGTTTGCTCCTGGCTTCCTTTGGATGAAGATGTAGAACTCTCAGCTCCTCCAGCACCATGCCTGCCTGCATGCTGCCATGCTTCCTGTCAGGATAATAATGAACTGAACCTCTGAATCTCTAAGCCAAAGCCAGTTAAATGTTGTCCTTTGTAAGAGGTGCCATGATCGTAGTGTCTCTTCTCAGTCATGGAAACCCTAACTAAGAAAATAGACAAAGCAATCATGACCAATAAAAGAATGACTGGTGGTATCACCATGCCTTATTTTAATTTAGTAATAATGCCAGCATGATACTGCAACCAACAGACACATTGACCGATGGAATAGAATTGAGAACACAGACATACGTAAATTTGAGTTATAGATATACTATATTTCTACAGTCACTTGATTTTTGATAAAGAAAACAAAACAAAACAAAAAAACTAGATAAATACCTCAACAAAAGAGGCTAACCAAACTGTATAGCTACATGTAGAACAATGAAACTAGATCCCTACCTCTCACCCTGCACAAACTCAATGCCACATGAATCAAAGACCTCAGCATGAGATCTGAAACCCCAAGTCTGACAGAGAAGAATGTATGGAATCAGTTCAACTTACAGGGGTGGAAAAGGACTGTCAGAGCAGGAGTCCAGTAAGGTAGGCATTAATACTGACAGCAAAAGGGAACTTCATTAAACGGAAACACTTCTTTACAGCAAAGGACACCATCATTTGAATGTTAAAGTAGCAGGGAGAGTGGGGAAAATATGTATCAGATGTATGTCAGAAGTTTGATATTTAGAATATACAAAGAGGGCTGGAGAGATGGCTCAGTGGGTAAGAGCACCCGACTGCTCTTCTGAAGGTCCGGAGTTCAAATCCCAGCAACCACATGGTGGCTCACAACCATCTGTAACAAGATCTGACGCCCTCTCCTGGAGTGTCTGAAGACAACTACAGTGTACTTACGTATAATAAATAAATAAAACTTAAAAAAAAAAAAAGAAAGAAAAACTAAACACTAAGGAAACAAGTTATCCAATTTAAAAATTGGGTCATGGAACTTAACAGAGTTCTCAAAAAGAAAAAAAAAAGGAAAGAAATACAAATGGCTGAGAAACATTTTTTTTTTTAAATGTTCAGCATCTTTAGTCATCAGGAAAATGCAAATTAAATCTACTTTGAGACTTCACCTTAACCCAGTCAGAATGGTTAAGTTTAAAAATGATAACACATGCCAAGAAGTGCTGGCACGCATATGGGGAAAGGGGAACACTTAATCACTGTTGGGGGGGGTGCAAGCTGGTGCAGCCACTATGGAAATCAGTATAGAGTTTCCTCAGAAAGTTATAAATAGTCTACCATATGATTCACTATCATATATGTCAGTTCTGGGCATGTTCCCAAAGGATTCTGTATCCTACTTACAGAGATATTTCTTCATTCGTGTTCATTAATTCTATATTCACAATAGCTAGGAAACAAAATCAGCCTAGATGTCCATCAGTGGGTGAATGGATAATAAAAATATAGCTCATATACACAATCAAATCTTATTTAGCTATAAAGAAAATAAAATTATGAAATTTGTAGGCAAATGGATGGAGTTGGAGTGGTCATTTTAAGTGAAGTAACCTAGACCCAAAATGACCACACCATATGTTCTCTTTTGTATATGGACAATAGTTTTTGTTTTTCAAGGTTTTTATTTATTTTTCTCTTATGTGTATGGGTCTTTTATCTGTGCATCACATACATACAGTACCCCCAGAGTCCAGAAGAAGTTGTCAGATCCCCTAGGACTGGAGTTACAGATATTGCTAGCTGCCATGTGGGTGCTGGGACTTGAACCCTGCTCTATTTTTTTTTTTTTTTTTTAGAAAACATGTTTTTTGTTTTAAGATTTATTTTATTTATATGAGTACACTGTAGCTATTTCCAGACACACCAGAAGAGGGCATCAGATCCCATTACAGATAGTTGTGAGCCACCATGTAGTTGGTGGGAATTGAACTCAGGACCTTTGGAAGAGCAGTCAGTGCTCTTAACCACTGAGCTATCTCTCCAGCCCAAACTCTGATCTTTTAGAAGAGGAGTCTGTACTTATAACTGCTGAACCTTCTCTCTAGCCCAGATGTTAGTTTTTGCAACACTTTGGATGTGTGTGTGTACTGGATAGCTTTGTGTCAACTTGACACAGCTGGAGTTATCACAGAGAAAGGAGCTTCAGTTGGGGAAATGCCTCCATGAGATCCAGCTGTAAGGCATTTTCTCAATTAGTGATCAAGGGGGGAGGTTCCCTTGTGGGTGGTGCCATCTCTGGGCTGGTAGTCTTGGGTTCTATAAGAGAGTGGATTGAGCAAGCCAGGGAAAGCAAGCCAGTAAAGAACATCCCACCATGGCCTCTGCATCAGCTCCTGCTTTCTGACCTGCTTGAGTTCCAGTCCTGCATCCTTTGGTGATCAAAATCTGTATGGAAATGTAAGCCAAATAAACCCTTTCCTCCCCAACTTGCTTCTTGGTCATGATGTTTGTGCAGGAATAGAAACCCTGACTAAGACAGTGTGTTAAATTGGAATATCCATAGATGACAAGGAAGTATAAGGGGCCATAGGGGAATTTCAAGGGAATGGAGAGAGAATGAAGGTAGAATGAAAAGGGAAAGAGGAAGAACAGAACAGAAGTGTGGATGGGGTTGGGGTTGCAGGGAGGAGGAGGAGGGATAAAGACCCAGCACTCAAGACCTGTTGTGTGGGTTTTTAGGTTCTCTATTTTATGCTCCCAGAGGGTCACATGTCTAGCCACCTGCCCAGGGAATCTTTGGATCCTCGAATGAAAGACACACAGACATTAGCTTAATTTTAATATGCAGTGTAGCTCAATGGTTGGGCACTTCTTATTATCCTCTGCTTGCTACCCTAGCCCTGACTGGGGAAGTGGCCAGTGGTCACTTACCCGAAATCTCACATGTCTGGTCGGCTTTCTCTCCTGCAGCCTCTACATCCATCTGTAGACTATTGGATGATTTCTCCTTCTTCCCTCTGTGTCCTAGCCCTTGAAACTCTAAACATCCTGCCCCATCTCCCTTTACACAACCATTGGTCGCTGATATCTTTTTTGATTGATCAAAAACCAGTTGGGGACAAGGACCTTTAGGGTATGGACACACAGATTCCCAATGGAATTAAAGCATTAGAACCAATCTCTAACAAAGACCTTTGAAAAAGTCATATGATGACCCACTACTGCAGAAGCTTCCTTTAATAAATACATATACATACACATATGTGTATACATAAATAAAAACGGGCGTAAGTGGGGCTAAATATATAATGGGGGACAGTGCCTCTCTGAAGATACCATAGGTTATCAAATAAAAATCCTACTGGCAAATATATTACCTCTTTTTGAGTTGGTGATCACTAGTTCAATAACCACCCCTCTCCCCCAAATATTATATGATATTGTTGGATATTGCCATCCAAGATTTGATGGTAAGACTATGTTGCTAGAGACACCACTTATATAAGTCATAGGACAGGGAGAAATCAAGCTCACTAGAGGCTTTATCACTACTAGATAGCTTTCATAGTGCTAGAAGCTTCCATGTATGATATTAAGGCTTCCATTCATGATATTAAGGCTCCCAGCACTCAAGACCTTTGAAAGAGTGATATGGAAACACACTACTGCAGAAGCTTCCTTAAATAAATGCATATACATACACATATATGTATACATATATAAAATGGATTTAAGTGGGGCTACATAGAGGAGTCCCCTACAATGGGGGGCAGTGCCTCCCTGTACACACCATAGGTTATCAAATAAAAATCCATCTGTGAACCCTGTGAATTACAATAGCAACAAACTTACCAATATACATTCACTGGTGCAATAGTGGCACCATGTTGTGGGAATAACCAACCCTTCTCTTATTAGATTTAAGTCCTCCCCACAAGACAAAACTGATGCCTAGTACCCTTAATTGGTCCAAAACCACATGGCTAGCTAGATCATAGGCATCGTGGGAGAACCTAACACTTTTATTCTATTAAATATATTAAATAGATACAGTAATAAATTATATATGTTCTTATCTTTTTTTTTTTTTTCCCGAGACAGGGTTTCTCTGTATAGCCCTGGCTGTCCTGGAACTCACTCTGTAGACCAGGCTGGCCTCGAACTCAGAAATCCGCCTGCCTCTGCCTCCAGAGTGCTGGGATTAAAGGCGTATGCCACCATGCCTGGCTTGTTCTTATCTTTATACCATAGATTAATACATTTTGCCATTCTGATTAGTGAAGTTTTTTTTTTTTTAGGAGATGACAATTAATATAGAGAGCCACAAACATTAAGATGCAGAGAGTAATAAACTGTGGGACATTTATATCACAATTCCTTTCCTTCTAAGGCTCAGGAACCACTGTGGGAGAGGAAGAATAATGATTTTAAGAACCAAAGAGAATAGAGGCCTATAGTATAGCAGTATTTAATGGACATAACAGGGCCCTTGTCCACATGAACTGTTCATCTGTGACTGTGAACAGAAGATCTGCACAGATCAGCTAGAATCCCAGCATGGATCATAGAAGGGTGCATGAAGTCCCACCTCTAGCTGAGAAACTTAACAATTGATAGCTTTTGGGAGAGTCCATTTTCCTTAGGCCATGCTACACCAGTTGGTTCCATACCATATACATATAGGCCACCCTTGATTGCCTCAGTATGTTAAAAATAACAAAACAAAACAAACAAAAAAGCCCACTTGAAGTTGTAAGGGAAAATGGTAGGAGGAATAGGGGAGGGATGGGAAGGGAAGGAATGAGTGAAGGATATGATCAAAACACATTACATATGCATATATGAAATTCTCAAACTGACTTCCCTAAAAAACAACCAAAAAAGAAACAAAACCCAAGGTTCCCCAGAACAGCAGTATTTGCATCATTAGGGAAGTTGTTAGACATGCAAATTCTCAGAATCTACACTAGAGCTCCTGAATCCCACACTCTCAGGTGCACTCCTGTGACCAGCACCAGTGATATACACACTGGAGGTCAGGATCTAAAGCTAAGTGCTATGGTGGCTCAAAGAAGCAGCTATAGTGTTTGGTCAGGGACAAGGAAAGCCCTAAGAAATGAACATGCCTTTTTAAGGATTTGGAAAATTAAGTAAATGAACTGAAGTAAACATACATCCATAAATAATATTTTAATTCCAATGAAGACTTTTGAAAATTCTTTATGCAGGTAAGTTGTTTCTTTTCCATTCCATGTATGTGTCTTTCTATTCCATTTATGGCCCATGAGTATATGAACATATTTGTTTTATTTTTGTTTTTCATAACAAGGTTTCTCTGTATAGACCAGGCTGGTCTTGAACTGAGAGATCCTCTTACCTTTGCCTCTTGAGTGCTGGAATTAAACGTGTCCACCATCACATCCCACTAACATATTTGTTTGTAACTAACAAAGATACAATTTTCTACTTTGCTTTGTTTTGGTTTTTGTAGTCTTGGTTGGCCTGGAATTTTCTATGTAGATCAGGATGTCCTTAAACTCACAAATATCTGCCTGCTTCTGCCTCCTGAGTGCTGGGATCAAAATATATGTCACCATGCCCGGTTATTACATACACTTTTCAAACATTTAGAATGGAAAACTTATCCAGGAACACTTTGAAGTTATCTGTGGATTTATTTTCTTACCTCATAATTACTATCATTGTCTTCTAGTCTTTTTCTTTTAGAAATTATTTTCACAATTGATATAGCAGTAGACATATATGTACATATAGACTTATCATGCTAGCACAAGCATCCTTCATTATTGAGCAGTATTTGCATGCCAAGTCCTGCCTGGCCATGTGGAAGGAACAATATGACATGGTTCCTGCCCCTGGAACATAGTCAGCAAGGCATGGCCTCCAAGAGTGTTGGCAGTTGCTAGGTATAAGGTTTGTTTGTATATTTTACTTTATGTTCCTCCTCTGGAGAAATGTCCTCTTTGCCAAGGTTAATGACTCCATGATAAGCAGAGACAGCACAAGTCATGGAGGTGAGGTATGTCTGTGTCCTTATCAAAAATGGTAAGCACTGTGATGCCAAGATAGCCCTAAAGGCTGTAGGAAAGAACTCTGAAAACATGAGTTCAAAAATATATAATTTCTTTTTTAAAAATAAGATGTATTTATTTATTATATGTAAGTACACTGTAGCTGTCTTCAGGCACCCCAGAAGAGGGCATCAGATCTCATTACAGATGGTTGTGAGCCACCATGTGGTTGCTGGGATTTGAACTCAGGACCTTTGGAAAAGTAGTCAGTGCTCTTCACTGTTGAGCCATCTCTCCAGCCCATAATTTCTTAACTATGTAAAATATAAAGATGCAATATAAATTATATGAGGGGCTTCATTAACCTAAAAGAAAAACAGAGGCAACTGCACTTTGAACCAGCTTTTCAGAAAGATACAAAACCAGGCAGATTCCCCAGTTCAAGGTCAGTCTGGGACAGAGTGAATTTAGGTTCAGGTATAGTTGGCATGGTAATCTCAGGGTGGGATCCCACCTAGCCAGTTTATTGTCTGTGCTTACAAAGGCAGGTAGATCTCTGAATTCATTTGCAATGGTTTTTGTTGTTGTTGTTGTTGTTTAAATGTGCTTGTTGTCCTTCTGAGAGTAAGGAGCTAAAGGCACGGCATGTTGGTCTGTGGGATGGTCAAGAGGGAACCTGGAGTAAATGACTGAACTGATAAGTAAAGAAAAGACTAGGCTTTTGGTCTACATGAGATGAGCTAGTAGGAAGTAATACCAGTTATTTTTTTTTACAAATTTTTTCTAACAAGGCTTCTGATTTTGGTTGAAAATCCATGGAGAGTGAACACAGCTCTTTTAGAATTTTTCATAGCTCTTTTAGAGGTTTTTTTCTACAGGATTTCTGACCTTGGTTGGAAATCTCAATAACTACTTAGAGAGCTAACACAGTTCTTTTAGAATTTTTTTTAGCAGCTACCCAGAGAAAACTGCTTGGAGAGCAAACACAGTTCTTTTAGTTTTTTTTCTAGACAATTCAAGAATTGTTTTCTAACCTTTTCTGACTTTGGTAGGAAAACTCATGAGCTATCCACAGAATTTAAAATTTTTTTTCTAACATGAGAGAACTGTCTCTAGCAAGGAGCTGTCTTGAGCAAAAAGCTATCTCAGGAAGACTATAGAAACCAAGACCTATCTACAGAGAGCTGTCCAGGAAGCCATCTTGAGCAGAGTACAAAGCTGTCAGCTTGAACCCCATCTTTTGACTTTGAGTTGTTCTTTTCATCACTTTCAAACACCCCTTCTCTCAGTAACCCCTCTCCAGGCCAAGGCTGGTCCTTGGCATTTGTAGCTATTGTTTTCATGATGTAAAGGAGATTAGCCAATAAATTCAGCATGGCTTATTTCGCCAGTGTCTTAACATTGCTTCTATTTCTAATTTCTGCAGGGATAAACATCTTTGTATGTAGGCTGCTTTTCCCCTTGTTTTGAGTCAAACCTTTAGCATAGTTTTCCAGAAGTGGAATTTCAGGGTCACAGGATACAAACTGGTTTATGGTTCTGAATACATTTTGCCAAATTCCTTCCAAAAAGTTTTGTACCAGTTTATATTGCCACCAGCAATGTCTGAGGCTGCCAGCTTTTCCACACCCTCTGTAATTTTAAAGATTTTAATTAAAATTTTTGCCAGTTTAATAAGCATAGGTTTTTAAATTTGCATTTTTATTGCTTTACCTAATACTGCATGGTATGTTTTTCTCATGTAGCTTTAGAGTTCTCAATAATCCTTTAATGATTGCCAAGCCCTTCAGTAGAGAGGTTTGATGAATGACCGAAAGGACAGAGCCGTCCACTGTAGAGACCACCACAAAGAAGGCTGTGTAGCAGACTCTGGAGGGCTCACTTAAAGCCTGTTAGGCACAGACATATTGTTTTCAGCCTCCTAGCTCACCCACTCAGTAAACGGCACTACCCGCTGCCTGATTTAAGACAAAACCCTGACCTGGGAGTTGCTGTTGTTACCTCTCAGTCCTTCATCACCTACATCTTGATCTGTAGCCAAGTCTCCTCAATTTCTCCTGAAATTCCTCTGCTCTTCTACTACCCAAGTTCAAGGAACACACTGCCCTGAAGGTCAACAGCTGAACCTCCTTGTGGATCTGGTTTCCTTCTAAATCATGCTTCACTTTGCCAGCAGACCTGCCCTTCTAAGGTCTAAATAAAATCAACTTTTTGTTCTTATTTTTTTAACAACTCGTCTCTGGGTGTAGTTCCCAACTCCCAAGTCCATTTTACAAACCCTTTATCCTTTGCATTCCACCCTGCTCTTAAAGATTATTTATTATTTTTTATAGTGTATGGGTATTTGGTCTGCATGTATGTCTGTGAATGTGTGCTTGCTTGGTGCCCACAGAGGCCAAAAGAAAATGTCAGATCCCCTGAGACTGGAGTTACAGGGTTTGTGCCACCATGTGGGTGCTATGAATCCAACCTGGGTGCTCTCTGGAAGAAGGGTCAGTGCTCTTAACCACTAAACCATTCCCCAGCCTGCCCTGCCTTGCTCCTAAGTGGCACAGTACCAGGAGGCTTGTCCCAAAACTGACACAGCAACTGGATCTAGTAAATAACTGGGTTTTATTTTGGGTCTCAAATTTTTCATATCTGCTTTTTAATGGCATAGAATAATGATGAGGCTTGAAAGAGGTAACTGTGCTTGTGGAGACCAGAGGACAACATTAAGCATTGTCCCTCTTTAGCACTGTCAACAAGTAATATAGGCTGGTGAGCCACAGAGGTCTGCCTGTCTCTGCTTCCCCAGCTCTGGAGTTACAAATATGGGCCTCTACACCTGTTATTACTTTATGTAGGTACTGGGGATTGAACTCATGCTCTCATGATTTAAAGGCAAACATTTCTCCAACTAAGCTATCGCCTTGGTCCCAATTTTTTCAGTGAAGACAGGGTTTCTCTGTGTAGTCCTGGCTGTTTTGGAACTCTCTAGATAGTTCAGGCTCCAGCTCACAGATCCTCCTGCCTCTCCCTCTCAAGTTCTGGGATTAAAGGCGTGCGCCACTGCTGCCCTGGACATTGAATTATTTTTAACAGATTTGGTGTTTCACCTCTGACCGGCTGTGTGACTAAGGTTGGATGTTCTTTTCTTGTTTGGACTCTGTACTGAGGGCCAGAACTGTGCTGCCAGACTCCCTAAAGTGCCATGGGCTACAGAGCAGAACCTAGTGGTACTTCCAGGAGTTTCCCCACCGTCAGTCAGATGAGCTCTTCTTTTGTGTTTAGAAATGGACCCCTGTGAGGATTTTATCAGAAGATCATTGTTATCAAACAACTAGGGAAACTTAGGCTTGCTTCCCCCTCCCCCTCCCCCTCCCCCTCCCTCCCTCCCTCCCTTCTTAAAAATATTTAAATATATTCTGTGACGATTTCATACATATATACAATGTATCTCAATTTTATCCACCCCCTATTCCTCCTTCCACTCTGTTCGGACCCACTGCCCTACAGGTGCTTTGTCTCTCTCACCTTGATCTCCTTCTCCTCCCCTCCTCTTCCAGTTAGTGCTACCTGCCTGAGCATGGGCCATCCAGTGACCACATCTTCAAAGGAAAATTACTCCCCACCCCACAGCAGCCTTTCTTCACTAACTTTGTCTAGCATTGTGCCATGTAATAGCAGATGCCTGACTCAGGCATAAAGTCAGGGGTGGGGGCTGGATAATTGAATGCGTAGAAGACAGGCATGTTACATGAATAGTTACATGCCTAATAGAGTAGACGGTGGTGTATTAGGAAGTGCCCTGTTTTAGGGCCTCCGCTTGCTGCCACCCTGTAGCACGTGAGCCTATTCATCAGTATATATAGTCTAGAAGCTAAGCATGCCTCATCTGCCTCAGGATTCTGTGGTTCTGAGATTTTTGGAATTTTTTTTTTAATGCTGAAGAAGTAGGGCATGTGAAGTATCAGGCTAGTGGACCAATCGTCTCCGAGGTTGCTTAGCGCTGTGTCTGGCACATGGTGAACAGAGAATGGACGGGAGCTGTCATCAACATCATCATTATTACCTAATAATGGTGTAGCCGGCTTGGATCTGTCGATAATTGTAGTGGAGCTGTAACATAATTATACAATTTTGTGCCATTCACATTTAATTCCTCTAAAATCCATACCATAAAACTGGAACATTTGGGAGAATTATTGACAGCAGGAAAAAGATAAATAAAATCTCAGATGAATTTGGGTCAAGTCCAAGGTGGTCCTGTATTCTTCTCTCAAGCCTGCCTCTTCAGACTCATACGTGCTCACAATGAAAGTGTGTGGGTGGCCAGCACCAGAAGATATTTGGATGCATTGTTTCACTTTGTATCTCTAAATCAGGCCTACTCCAGTGGTTTGCAACACAGTTACAAACAGGTGTCTAGAGTTGAGGCTTCTTTGTCATTCACATGACTACTGTAGCTTTATGGACTATTTATTGGCTGTTGGTGGGCCAACTACCTCGGATAGAAAAAAGATTTCTCATAGTCACAAAAATGAGTAGAAGGTAAAGAGGGGGTTGAGGGGAAAAGAATCTTAGGCCTTGTTCTTTCGTGCTGTTGGAAAGCAAACCTAGGGCCTTCCATGTGCTGGATACTCACACTGCGGTTGGGCTGCTGCTGAAGTCCCAAAGAAGAACCTAAAGCAGATGGAAAGAGAAAAGATGGCCAAGAGAGATACGCATGAAGAGGAAGGGTCGATCAATAGTGATCATAGAGTACTGGTCCTCGAGATCCCACAGATCCCTTTGAAATTTGCTCTTGGGATGGAGAGATGGCTCAGGGGCTGCTGTTCGCAGAAGACCGGAGCTTGCTTTCCAGCTGGTCAGCTCACAGGGTTGTATTTGCTCCAGTTTCAGGGGGAATCTGATCCTTTTGGTTTGGAACATGTTATATAGTCCAGGATGGTGGGAACTCATAGAGACCTGCCCTCCTCTACCTCATGAGTATGCCACCATGCCTATACATACATACATACATACGTACATACATACATACATACATACACATATTTAAGATTTTTATTTTATTTCAATTATATGTATGTGTGGGTATGGGGGACAGTATGTGCATATACGAGCAGGTATTTCCAGAGGCCAAAGGTGTCAGAGTCCCTGGAGCTGGAGTTATGAGTGGTTGTAAACTGCCCAGCTTGGATATCCTGACTGCCAAGCCATCTCTGCTGCTGTACAAATGATTGACAGGTGCATTTGGATTAACCCTCTTCCTACTCTCTTCTCTGTTTTGAGATAAGCTCTCTCTATTTAGTCCTGGCAGTCCTGGAACTCATTGTGTAGACAGGCAAGCCTTGAACTCACAGAGATCCACCTGCCTCTGCCTCCTGAGTGCTGGGATTAAAGGGGTACACCACCACACTCATACACAGCCCCTTTCTTATTAATGGTCTCTCTCTCTCTCTCTCTCTCTCTCTCTCTCTCTCTCTCTCTCTCTCTCTCTCTCTGTGTGTGTGTGTGTGTGTGTGTGTATCATTGAAGAACTTTCAGGAGTGAGAGAAATAGGGTCTCTCCATTGACTCTGTGTGTTCCAGAGATTGACTTTAGACCCTCAATTAACTAAAAATAATTTCTTAACTATTTGAAAATTTCATACAATGCATTTTGACTATATTTACTCCTAACTCGTTCCTTAACTCCTCCCAAATCTACTCTCCTCTCCCTAACCCACTAACTTTGTGCCCTCTTTCTATTTCTACAAAAGTAACCCATTGTGCCTTCGACCATCCACTGGTGCAAGGTTAATCGATGAGGATCCACATCCTTAAGAAAACTGACTCCTGCCAGAAGCCAGCCACTGTCCATACCTCCTCAATTAGAGGTGGGAGCTCAGGAACCCTTTCCCTTCTGAGCTAGAATGCTTACTAGCTTGATCACACATGGCATGTAGCTGCTGTAAATTCATTAAAACGGGGACCTAAATTAACTCTGAAGAGGAGGCAATGGTGTGTCTTTGTTCTAGAAATCTCCCTAGATGGTAATTCTGTGGCCTTCTGGGTAGTTCAGAATCCACCTCTACACCAGAGATCCCATTCTGTAGGGTAGCCATCTGAGACTTGAGGTTTCAGCTCTTGGCTTTACAAGCTGCTGCTTGGAGTGACCTACAAGCCTGGGAAGTTATCTAACAAGACTTTAATTTTAAACATTTTATTGATTGCATGTGTGCATAGTGGGGACAGGCAGATGTGTCACAACATGCTCAGAGGTCAGAGGACAACATTGCAGAGTGGATTCTCTCCTTCTACTTTTAGCATGGATTCCACTGAACAACCTCAGGCCACCAGGCTTATACAGTAGGCATCTTTACTTGATAAGGCATATTGCTGATCTAAATTAAAAACAAAAAACAAAAACAAAAACAAAACAACTTAAGCCAGGCATGGTAGTACAAGCCTTTAGTCCCACGGCTTAAGATGTGGAGGCAGGTGGATCTCTGAGTTCAAGATCAACTTGGTGTACATATAACAAGTTTCAGGCAAGCTAGGGCTGCATAGTGAGACCCTGATTCAAAAGATGTGAAAACAGCAGCAGCAACACACACACACACCAAGTTTTAAATTCTTCATTGGCAAGTAATAATTATATTTTCAATGTGTATATGTACTGTGTGTGTGTGCGTGTGTGTGCGTGTGTGTGTGTGTGTGTGTGTGTGTGTGTGTGTGTTGTGAAGGTCAGAGAACAATTTGTGAGAATCCATTGTGGAATCTTTAATCTTTCTTTCCACTCTGTGGGTTTTGGGAGTTGAACTCAGGTCGTCAGTCTTGGTTGTTAAATAGTTTGACCTTCTGAGCCATCTCACAAGCACTCCTCATTTTTTTAGAGACAAAAATGTTTCACTGAACTTAGAGCTGAAATCCTGACGCTGCCTCTCCAGTGCTGGGATTACCGTGAACCACCACACGTGACTTCTTACATGGTTGCTGAGATCTGAACTATAAAGTCTTCTTGCTTGTGTGGCAGGCACTTCCTTGATTGAGCTCTCGCTCTAGCCCCAATGTTTTAATATGTGCATTCATTGTGGAACAATTTTTTTTTTTTTTTTGGTTTTTCGAGACAGGGTTTCTCTGTATAGCCCTGGCTGTCCTGGAACTCACTCTGTAGACCAGGCTGGCCTCAAACTCAGAAATCCACCTGCCTCTGCCTCCCAAGTGCTGGGATTAAAGGTGTGTGCCACCACGTCCGGCCATTGTGGAACAATTTAAACAATACTGTTAACATACTTGACATCTTGTAAGGGCTGGTTCTTATGCTTTGATGGGGAATTTCCATGTGAACACTGAAGGTCCTGTTCCCCAATTGGTTTTTGATCGATCCATAAAGATGCTAGTGACTAATGGCTAGGCAAATTAGGTGGGACTTCAGTTTTCCCTCAGGCAGACTAGCAGATCTACTAGCAGAGATCTAGCGTGTAGGAACAAAACGCTACAAGGGAAGAGAAAAGATTCACCACACTTCAGAGGAAGAAAGAGAAACCAGCCATGTGAGATCTAGGGTGGATTGGCCATTAGCCGCTTCCCTGACTGGGCCTGGGGTAGTAGGTGGGATATTAGAAACACAATTAAGCTGAGGGCAGACTTAGAGGTCTTGAGCTGAGAGTGAAAAGAAGGGAGTGCTAGCCAAGGAAGGCTTAGAAGAGCCTGGTCATTGAGCTAAAGCATATCAAAAATAAGTTAATGTGTGTGTTTCTTTCATCCAAGGATCCAGGGGATCTGCCTGGAGCTTAAAGCGCAGTTGTAGGAACAACACGCTACATCATCTCATAGTTTTGTGTGAGTGGTGAGAATATTTGATTGTTTTTCTCTTACCAACTTTGAAATATACTTAATAGTGGGCCAAGCATGGTGGTATACATTTTTAATCCCTTGGGAGGCAGAGTCAGGCAGATATCTGTGAGTTTAAGGCCAGCCTGACCTACAGAGCAAGTTCCAGAACAGTTAGGACTACACAAAGAAATCTTGTCTCCAAAAACAAAACAAAACGAAACAAAACAAAACAAAAAGATATATACTTAATAGGACTGGAAAGACAGCTCAGTGTTTATGAACATTCCAGAGGATCCAAATTAAATTCCTATCATCTACATTGAGGGGTTTACAACCACCTGTAACTTCGGCTCCACGGAAAACCTGATGCTTCTGTCTTCCACAGGCACCTGCAATCATATGTGCACACACGCACGCACTAAAATAAAATAAAATAAATAAAAATAATGTACAGACAACTTCACAGCCTCCCCTTTCTGTGCAATAGATCACAAAACTGATTCACCCCTTATGTCAGAAATGGACACTTTGATCTGCAACTCCCTAATCCCTCTAACCCTGCCCCCCTCTAGCAGGTCATTACTACATTTTTGGCTCTATAGGTTTAGCTTTGTAAATGAGATCATTGTCTTCCTGTAATCATTTGTTGTTGTTGTTGTTGTTGTTTTAAGGGACCATTCTACAGTTAGATGTTACGATCTTGAATATCAGATAGGAATTCTGAGTAGAGAGAGGAGGGGTGGATTTCCTTCCTCCCCCAGGAGAAACTGGAGACAGCTCCTGGCTGACCCTGTGGGGAGCCTGACAGCTGGGGAGTAGGCCTTCTCTCTGCTTGGGCTTTATCCAGTACTTAGGTCCTTTTAGGGGAGTCCCTTGGGGCCTGGGTGGGCAGCTGCTTTGCTTTGGTGCCACTTTCTGGGCAAAAGATTCAGTGTTTGGATTTTTATTAGCCAATAAAGTTAAGGGGAAATGCTGGGGGAAAAAAAAATCCAAGCACACTGTTGTTACTCTTATGAATGAGTAACACAGCTCGCAACTAGACTATTAATGTCTAAATGGGTTTTCTGTGCTCCAAGCCAAAACACATTTCATAAAGTTACACAGAGATGGACCACATCCCAGTTAATAAAAACAGTCGTGTGCAGAGGATGCCTGGGCCAACCAGAGGGGTGCTGGCTGCCGGAAGGTTGCTCCAGTTATTGCTCCAACTGTGATTTGATTTACCTTTTCAAAAGCAAAAGTTAAATACTTGAACCTATTGTGCAAGTTATTGGAAATATATAGATAGGGGTGTTTTTTGGTTTTTGTTTTTGTTTTAAATGAATTACTTTAACTCTCTCCCAAGCAGGCCTCTAATTTTCTGTGAACAGAAGATAATTTTGAACTTCTGGTCTTCCTATCTCTACTTACCAAATTCTGGGATCACAAGAAGTGCCATCATGCCCAGTTTATGTGGTACCGGGATCAAACCCAGGGTACTGTGGACTCAGCAAGCACCCTCCCAACTGAGCAACAGCCCACCCCAATTTTCAGTATTTCAATATTGTAAAATCAATCACAACCACATATTTGTAAATAGAGATATTTCTTTTTTTTTCCTTTTGCCCCCAACTCCTTTTTTTTGAGGCAGGGTCTCACTGGGTAGCTTTAGTTTGTCTAGAACTCCTTTTGTAGACAAGGCTGGCCTTAAATTTAGAGATCCACCTGCCCCTGCCTCCTGAGAGCTGGGATTAAAGGCATGTCACCGGCCGGGCATGGTGGCACACGCCTTTAATCCCAGCACTCGGGAGGCAGAGGCAGGCGGATTTCTGAGTTCGAGGCCAGCCTGGTCTACAAAAGGAGTTCCAGGACAGCCAGAGCTATACAGAGAAACCCTGTCTCGAAAAAAACCCAAAAAACAAACAAACAAACAAACAAACAAACCAAAAAATAAAGGCATGTCACCACCAGGTTGATTTATATATATATATATATATATATATATATATATATATATATATATATAAAAAAATTTTGGAACTGAGGTAGAAAGCTCCTTTGAGGCCAGCAGTTCAAGAACACCCTAGGCAGCATAACATGGCCCTATCTCAAAATAAAGAAATAAAATCAAGAAATAAGGAAATAACTAGTGGGGCCAAGACTGCATCTTTGTCTGTTTTGGGACCAGTAACTGCAATTTTCCTTCTTAGTTTTGCCTTTTGAAATAGAACTGTCTACCGAATGCTGCTTGCTCATTGCTCATTGTATTTCAAAAGCAGATCGTTCATTTCCTGGTTTCCCAGATTCCCAGATGGAGAAAGAGTTCATCCAGGACGAAGATGAAAACTTTCTGAGTTGATATTTACATGAGATTTTGAACTTGCAGTGGATATTGAAATAGCTTAAAAGATCTTGAGCTGAGGTGAATGCGTTCTGAGGGCAGGGGATTGGGGGAATTCTGCCTTTGTTTGGTTGGTTTGTTGTTTTTTTGTTTTTGTTTTTTGTTTTAGACAGATTTTCTTTGTGTAGCCTTGGCTGTCCTAGTACTCACTGTCTAGACCTGGCTGGGTTTGAACTAAGAGATCCCCTTGTCTCTGCCTCTGCCTCGTTGATGCTGGTGTTAAGGTGTGTGCCACCACTGGTCTGCTTCTGCCTCTTCTAAGGGTATATATTTCAATTATTCATCTTGGGACTGGGAAATGACCACAGGATGAGTTTGGGGACCTACTGGGCCTATGTTTTTTTGTTTTTTTTTTT
>NC_034601.1:17696685-17704792 GCF_900095145.1 Mus pahari
CAACCACATGGTGGCTCATAACCATCCGTAACAAGATCTGACTCCCTCTTCTGGAGTGACTGAAGACAGCTACAGTGTACTTAAATATAATAAATAAATAAATCTTTAAAAAAAAAATAAATAAATAAACTTCATTTTCTCTGTGCTGACCATTACTGGTCAGACCATACGGACATTGCTTTGTCTATGCTTCCCATTATTATAACTACAGTCACCTTGTCTCTGGCGATTCAGTGCTGTCACCTGACCTCTGCTACTTTGGGGTCCAATTAAACTCATTCCATTTAATTCATGCAGCTGAGCAGTAACATCAACCAACCCTTTTAGACCAACCCTAAAAGGTCTAACACAAGAAAAGGGGCAAGAACAAAACTCTTCAAGTGTGCTGGTGACCCCTTACTATTTTGTGTCTTACAGGGTTGGTGAAGGGCATGACTTCAGGGTCTTCCCATTGTGGAGGATTAGTATTTACAAAACATACCCACTCTAGCATTGCAATTTCCCTGAGCCTCAAAATCTCCTCATCAACACTTAAGACAAAGGATACTAGGCATCTCCTTTTCCATAGGCCATCTTCAGATAAATGCTTTAGCTAACCATTCAAACAAACTTTTCACATCTATCTATCTATCTATCTATCTATCTATCTATCTATCTATCTATCTATCTATCTATCTATCTATCTATTCTATCTATAACTGTGCAAGCTTCCATGTTAAACCTAGAATCTCCACTAAGTGGGTCCATGTTAATCAACTCAGCCTGATCCAGCTTTATGTTCCTCCGTTATCTCATACCCTGAAAATCCATTCCCACACACATTCCCCAGACTTCTGCTCAAATGAATTAGCAAACTCATTAAGCTTTTTAGTGGTGTGGTGTACCTCCTCATGGATCACACTTTCTATCTCTGCTCTAAGAGCTTACTTAGCCTTATAGGTCTAGAGGCAACTATTGTTGGATCCTGAGGGACAATGCTATTGTCTTGCCTGGCATTTCCTTCAGGTGGAGAGACCACTTCCTAAGTTGAGATAAACCCTTGAGAACCCAAGGGTTCAAAGCTCTCAGCCTCATTACGGTCCTCCCACACACCTCCATCCTAAGTTACAGGACACCTAATTAATAACCTTACTTTAACCACTGACATCCTGACGCTGGGACTTGAATTCTTGCTGCAATTCAACCAACCTTGTAATGAGGACTTCTGTTTGATTTTCTGCAACTTGAGCTCTGTGGCTGTTGGAGAGGAGACTCTATTCCAGGGCATACTCAGAAGTTTTTAGAATGTTTGTGTGCATCTGGAGCTGGTCAATTTTATCACTGAAGTCATTACTGTCCTTCACTGTATTGTGAGAGGCAAGAATTTGTTTAATTTTATTATGGAGCTCATGCTTTTCCTTTGTCAGTTTATCCAGAGATGCTAAGAGCAACCAACCAGCAGCATCATTTTCCTTATTTTTCTACAAACTGTCAAAAATTTGATATACAGAATCACAAAATTCCTTTCCTCTCATAATTGGTGAATCATGATAATCAAATTCATTGTCTTGATAAATTTGTGAAATAGCTCATGCCATGGGCTTTCACTACTCTCCAAGCTTGAAGGAGAGGAGGGGCTTTAATAATTGTAGGAGTCAGCAGATTATCAAACCTATTCCAAATACCAAAAAAAAAAAAAAAAGAAAAGAAAAAGTAAACCCATCCTATACTTCTTTCATTCCAACCCCACGCCAATTACCAATATCTGCATTAGTCAAGGTTTTCCAGAGGAGTAAACTGAAGGACAGATAAATATACATAAATATCTATCTAGATACATAAAGGGGATTTATTAAAGTGGTTTTAAGGCTGTAGTCCCGCAAGTCCAACAATGAAAGTCTACCAGTGGAGAGTCCATTGTTGTTTAAGAATATAGTAGTTGGGCTGATGAGATGGCTCAGTGGGTAAGAGCACCCAACTGCTCTTCTGAAGGTCCAGAGTTCAAATCCCAGCAACCACATGGTGGCTCACAACCATCCGTAACAAGATCTGACGCCCTCTTCTGGAGTATCTGAAGACAGCTACAGTGTACTTACATATAATAAATAAATAAATCTTAAAAAAAAAAGAAAGAATATAGTAGTTGTTCAGTCCACAAAATCACTATTAAGAGATCTTTTGACTAGGAGATATGTCTGCTTCTGACAGTATCCCCTTGACAGTCCAAAGAAGATATTGAGCATCATAACCTCATATAGAGTTGCTCCGATTGTGGCAAGGTAGCCTCTGGGCAAGAATTGCCCTAATTCATCTGCAATTAAAAAAAAAATACTGTCCAGGAAAAGAAACAGAATGCAGGCTAGTCGACATCTTAGCTCTGCCAAGACACGATAAGCTAGTCCTTCACAGTTCCTGCTTTACTTACATTCTTTTAGATGATTCTGGGCCAGAAGGCTGAACAGATGATCCAACATTTCAGGAATACTGGGACTGTCCAGACAGTCAGTTGTCTGTACAAATTGTTTAAGTTTTACAAGCTATGTTTTCATGCTTCCTATATATTCAGGTAACATTTAATTCATTCTTGGATCTCGGATGGTGTTGAAGACTAGTTATAGTCTCATAATCAAACTTAAGTTGTTTTGCATTGCGGAAGATGATCTAGATTTGAAAGGATAGTTTTCAGATTGTAATACAGGTTAAAATCAAAACATAATTCAAGTATAGAATTGTAAACTTTTTTTTTTTTTTTTTTTTTTGGTTTTTCGAGACAGGGTTTCTCTGTGTAGCCCTAGCTGTCCTGGAACTCACTCTGTAGACCAGGCTGGCCTCNCTGTGTAGCCCTAGCTGTCCTGGAACTCACTCTGTAGACCAGGCTGGCCTCGAACTCAGAAATCCACCTGCCTCTGCCTCCCAAGTGCTGGGATCAAAGGCGTGTGCCACCACGCCCGGCAGAATTGTAAACTTTAAAAGTTAGGATCAATGTTAGAATAATGTACCTAAATTGGCAAAATTGATGGGCTGGACATTATTAGTGTATACCATAACTTACAGTTTACATAACTACTATAACTATGTTCAATGTATATCTGAGAGAAAAGGCCTTCTTAATGGGTGAAATGCTGTGGATTTGATCTAATGCTTGTATTATGTTAATTGAGTCCCCCAAATTGCATGAGAATCCATACGTAAAACACTGAAGGTTCCTGCCCCCAGTTGTTTTTTGTTGTTGTTGGTTTTTTTTTGTTTTTTTTTTTTTTGGTTTTTCAAGACAGGGTTTCTCTGTATAGCTCTGGCTATCCTGGAACTCACTTTGTAGACCAGGCTGGCCTCGAACTCCCCAGTTGGTTTTGATTGGTAAATAAAGTTACTGGCAGCCAATGACTGGGCAGGGAGACAGAGGACTTTTAGGATTCCTGGACAAGGGACGCGGGGGGGGGGGGAGGAAGAAGACACCAGGCCTGAGAGGTGCAGAAGAAAGAACATAGAAGCCATGTAAGAGTCAAGGATCCTGGCCCAGGAGGGCTACAGGTCTGGGTCCAGGGCAGCCAATATAAAATATAGGTCTTAGTGAGTGATAAATTGAGATTATCAAAAAGTACATCAACCATGTGGAGGTTAGGAAGTGGCCCAGCCATTGAGCTGTTTAAGGCATATTAAAATATAAGGCTGCATGCATTCTTTTATTCAGGAATTCAGAACATTAGAGTGGGTAATGAGGAATGCTGCCACTACCTCTACTACACATGGGGCTGGATGTCTTTCCTGGTCTTCAGTTATATACTAGAATTTCAAAGAAGTACACTCTAATAACAATGAGGGAATGACTTGTCATTGAACACAAAGGCAAACAGGCAGAGACAAGTTTCCTTCTTCCATGTCCTTTATATAGGTTGCCACCAGAAAGTGTGACCCAGATTAAAGTTGGATCTTCCCACCTCAAAAGATCCAGATTAAAGGAAGGCCTTTCCGTTTCAAATGATTTAATTAAGAAATGATCCCAGACCAGTGATAGTAGCGCACCGCTTTAATCCCAGCACTTGGGAGGCAGAGTCAGGTGGAAAAGTTCAGGCTAGGAGCAGGGTATGACAGATAGGGACTGAGGGATTCTGGGTGTGATGGTTTACATAGGCTTGGCCCAGGGAGTGGCCCTATTTGGGTGTGGCCTTGTTGGAGTAGGTGTGTCACTGTGGGTGTGGGCTTTAATACCCTTGTCCTAGCTGCCCCAGAGCCAATATTCTCCTAGTAGCCTTCAGATGAAGATGTAGAACTCTCAGCTCCTCCAGAGCCATGACTTCAGAGATGCTGCCAGGCACCCACCTTGATGATACTGGACTGAACCTCTGAACCTGAAAGCCAGCCCCAGTTAAATGTTGTCCTTATAAGAGTTGCCTTGTTTCTGGTGTCTGTTTACAGCAGTAAAACCCTGACTAAGATGCTGGGAAAACCTGGAGGTCAGATCTGCTTTGATATGTAAAGTACACATCTCTGTCCTTGGTTCTAGGACTCGGAAACCAAACATAGATATGCTAGTGGATTGACGTGTTCTATACACTAAAAAGCACAGGCACTGAAGCACATAGATAAAAGGCCAACATTAAAAAAATCCTTTCAAAATATTGTATTTTTACTCTTTATTCTTGTGTATGTGTGTGTGTTATGTGTAAATGTGGTCTGGTGTGTGCAGATGCCTGAGGAGGCCAGGAGAGGGCATTAGATTCCTTGGAGCTGGAATTACAGGATTGTAATCTGCCAGATGTGAACAGTGGGCTGTGTCTTTGCAAGAACAGTACATGCTCTTAATTGCTGAGCCATCTCTCCAGCCCCTAATAAATTAATATTACTTTAATATTACAGAGTCTGGCTATGTGGTTCAGGCTAGCCTGGAATTCACTGTTGCCAAGGTTGGTCTGGAAGTCAAGATGAGTGTCTTAGTTAGGGTTTCCATTGCTGTGAAGAGACTCCATGACCAAGAACATATAGTCGGGGCTGGCACACAGGTTCAGAAATTCAATCCATTATCATCATGGCAGTGTCTAGGCAGGCATGGTGCTGGAGGAGCTGAGGGTTCTACATCTTTTTTTTTTTTTTTTTTTTTTTTTAAGATTTATTTATTTATTATATGTAAGTACANTGTAGCTGTCTTCAGACACTCCAGAAGAGGGCATCAGATCTTGTTANGGATGGTTGTGAGCCACCATGTGGTTGCTGGGATTTGAACTCTGGACCTTCGGAAGAGCAGTCGGGTGCTCTTACCTGCTGAGCCATCTCACCAGCCCGAGGGTTCTACATCTTGATCCAAAGGCATTGAGGAGAAACTGACTTCCAGGGAGCTAGGAGGAAGTTCTCAAAGATCACCCTGGGGGCTGGAGAGATGGCTCAGTGGGTAAGAGCACTAACTGCTCTTCCGAAGGTCCCGAGTTCAAATCCCAGCAATCACATGGTGGCTTACAACCATCCATAATGAGATCTGACACACTCTTCTTGAGTGTCTGAAGACAGCTACACTGTACTCACATATAATAAATAAATATTTTTTTAAAAAATCACCTGATAGTGACACACTTCCTCCAACAAGGCCACACCTACTCCAACAAGGTCATACCTCCTAATAGTGTCACTCCCTGGGCCAAGCCTATTCAACCCACCACAGTGAGCCTCCTATTTCAGCCTCCCTTGTACTGTTATCACGTGTGTGTGTGTGTGTGTGTGTGTGTGTGTGTGTGTGTGTGTGGTGCGTGAGAGCATTATGTGCCATTTTAAAATAACCTTTTCATTCTGGAATAACTTTACATTTATAGAAAAGCTGCAAAGATAATACAGAGATCTCTCTACAGCCCTCTCTGCTGTGGGTGGGGCAGATGGGGCCTCCCAGCCACACAGCTGTGATTCTGAGGAGTGAGTCTTGGCTCTCTCTCTACCACGTAGATGGCAGAATGTTTGATCGATGATCTCCTACAGCCTTCTTTCCGCCTCAGTTTCTCATTTGAAAACAGGAACAAAATCACTGTGAAGATGGAGTAAGTTCTTGCCCTGTCCCGCGTGAGCTAACTGGCCCTGAAAGGACATTCAACTCTTAGAACACAGGCTCCTCATCAGTGAGGAGAGCAATGCCTTCCCTGGGAGGTCTGAGGGAAAGGGGAGTTGCTCTGGGCTTGGCTTTTGCATTTTTTTGCTTTTCCTTTATTTACCTCGCAGCCATGTTTCCTTATGCTGAATTTTATTTGAGGTGTGCAAACAGTAGGTCAAGTATCTGCATGCTGTGTGCAAATGTTCCACGAGAATGCGTTCACAGTTCCTGGCCTTGTAGGGGTGTGGGAGTGGGGGAGGGGGAAGGGGAGAGGAAGGAGGAAAAGGGGAAGAGAGAAAAGGGAAGGGTGAGGAGGAGGGATGGGTAAGAGAGCAATGATTGGTGACCCTTAAGCACCTCCCAACCTTGAGATTCTCAGCATTTAGAGAAACAATATAAGCTGAATACTTTTCTGCTAGTTGTCCCTCGCTGTTTCTGGAAATTTCCAGGAGGCGGCTTCTCCAGTACATATGTCTGAGAAGAGCCGATTTGTTCTAAAAGGAGCCAGTGCGTGGGTTGCTGCGCACCGCTGCTCTCAGCACTCTCCTGTCGCCCCCACTCCTCCCAGCCTGCTCCGTGGCAGTTTAGGGACTGCCACTGCTCCTTTCCCCAAGCTTCCTGGGAACTTTTCTTCTCCAGTTCCACGATGGCAGAGACCATGGGGCACCCGTTTTAGAGCTGGGTTTCCCAGTCTTGTCTACATTTTACTTTAGAATCTCTCCTGGGGGAGAGCTGAAATCCTTGGAAGTTCTGGTTGCTTTGAGACAGGCTAACACTGGGTATGCCAGGCTGGCCTTGAACTCACCTCAGTCTCTTTTCAAACTGCTTGGTGCTGGGATTACAGGCACTGCACTACCAAAATCCTGCTAGCAAGTCCGATTTAATTGACCCAGAAAAGACCAAAGCTTTTTAAAGAAGAGCTTTCCTGGTGATTCAAAAGTCCCAACCAGGATTGAGAATTACAGCTCTCAGCCGCAGGCTTCCAGATCACTTCAGACAGAAGACAGAGTATCAACACTTCCCCCAGCAGTACAGATATTTCCTGGATGAGTGAGAAGATCTGCTCATCAGAGCGCTAGAGAGGCCCTTGCAAGCCATGGAAAGTTGGAGAAAGATATCACCAGTTTTAGGACTCTAGGCCCCATCTTCAGTTCTACTGGAACAGCTCATGTTTATCTATCTATCTATCTATCTATCTATCTATCTATCTATCTATCTATCTATCTATATATATATATATAGAGAGAGAGAGAGAGAGGGGGAGGTGGGTTTTTTTTTTTCGTGTGTGTGTGTGTGTGTGTGTGTGTGTGTGTGTAATTTTTATTTATTTCTTTTTCAAGACAGGTTTTCTCTGTGTAGCCCTGGCTGTCCTGGAATTGGTTGGGATCAAAGGTGTGCAACCTCACCACTCAACTCTGTTAATATGATTTTAAACTAATTCCAAGTAAGAGGTGGGCTATACTCTGGATCAAATATAGATGCATTTATTAAACGCAAGGTCCCCGGGTGGTGTTTCTGGGGAGCTCTGCTGCCTGCAAGAAGTCCCGGGCCTGGTCTTTCTTTAGCCAGGGAGGAATGTGCTTGCAGGGGGGTGTGTGGGTCTGTCATTTCCTCTTTCTTGCCTCACCCCGAGAGGTTAGCAGACTGCCATGCCACAGGCTTCCTGTCACCGTGGCAGGCACCCCTCCAGGGGCCTACATGCAATGGGGCTGCCTGATCATGGATCAGAATCTCCAAAACTATGTGCCCAGAGAACACTTTTTTTGTTGTTCTAGGGGCAGGAGCCACTGATGCTGACACAGGCTGAGCGCCATCAGCAAGGAAGGGATGTTTCTTCTCATATGCTACAGCAGCCCTAAATTGTCAGGGAAAAACTCAACCCGTACTAATTACCAAGTGAAGCTGGGATTTGTTTGTTTGCTTGCTCTTTGATTTTTGAGAAAGGGGTGCACTGTGTAGCACTGGACTGCCTTGCAACTCGATTTGGGGGACCAGGCAGGCTTTGAAATCACAGAGCTCTCCCTGCCTCTGCCTCCTGACTGCTGGGATGAAAGGTAT
>NC_034601.1:17705326-17706891 GCF_900095145.1 Mus pahari
TTAAAGGCATGCATCACCACAACTGGCTGGAAATTTTTTAATTTATAGGCCAATGATGAAGACAGCAAAGGGACTTTCCACGTATCCTGTCCTTAGTTTGCTCCTAGTACAGAGGACATGTCAGGGACAAGCACATGTCAAAGCTGGTGAATCAGCAGAGATACACTAACCAAAGTCTATACTTGTTGTGGTTAGAGACACAGTCTGTACTCTCTTTGTCCCCTCTTCCAGAAGCCTGCAATCCTGTCCACAGGCTCTTCTTGCCTCCTCACCTTTCTCTCCTCGCCCCCTCTTTGTGACAAAGTTTGATCCTGTTAGTCCAGGTTGGCCTTGAACTTGACATCTTCCTTCCTCAGCCTCCCAAGTACCACATGGAATCGCCACCACAGGGAACTATACCTGGCTCTCCTCCTCTCCTTCCTCTGTCCCTTCTGACCCCATCATCCCTCCTTAGTCAGTTCTGTAAGTATGGTCCTTGGGTGGTTTTCCTGGGGGCTACAGTGCTGCTGCCTTCGCTGTCCTGGTGTTGGTGACTGGGGGACACTGCTGATGGAGCTCCCGTGTTCTGGAAAGATTACCACTTCCACCTCCTAGCTCACTGCTACTGCAAGATGGCACACATCCATCATAAGGATTTTATGCTACAGATATAACTGTTTAGAAAGACATTATTTTTTCTCAGAATAATTGAAGATTTGAAACAGTTATTGGGAAGGTGTAATAGGCTGCTTGGGTTTGGCCAGCTTAAAAACTTCGTTAAGTTTTTGTCATTCACTTTCTCTGTCGAAATAAGTAACTATTTCATATTCAATCTAGTATTCATGACTTGGAATATTTTTCTTTAATAGAGCCTGCCCAACTGTAAAAGCATTAGGCCTTTAGCTTTTCCCCTGGTGAGTCCCCAGTTTCCCCTGGCTGCTTATGTAAGTTGAAAGATGAAGTCTAGGTCTTCAAAGGTGAACTGATGAACTGAGACAAAGGCAAAATTGGAGAAAAATGAAAGTCAGGCCATTAAGATGGCCCAGTGGACAAAAGTGCCTGCTGCCAAGTGTGGTGACCTAAGTTTGCATCTCCTGCCCCACATAGCAGAAGAAGACAACTAACTGTATAAAGTTCTTCTCTGACTTCTACACCTTCTCTGTGGTGTGTGCACTGCCACACACACATGCATGCAGACTTGAACATACATATAGACACACACATACACATACATACACACACACTAAAATACTTGAACATACATATATACACACTCACACACATACATACACACACACTTAAATTCTTGAACACATACATACACCGAAATTCTGAACATACACACATACACACACATTCTTGAATACACATACATACACACACACTCACATTCTTAAACACACATACATACACACACAGTCACACTCTTAAACACACATTATATATACATACTCACATTCTTGAACACACACACACACATATATATACACACACACTCACACTCTTGAACGTACATACATACATACACACATACACACACACTCAAATTCTTGAACACATACATATTCTTTTTTTTTTTTTTTTCG
>NC_034601.1:17707051-17710282 GCF_900095145.1 Mus pahari
TCCTGAGTTCAAATCCCAGCAACCACATGGTGGCTCACAACCATCCGTAATGAGATCTGACGCCCTCTTCTGGTGCATCTGAAGACAGCTACAGTATACTTAGATATAATAATAAANAAATCTTAAAAAAAAAAAAAAAGGTATGCACCACCACTGCCTGGCACACACACACATTCTTGAACACACACACATATACTCACACTCATGAACACACATATATACATACACACACACTCACACTCTTGAACACACATACATAATACACACACACACACACACACACACACACACACAAAAGACATCAATCAATCAATGAAAATTTAACCATCTAGCTCAGTGCATGAGACAGGACTTCTGATACTGATCCTTTGTAAACAGACCTTTGCCAATAGTGTAGCTTCAGTTGTTATATTTATTTATTTTTAAAGATTTAAAAAAATGTACGTGTCTGAGTGTTTGCCTGCATGTATACATATGTACCATGTATGTGCCGAGTGTCTTCAGAGGTGAGAAAAGTTCATCATACCCCCTGGAACTGAGGTACAGTCAGCTGTAAGACATCACAATGTGGATGCTAGAACCAAACCCAGGTCCTTTGCAAAAGCAGCCAGCAGTGCCCTTGACAGCCAAGCCATCTGTCTTAGTCAGGGGTTCTATTCCTGGACAAACATCATGACCAAGAAGCAAGTTGGGGAGGAAAGGGTTTATTCAGCTTATACTTCCACACTGCTGTTCATCACCAAAGGAAGTCAGGACTGGAACTCAAGCAGGGCAGGAAGCAGGAGCTGATGCAGAAGCCATGGAGGAATGTTACTTACTGGCTTGCTTCCCCTGGCTTGCTCAGCNTGCTCTCTTATAGAACCCAAGACTACCAGCCCAGGGATGGTCCCAGCCACAAAGGGCCTTTCTTTCCTTCTTGAAAATTTTTCTAATTGAGAAAATGCCTTACAGCTGGATCTTATGGAGGCATTTCCCCAACTGAAGCTCCTTTCTCTGTGATAACTCCAGTCTGTGTCAAGTTGACACAAAACTAACCAGTACACCATCTCTCTAGCCCCTTCCATTGTTTTATTTAGTATTTCAATAAGCACATGTTGTTGGTAGTTCCATCTGTGTGCTTAGTCACAGTGTTCTACATTATATTCATATTCCTGAGCACAGCTGGAAATAAAGCAAAACAAAGTCTCCAGCTCCAAGAAGCCTATGGTGAGAAGGGGCATAAGGTAGAGTGACACATAGGTGACACAAATGGCAGAACTCTGGTTCATTCTTCAGGAGCATCAGGAAACCAACATAGAGCAAAGGGTATTTAATTTAAATCCTGACAGATAAGTAGACTTTTGCAACACAGAGGAAGGGTTGTGGTGGGTTGGGGAGTGGAGTGGGGCTACATGAGGCAGGCTTAGGGTTGTAAAAGGTCTTGAGGCAACCCTAGTTGTGAGGAGCCCTACAGGGGTGAAGTCTAGCCAGAATGTCAGGAGCTTGGGGCTTTATCTGTGTGACTGATAGTCACAGAATTATGGAGTTGGGGGCTCTGTGGTGTCAGACACCTGTCTCTGGGAATGTGGCTCACTGTTCTGTCCCTTGTAGAGTGTTCTACTGGGTCTCCGGAACAAGCCTCATTCAACCAAAACAGGCTGCCTTTCACGGCCCCACATGAGTGTATGTGAGTGTGTGTGTCTGTGCATATATGTGTGTGTATGTGTATGTGAGACTGTGTGAGTGTGTGTATGTAAGCATGTGCATGTGTAAGTGTGTGTGTCTGTGTATTTGTGTGTGTACATATATGTGTAAGTGTGTGTATGTGTCTGTGTATACAGGCATGAGCTTATGATACAGTCTATAGATATTTTAGTGCTTTATTGCTTCATATCAAGGGATTGTTTTCTAATTACCTCCTTTAAGTCTCATGACAATCCTAGAACATAAGAGTGAGAAAGAAGCATTTGAATATTGCGATCTGTGGCCCAGCGCCCAAGTTCACACGAGGTCACTGGCTCGAGCCTGAAGCCATCTGTGGCCTGTGCACTTCACAGACCAGAGTGTTTTTCTTCCCTATCCTGGAGATTATCCTAAGGGAGGCAGAGAGCCATGATAATATTTCAGGGCTTTTCCCTGACACCATGGCCTTTGAAGATGATAGCACAAATGCCTACACAAATCCTTAAGTTAAAAAAAAAAAGTGTGTTCCAGCAGTCTGATCTAATGTCAGTAAAAACTCATTGTCTGCGTAAACACATGCAAAGCGCCTGCACTGGGATGCATTGCCAAACATAGAGCCACTCTTTGTAGTAAAGTAAGAATTTGTGTCTTCTTAGAAGTTCGTGGGCCAGTGAGCCTGGAGTACACACAGTGAACCAGAAACAACACAAGGACCCTGCCTCAAAACGAGGCAGAAAGAGAGCTCTGACTTCAGAAAGTTGTCCCCTAACCACTGTGGCACAAGCATGTTTGCACACACATGCACACACATGGCAAGTACACATGCTCACCACTCATGCACATACATACAATTAAAAGTTTTGTTTTGCTTTGTTTTTTGGGTTTTTTTGAGACAGGGTTTCTCTGTATAGCTCTGGCTGTCCTGGAACTCACTTTGTAGACCAGGCTGGCCTTGAACTCAGAAATCAGAAATCCTCCTGTCTCTGCCTCCCGAGTGCTGAGATTAAAGGCATGTGCCACCACGCCCGGTTCAACACTTGCATTCTTATACACACACCCATGTGCAGGAACATACACCTACATATAATTAAAACTAATACAAACTAGTGTATGGTGGCGGCACACGTTATTAATCCCAGTATGTGGGAAGCAGAGGCAGGTGGATCCCTGCTTTCAAGGTAAGCCTGGCCGTCAGAGTGAATTCCAGGACAGCCAGGGCTACAAAGAGAGATCGGGTGTCAAAAAACCAAAATAAACAAACAAGTAATTAAATGTAAACTAATAAAAACTGGATGTGGTGGTTCATGGCTTTAAAAGCAGAACTCAGGAGGCAGGGGCATGTGGATTTCTGTGAGTTTAAGACCAGCCTGGTCTACTTAGAGGGTTTCAGGCCAAACAGGACCATGTCTCAAAACAAACAAATAAACAAAAATAAGGAAAGTAAATCTTCTATTATTATTATTAATTTGTATTTTGAGACAGGGTCTCAGTGTGTAGCCCTGGCTGGCTTGGAACTCACTAAGATAGTCCAGGCTGGCCTTGAACTCACAGAGATCTGCCTGCCTCTGC
>NC_034601.1:17710622-17716715 GCF_900095145.1 Mus pahari
AGAGGAGAGGAGAGGAGAGGAGAGGAGAGGAGAGGAGAGGAGAGGAAATTGTGTTTATACTTGTATGAAGAGATATTAGGGAAGTACAAATTTCTCAGGCAGTATCTTTTTTACATCATTTTTATTTTGAACTATTCAGAGAGAGAGAGAGAGAGAGAGAGAGAGAGAGAGAATACTTGAGAAGCTGAGGCAGAAAACTGAGTTTAAATCCAGCCAGGGGCCCTAGAACAAAACTGTCTCAAACAAACAAACAAATAAATATCTAATATTGGTTCAAACCCTAAAACTAAAACACGTTTTTGGTCTTTTTGGTTTGTTTTGTTTTTCGAGACAGGGTTCCTCTGTGTAGCTCTAGCTGTCCTGGAACTCACTCTGTAGACCATGCTGGCCTTGAACTCAGAAATCCGCCTGCCTCTGCCTCCCGAGTGCTGGGATTAAAGGCGTGCGCTACCACCGCCCGGCCAAAATGCTCATTTTTTTGGGCTAGTAGAGAACCAGGAATACTTATCCCTTTCTTCTGACACATCTGTATATTCTCAGGGTTTTACACATATAAGAAAGGAGTTATTTTGAAACAACTTTCAAGCATATTAGAGTCTTTCTATTTGTGGTTAGAAAGAGTTGACTGAAATTTCCGAAGAGTTCCAGGACATCTTTTAGGCCCCTGTAAAAAGAAGCCCGGATTTCACCTGAAACTTGACTGCAGCTGCCTGCCAAGCTGCAGAGATGCATTCTGGACCTGGTTTCCATTCCCATAATTCCCTCTGGAATTACAGTCGGCACACCACCCCACTCTAAAGTGAAATCCGGTTTCTCATCTCAGGGCCATTCCTCTTCTGCCACAGGCAGATCAGATCATGCGTTTAAAACAAACAAACAAACAAACAACAACTTGGGACACATCTACCTTAAAGGAAATTGAAGGAGTTCAAAGCCAAAGTCCAGAGTTACTCTCTGGGCTTTTAGCTCTTGAGTGGCTGTGAATTTAATGTATTTTTAACTCAATCCAAGCGCTTTTCCTTCGGGAGATGCTTGCCCGGTTTCTGGGCCGAGTTGCCTCGCGTTGTATCCGTGAAGTTTGGCTGCGTGTTTGTTGACACATTTTCTGGGCAAGGCTATTTGAGAAAAGCTGACATTTGCCTAACTTCCTCTCCAAGCAGAAGCTGGGTTTGTCTCCCGGGCCCCACAGGGGTTTCAGTCTCTTTCTTGGAAGGGAAGAATCTGCCTTCATGCTCACAAGCACGTTCCAATTTCTCCTTCCTTTATTTTCCTCTCCTGATTTGACTCAGCCTCGATGCTTCCAGCTATGCTGTCTCTCTGGGCACCGACTTCTCTGTACTCCCATCTGAAAAGGACCGCAGGGATCTTTTTAGTTGGTGAATCAGGAATCATCTTTGCCACATGATCACCCAACAGCTTCGTCTTTCCCCCTATTTGTCAGTTTTCCATTCATCAAAGAGGAAAGCAATTTTTTTAACTTTTATTCTTCTTTCATACATTTTATAATGACCAGTTTCAACTCCCTCTCCAACTTCTAGTCCCACCCCACCCCCCACCACCAAACAAATAATTAGAGCAGGTCTCCTGGGGATATCCACCAAACGTGATACAGTAAGACTGGGCACAAACCCTCATATCACAGCTGCAGGTAGTAACTCAATAGGAGGAAAAGCCATGCTCCTGGAACATTCTATCAAGGGCGCTCTATCCCCAGCCCCCTGTCCTGTTCCTCTATTCTGTTAGCCTTACTCTCCTGATCAAGTTCTTTCCTCAATCTGTTTTCCACTGGTATTCATAATGCTGAAGTTTCTCTCATTAAAAAGCCAAAACCTGACTGAAACCTTTTTCTTAGTTTTTGGGTTAGCCTGGGGTTTCAGTGGGACATTTCACTGTATCTGTCAGCATGTTTTCTTCTTTACCTTGCTCTGCCCTTCCCTGTCTTGCTACAGAGGGGGTTGTGAGCCACCCCTCGCCCCTCCCCCTTCTCCCTTTCTCCCTTTGCCCTTCATGGGTCTGGAAAAGGAACTGGGGTTCTCTGTAAGGGCTGCAGGTGCTCTTAACCACCTAGTAAGCCATCTCTTCAGTCCTACCCCCCATAAGTAATCAGAATTAAGGAACTTTTTGCTAATATAATATTATCCACCTACAGAAGACTATAAATGGCTTATGAATTTTTCCAATAAGATAATTTATAGCAAAGAAATATTCTGGATCATGCTGTGTGTTTGGCTGTCATGTTCTAGTTTTTTTTTTTATTTAAAACAGACCTTAGCTTACTTTGTATTTCCTGTTTCTCTCGTTTGTCTCTCTCTCTCTCTCTTCTTTCTTTCTCTGGTCATCTTTCTCCTCCTCATTCTTCTTTCTTCTTCTTCTTCTTTTTTTTTTTTTTTTCTGAGACAGGGTTTCTCTGTTGGCCTTGGGTGTCTTGGAACTTGCTCTGCAAACCAGACTGGCCTGACAGAGATCCACAGAGATCTCATAGAAATCTACCTGCCTTTACCTCCCTAGAGATGGGATTAATGTTATGGGCTATCATTGCCCTACTTTGTATTTCTTAACATTGACTTTGTTACAGAATAGAGGCCAAGTTGGCTTTGAACTCAGGATACTTCTGCTTCAGCTTCTATGAGCCCAGTGTTTCTTTTTCTTTTCGTTTCTCTCCCTCTCCCCCACCCCCTTGTTGGAGTGTGCCTGATGTTTTCTTATGAGAGGAAATGTAATTTGGCTTCACCTTAGTAGAGTTGGGGAACTATACTATGTTTTCCTCAGTGCTGGTGCTAGGAGGTTCATTTGTCTTATTAACTGCTAGTGCTATGAATTGAATGCTCCCCGCGCCTTTCATGTAGACACCCTAACCATCTCTGGTGGTTTGAATGAAAATGGCCTTATAAACTCATAGAGAGTGGCACTATTAGGAGGTGTGGCCTTGTTGAGGGAAGTATGTCACCACGGGGGTAGGCTTTGAAGTCCAGGCCCAGTGTCTCTCTTTTTCCTGCTGCCTGCAGATCAAGGTATAAAACTCTCAGCTACCTCTCCAGCACCATGTCGGCTTGCATGCTGCTGTGCTTCCTGCAACGATGACAATGGACTAAACCTTTGAAATTATAAGCAAACCACCAATTAAATGTTGTCCTTTATAAGAGTTGCTGTGGTCATGGTGTCTCTTCACAGCAATAAAAACCCTAAGACAGAATTTGGTACCAGGATCAGGGTGTTGTTTTGATAGACCTGACCATGCTTTTGTTTGGAGGACTGTGGATTTTGGGACTGTGGATTTGGAAAGTAGTAGAATGCTTTAAGTGGAGCTTAATGGGCCGTCCTAGTCGGAATATGGAAGACATTGGTGCTGAGGGTGACTTGAACTCTGGGATCCTGGATCAAGATGTTTCAAAGAAGAATTGCCTAGAAATTATTCTTGTGATATTTTAGTGAAGAATGTGGCTGCTTTTTTGTCCTTGTCTGAAGAGTCTGCCTAAAGATAAGGTAAAGAGTTTTAGATTAATTGCAATCACAAACAAAGTTTCAAAAAAGCCTAATTTAGACTTTGTCCTGTGGTTCACTCTTATGAAGAGTGTTTTGATCAAGCATAGCAAGCTTAGAAAGGAAAAATACAAAATGTACGGTTCAAAGAGTAAAGGGGCACCAGAAAGTGTAATGGAGCTAAACCCTATTGTTTATGCCTTTGCAGTTGAATAAGGGATAGTTATAGTATTTATTATGACCTGGTTATTGTTTTCATTTGGACATAAGAAAATATGATTCTGTATCAAATTGACTAGGGATGGATTATAATGGCTATTCTTGGTAGTCAGCATTACTATATCAGGAATGAACTACAATCCAGAACTTGTAAAGATTTTGGTAAAATGGTAAAGAAAGCTTAGGTTCAGGTATTACATGTCTTTAATCTCAGCATTCAAGAGATGGAGGCATACAGATCTCTGAGTTCAAGATCAGTCTACAGAACAAGTTCCAGGACAACCAAGCTTAGGCAGTGAAGGAGTTGGAAAACAGAAATCTGGTAATGATGTAATTGAACAAGGGGGTTATGTTCCAGCCCCATCAAGCAGCAGAATTTGGAAGCTTTGGCCACATGGCTCTGGATGCAGAGTCAAGAATAGAAGAGACTACTGCGACAATTGATGCTGGTTAGCTGGAGCTAAGAAATTAGAGTTGATTATGAAGAGACCAGCATCACTAAGGTAAAATCTTCTAGGAAATGTATTCTGAGAGCACAAGAAGCTGTGTTCCAGAGATAGATATCTTGCCAGACTTCAAAATGTATAAGAATCACCCAGATGGTACTGGTTTTGAAGGTGTCATGGAGAGCAACCGGGACTTGGCATTGTGAGAGACCAGAAAGGTCAGTTGCAGTTGATGGCCTAGGACTGAAGGGGCCATGCAAAGTAGTTGAGGCTTGGCACCATGAAGAGAGCCTATGAGAGGCCATTGGAGAATCTCAGTTGCAGTTGAAAACCCCAGCATATTGGAGATGTCAGTACCATGGGATGACCACCAAGAACAACAGCAACAGTGGAGTAGAGTCAACCAGAGCCCAGAATACTATGGAGGGCAGAGCTGAAGATGTGACTCAAGCCCTTTGGAGGAACCCAGAAGATCATGTTTGGATCCCAGATATTGGAACCAGAAGCTGTGCAGTTGAAGTTGCCTTGGATACCCCAAGATGTTAGGGATACCTGTTGTGGAAAGCTACTAACAGGGAGTAGAACAAATCCAAGAGAAAGAAATGTGTTGCAGAAGTTGCAGTCAACAAGTTGAAAGTAGTTGGACATCAGACATGGAGATGCAGAGTTTAGGGATTGCCCAGCTCATTTTTGGTCTGGATTTGATCGTGTATTTCCTCAGAATGACATTTTACAATGGTAATGTATATCCCGTGATGTTCGAACTATGTAATCTGTTTTTTAATTTTGATTGTATAGGGATTACAGTTAAGAGATTCCATGAATCTTAGAAGAGACTTTGAACTTTTAACATTGTTGAGACTGTCAGATGGAGACTTTTTAAGTTGGACTAAATGTATTTTTCATTATTCTTGAACAAGCCTATAGGGGTCAGGGAATAGAATTTGGTGGTTTGCATATGCTTTGTCCACAGGGAGTGACACTATTAGGAGGTGTCTCCTTGTTGGAGTAGGTGTGGCCTTGTTGGAGGAAGTATGTCACTGTGGGGGGGGTGTGGACTTTGAGGTCTATTAATGCTCAAGTTCCACCCAGTGTGGAAGAGACCCTCTTCCCAGCTGCCTGTGGACGCCAGTCTCCTTCTGGCTGCCTTTGGATCAAGATGCAGAACTCTCAGCTCCTCCAGCACTGTGTCTGCCTGTCTGCTGTCATGCTTCCTGTAATGATGATAACGGACTGAACCTCTGAAACCGTAAGCCTGCCCCAATTAAATCTTTGCCTTTATGAGAGTCGACTTGGTCATGGTGCCTCTTCATAGTAATGAAACCCCAAGTAAGACAGGAAGAAGCCTTCAGAACACCGCCATGGTGTACCCTGATCTCATACTTTCAAATTCCAGAATTACATAAATGTCAGCTGTCCGTAATCTACCAGGCCACAGTGTTTTGTTATAGCAACCTGAGCTAAGACAACCAGTGATCTTACATTGACTACTTATGGCTAGCTCCATTTCCTACTATAAAGACAACCTCTGTGTCCATCATAACTGTTGAAAATGTTTGGTGAGTGACTTAGTTAGAGTTTCTGTTGCTGCAATAAAACACTATGACGAAAAAGCAAGTTGGGGAGGAAAGGGTTTATTTAGCTCACACTTTTACAGAGCTGTTCATCACAGGACAGGAACTCAAGCAGGGCAGGAACCTGGAGGCAGGAGCCGATGCAGAAGTCATGGAGGGTGCCACTTATTGGCTTGTTTCTCCTTGCCTTGATCAGCCTGCTTCCTTCCTCCTTCCTTCCTTCCTTCCTTCCTTCCTTCCTTCCTTCCTTCCTTCCTTCCTTCCTTCTTTCCTCCCTCCCACCCTCCCTGCCTCTTTCTCTCTTTCTCTTTCTTTCTTTCTTTCTTTCTTTCTTTCTTTTTTTCTTTCTTTCTTTCTTTCTTTCTTTCTTTCTT
>NC_034601.1:17716760-17776439 GCF_900095145.1 Mus pahari
TGTAGACCAGGCTGGCCTCGAACTCAGAAATCTGCCTGCCTCTGCCTCCCAAGTGCTGGGATTAAAGGCGTGTGCCACCACTGCCCGACTCAGCCTGCTTTCTTATAGAGCCAAGCCAAGCACCAACAGGCCCCAGGAATGGGACCTCCCACAATGATCGGGGTCCTTCCCAGTTGATCATTAATTGAGAAAATGCATTTCCTCAATAGAGGCTCCTTCCTCTCTGATGACTGTAACTTGTGTCAAGTTGACACACAAAAGCATAATCTAGTACTGAGTTATTCTGAGTCTTTAAAAATATCTTGTCAGCCCTCAAATTTTTCACTCAGTGTCTACTGATGATTCTGACTTTGGGTTAATTCTGTTATAATAAATCCTCATCTATCCTATGTTTATTAGTGATTTATTTACAAGTACTTCACAATATTTATTTTATGTGCATGAGTATTTTGCCTGTATGCATGTATGTGCACCATATATCAGTAGAGGTCAGAAAAGGGTACGTGTCCCCCTAAACTGGAGTTACAGACAGTATCCATGTGGGTACTGGGAATAGAATCTGGGTCTTCAGGAAGAGCAGCCAGTGCTCTTAACTGCTTATCAGTGACTTAAATATTTGTTCTCTAAATTTAAATGCTTTTTTAGCATCTAAAAAAAGGATGATATTATGTTCCCACTGATTTACTTATTCACTTTAGGCTGGCATACAAAGTAATAGATTCATCTCTCATACACATGCCACCCCTCCCCCACCCTCTACTCATTCCTTTGATTCCCTTTCTTTTCCTATTTAGCCCCCCGCCCCCGCTCTGCTTTCCTATGATGTGTATTTTATTGCCCCGTTTCCCACTCCTTGTGAGGTCTCTCCTTCCCTCCCACAATCGCTTTTCTGGTTTTTTCTAGTTTTGCGAGCTACAGACATCTATGGTTAGGTGGTTTTATATAACCTGGAATTCAGGCATTCCACATGAGAAGAAAAACAAGTTTGGTATTTGCCTTTCTGAGACTGGCTTATTTTACTGAAGACGATGGTTGTGAGTTCTATCCATTTTCCTGCATATGTCATGGTTTCATTTTTCTTTAGGGCTACATAACTTGTTTTTCTTCTTTCTTTATTATCAATATGTAAATTAGGATATGGAATGAATGTGATGGTAGATTCTGGCTTCACTCCCTAGCCCACAATCTTAGCCCTTTAAATGACTTCAGAGATGTTTAAACGTCTTAATGGATTAATCCATTGTAGCAGACATCCGTTGGGTTTGCTTCTTATCTCGCATCCCGCTCTGCATTTTAATCCAAAATGTCCTTGTGTAGATCTTCTTACACCTGCTCCCCAAACTGGAATTATAGGTGTGTGCCACCACACCCTGCTCAAGTCTTTCATTAACAGCACCTCTTCTTTTGCCTTGAGGACCGACCACTACTCAGCCTATAGGGCTGGTTTGGAATTGATCCCACTTCTGTTTCAGGACTGGGCATGTAAATAAATGCTGGGATCATTTCCCTAGCCACAGTGATTGATTGGTTTAGGGGTGGGCCGTAAGTCAAGTTAAGCCAATCCGAGTCAAGGAGCCTCAGCTCTAACACCTTTACTGCCATATTTCAGAAGAGGTAGTCTTTTTCTGTGGGATTTGGAGCTGTGAAAGTGTGAGCCCATGTTTTCTGGACCCACTGCTATGTATAACTCAGGCAGACACCAGTACAGTGAGAAGCAGGGACTTCTGTGGTGGAGACACTAAGTTCTGGTAGTTATCTAAGACTGCTGCTGAGACTGTCTCTCACCTCAAGCAATGCGTCCTTCTCCCAGAAGACTCTGAAAAACAAGCCATGCCCCGCACAAGCCCTAAGCTAATTATTTGAAGTAATGCTTTCGTTGTAGGTAACATTCTGATGTGACTTTGTCTTTGCAGTACTCTGCTGCCCAGTGCTGTAATGAAAAGTTCTTAAGGCAGAATGTCTCAGAGGCTGATAAAAACCATCGGGTGATAGTTGGGGAATGGGCTTTTATTAAGCCCATGGGAGGAAAGTTATTTTATTCATTTATTTGTGCTATTTTTAGAAGTGGCCAGAAAAAAAACCAGTTCGTCTGCATGGGTTGGGTGCGCCGTCTTAGCACGTTAATATCCTGTATATGACTCAGGCTGCGGAGGCTGACGGTTGGCTCCAACATTTAACATGTCTTTGAGATTTGAATGTTCAAAAAATCGTCTTCTAGCTATTTTAAATAGCTGTAGTGCCTGTGACTGGAGTCACTGTCCTGTGGGATAGAATACCAGAATGTTCCCCTTATCCAACTACAATTCTGCATGTGTTTAACACTTACCTGTCCTCACTGGCCCCTGGTAGGTACCATTTCACCCGCTGTATCTATGAGTTCAGTTTCTCTGAGTTCACATTATTAGTGAAAATCCTGTGTCATTTGACTTTCTGTCTTGGGCTAATTCAGGTAACATTGTGATTTACAGGTCTTACCAGTTAGAAAAAAAAATACAAAATTTCAAAAAAAAAAAAAAAAATTGGCTGGAACTGGTCAAGTGACCCAGAGGGTAAAGGTGCTTGCTACCAAGCTTGATGACCAGGGTTTGATGCCTGGGACCCATATGATGGAGATAACCAGCTCCTACAAGTTGTCGGACCTCTACACACACACACACACACACACACACACACACACACACACGCACACGCGCGCGCGCACACACACAAACACACACACAAACACACACACATGTACAAACAAATACACACACAAGAAATACTTGAAAACCTGGTTAATGTTATATTGTGCATCTATATCACATTTTAAAAACCTGTTTATCTGTCTCTGGACACCTCAGTTGAATTGATAGGGACAGGTACTTATATAACCAAAAAGGTCAGCAATGCCAATATTCACCATAGTGATGCTATCTGTATCTGTTGGAGTGCGGTGATGGGAAGTATGCTCCAACAGTTCTGTAGTGTCCCCAACAAAGAATACTGACCCCAAATCTAAGCATGAGAGTGTATCAGACAAGCCCAGCATAAGACTGGGAGTCTTATCAACTGTAAGCCTGGGAGCGTCTCCACATCTGGGAGACAAACCTCAGCAGAGTGTTGATGAGTGCTCATCCTATTACTTCTTCTGCTTCTCAGGGGTTTGAAGTTGTTACAAGAAGCCTGTAAGCAAAATGAAATATCCTTTATTCATGCACTCAAAGTACATGCTAAATGACATATCATGTGATCACACACACAGTGTGTATCATTCAGTTACAACCCTTTCTATCAGCTCATATTAGGAAATGTTTGTTATAATTACAGTTGAGAGTCATTTCAGACTATAATAAGATTCTGCACCTCCTATTAACAAAAAATAGGATTATATGCTAGCTGCTTGGCTAGTTAATTTCAACAGTATATACCTTTCTTTTTCATTAAATGCATGGAAAATTTAATTACAATGTCTGATGAAATTAAAAGGCTATTTTGGCTTTTTAAATGAATAACTTAATTGCATTATTCCCAAAAGCTCATCACCAGAATTCACAAGCCATGGGAACACCCATCAGTCAGAGAGATACCTTCCCTTTGGCCTCAACAGTCACATTAATAATAACCCATAGCCCAAAAGGCTGGAGATATAGCTCAGGTTAAGTTCTCTGGTTGTTCTTCCAGAAGACTAGGGTTCAAATCCCAGCAGTTATATATAGCTCACAACTGTATGCAGCTCCAATTCTAAAGGATCCACTATATTTTTCTGACTATTGAAGTCAAAACACCCATACACATAAAATAAATTTAAAAAATACACACACAAAAGATCCATAGCTTGAGTCGGTTTTATAGTTTGGATAATTGTAATGAGCCCCCCACCCCCATTGTTATCTTGTGTTGGTAACTTGATAGATCAATTATATTCCATCTGAATGGGGTTTGCCTGCTTTGGTAGTTTTATGTATTTATAATGTCTAACTGTGTGTTCTCTGAGCTCATTCGTGATCCTCCTGCCTCATCTGCATCCCGAATGCTGGAATTACGTGAGTACACGATGGTGTCCCACTCTTTTATAGTTCTTCCTGTAACAGATGATACAAAGTACACCATCCCACCTGACAGCTCTACCCTCAGCTCCCTCTTTCTCCATCTCCTTGTTGCGTGCTTCTCTCTGCCTGTAGGGCTCTCTCTAATGGGTCTTCCTGCTTACCCAGAAACACCTCCTCTCACACACTTTTTCAGGCACTTCAAGAGTTCAGGAAACTAGGGAGCCAAGTTATCCCCTGTCCCTCAGAGAACATTCTTCCCATTTGTGAGGTGGCCAGAGGTGACCTGCCCACCCCATGGGTAAGCATCCCCTTTACCCACCGTGTCTGACCTAAAACACAAATGTTGTGGGCCCAGCCTACCACCAATAGACCATTCAATCTCCTTTCCAGCTTGTTCCACTGGACACTTATTCCCCTTTGGGTCTCAGGAAAAGCAGCCATTGGCTGTCTGGAATCAACCCCGAGCTAACATATAGAGTTTCATCTCTCTGCCTTTCCTTTCCTTTTGTTTACACTAAAACAATACACAGTCCAAGGCCATTCATTACCAGAAACTCTTGTGGAAATTTAACAGTGGAACTCTCAGACTCTTATCACACATACACACACACACACACACACACACACACACACACACACACACACACTAAAAGAACCTTTCAAAAGATCCAAGGGACACTAAGGCAGGAACATAAGAGTTTGACAATGTGAGCAAGCCATCTTAGGTTGTCGTAAGTATAATTTAGTTTCAACTTTTAAAAGAAGATGATAAATTTGATGTGTCTGTCTTACTATCTATCTGTCTCCTTAAGGAAGGAGATAAAGTTAAAAAGAGCAGGAGGAAGAAAAGAGAGAGTGGAAGGATGTGAGGATATATTTTCAGCAAGAAAGCTTAGAAGGAAAAAGACATTTTGGGGGATAGGAAAGGATTCCGTAGGTGGGCGTGGTACTACACACCTTTAGTCCTAGTCCTCATGAGGCAGAAGCAATGAATTCAGATGCGATTATGGGTCAGACAAAGCTATGTTCGAGCCTGCAAAAGAATAAACAATAAAGAAAGAAAGGGCCAGGCGGTGGTGGCACACACCTTTAATCCCAGCACTTGGGAGGCAGAGACAGGCGGATTTCTGAGTTCGAGGCCAGCCTGGTCTACCAAGTGAGTTCCAGGACAGCCAGGACTATACAGAGAAACCCTGTCTCGAAAAAAAAAAAAGAAAAAGAAAACAAAGAAAGAAAGAAAGGAAAGGAAGGAGGGAGGGAGGGAGAGGGAGGAAAGGAAGAAAGGAAGGAAGGAAGGAAGGAAAACTGCAATAAAATCGATTTTTATCCTAAGGTGACTGATTTTTTTTGGCTCCCCTGCCCCCTCCCGCCTCACAGTGGAAAAGTAAAGATGGTGACAAACCGGAAGTCCCAACACATCACAGCTTTGCAAAGGTAAAGCTTAGGCATGAGTAAAGGTGACTAAAATCCCTACAGTCAAATTCAGCTGGAGGCTATAAACCTAAAATCTATTTCTCTATTTAAACAATGAAGTTTTCTCCGAGTTTGTCCTTGGTAACATTTATAAGAACTGGCTTTAAAATTGAGTTCATATTTATCAAGTTAATTATTTATATTTCTAATAAGCTTGTCAGGTTTTTAGCTACTGGGGAAACTGAGTTAATAGAATCAGTATTTAATTAAAATTGCCTTTGGTTTTTTTTTTTTAATCCGAGATTTGCCTAAATGTTATAGAAAAGTTAAAACTAAAATTCATTTCCTCCTCCATGCTGGTAGAACTACCCTGGGTATTGAACAATCAATGCTTGGAGGTCTAAGTCAGAAATAGACAAGATTTGGCTTGTCTGTTTAAACTCCAAAGTCATCCAGGACTTTCAGGACGATGAATCTCCTACAACAGGGCCTTGAAACGTAAGTCATCGGCCCTCTTCCTCAAAAAGCCACAGAGACCCTGGAGGGAGGATTCTAGTAGGGCACAGCCTTACAAAGAGGAGAGTCCTTAGAGGGAGCTGTCCCCCTGAACCTCAGGAAAGCCACACCTTCAAGCAAGATTGGTTTATCCAGCAGATGACACAACCAGTGGTGAGAACTGAGGGGCCTGGGAGTTCCTCATATAAGAAATAATGGATGTCCATTTTGCTTGTCCCAGATCAAGCAGCAGAATTTGGCAGACCAGTACATCACTCCTGCCAGGGCTAGTGTCTTCCTCGAGTTTCTGTTCCTCGTGTCTGGGAACCAGACAATGCGTCTAGTAGAGCTGCAAGAAACATACGTGTTTTAGGAACAATACTCATGAAAAACAAAGGGAATCATGAGTGCAGATAGTTCTCCATAGTGCTCTGAACAACAATTGTGGAAGTTTTTCTTAGAATACCCTGTATTTCAGGAACTGCACTCATATTCATATGCTTGTTCTACAGAAAACGCTACAATGCGTCTAATAGAGCAGGAAGAAACATACGTGCTTTTTCATGCAATCCATATTAAAAACAAAGTGAATCATGAGTGCAGATAGTTGTACTTAGTACTCTGAACAACAATTATGCAAGTTTTTCTTAGAATACCCTGTATTTCAGACATTGCACTCATATTCATAATCTTGTTCTACAGAAAACTCTACAATGCGTCTAATAGAGCAGGAAGAAACATACGTGTTTTACACACAATCCTCATGAAAAACAAAGTGACTCATGAGTGCAGATAGTTGTTCTAGGTGCTCTGAACAACGATTGTGGAAGTTTTTCTTAGGCCTGAGGATCTGCCTTTCCAATGAGTTGTCTTGGGTGCTGATGGGACCTGACTGCCATCTACCCTTTGACAAGCAAACATACGGAGTCTCACAGCTAAGTCCTGGTGAATACTCTTTGGTATACTTTTCAGAGCTACGTTTTTGTGTTTTGTTTTTGCTTTTGCTTTTCAAGACAGGGTTTCTCTGTGTAGCCCTGGCTGTCCTGGAACCTCACTCTGTAGACCAGGCTGGCCTCGAACTCAGAAGTCCGCCTGCCTCTGCCTCCCAAGTGCTAGGATTAAACGCATGCGTCACCACTGCCCGGCTATGGATAAAGTTTCATATGAAGACTTACTAAGCTCGCAGGGTCCTGAGAAGCAGAAGTGGCTGTCCCCAAGGCTAGGGAAAAGCAGGGCTCAGAAGATCTGCTGCACCAGGGTGCTTGAGGAGCATCTCCACATTGTTTTTCAAGACCCAGTCTTTATTGGAGACATATATTTGAGGGTTAAAGGTCACCAATAGGTTCTGTGATTTATGAGAAGGACTCAAAAAACCCAGAAGCGCTGTAACAGGCAGGGTTGGGCTTAGTGAACTAAAAAGATACAGACTGAAGTTAGCAAAGGGGACAGGCAGATAGCACAGTGTCTTGGCGACCAAGTACAAGGTTCCATTTGTCCTCTCCCTGTGGGGTCAAATAGCATTTAACTTTTTCAGCAATGATGTGTAGAAATGCTAATGAAGGGCTGCCCACCACAGAAGGCTAGTGAGACACAATGTTTTGGCACAGATCAGACTTAATCACATAACATGGCTGGTTGTCCACATAACTGGCCTTAGCTATTGGTCTCTAGCGCCTCCAGAGACTGAGTCTGGCCACCCCAGGAATCATACTGTCAGCAGAGATTCTTTGGTGCAGCCCAAGGTCTCCCGTGACTAAAGCCCACCTTATCACACAGGATATCCCAGGGGCTTAAAGGTTATTTTCCAGGAGCCAGGTAGGGGCCGAACCTTTGTGGAATGGGCCATGTTTAGACAATGCAGAATGAGTTAATTCTTTACTGACAAGAGGGCATGACTGAAGGCTAAAAATGCTTTGCTAGTGGAATTTGCTAGCAATCCACCATGTTGGGCATTGGGGGAAGCTGATCAATGAACTCTTGTTCTATAACTGCCAGGGAGGGAAGTTTTGGGAGCTTCCGGGCACTGCACATGGCAGGAGGCAGGCACTTGAGAGGCTGTGAGCTCTGCAGGAGTCAGAAGTACTGTGCTGCTCAAAATCTGTTGCCTTCTGGGCTCTGCAGCAGCCAGGCCTTGGAGAAGCTGGACTACTTACTGCAGGCTCATGCACACAGGAAGTAAATCATTTTTCTCTAATATCACTCTGGCATCTTCTGCTGACAGAGCCAGTCACTAAAGGAAAATGTTTGGAGGACTCAGAACAACCTCAGAGATGAAAAAAAAAAAAATAGACAGTGAATTTGAGTTGAGAAGTCATATATTAATAACTGGCACAGCTGCACTATAAAGGATGCTGGGAAGTATACTGTAGTCAGATATCTGGCCACAGCCCTTCTACTAAATGAACAGAAGAAAATTAATCATGGTAGAAGCTATCCCCCTTTGGATATTTTCATGACTCACTCAAAATTCCCAATAGGAAGAGCTGACACTGAGTCCAGTTTCACCCTTGCAACAGACAAATGAAGAATTAACTCTCCAATTAATCTCACTGAAAGATTCATTTATGAAATTGTATGTCAAGAGTTGGTTATATATTTGGGTTTTTGTTGATAAGTACAAATATATGGTCACAATCACTCAATACAACAGGATTTAAAAAATATAAAGCCTTGTTGTCAAATAAATATTTTTAGCCGGGCGTGGTGGCGCATGCCTTTAATCCCAGCACTTGGGAGGCAGAGGCAGGCGGATTTCTGAGTTCGAGGCCAGCCTGGTCGACAGAGTGAGTTCCAGGACAGCCAGAGCTATACAGAGAAACCCTGTCTCAAAAATAAATAAATAAATTTAATTTAATTTAATTTTTAAAAAGATTTACTTTAAATAAATGTTATTCATGTGTGTAAGTGTATATATGGGACATGTGCTCAGGTGCTTGGTGAAACCAGAAGAGGCAAAGCCCTTGAATTAACACATCCCCAACATCTCTGTGAACAATGAGACACATTTACCAGGTTCACCAAGTTAGATATTTTGGAAAATATCTTTGAATGTTTTATTTATTTACTGAGTATATGGGTAATTTGCCTGCATCTGTGTGTGTGTCACATATGTGCAGAATAGTGGGTCAAACCTCCTGGGACTGGAGGTGCAGACAGTTGTGGGAGCTGGGAGTTGAACCCAACCAAGTCCTCTGGAAGAGCAGCAAGTGCTCTCTTACCTGCGGAGTCATCTCTTCAGCCCCTCCATTAGGAATTTCTGTTTTAGAGTTAACACAGTTAGCCAGACAGATAAGTTCTGCTTTCATGGAGTTTATTCTCTGTCGGGGAAAAACAAACAGCTAATCTTGCAAATGGGTAAATAATTAAACAGCGAGGACCTCTACTTTACAAAGCAGTAACCACGGAAAGCAGCAAACATGGGGTTGATTAATGAGTGTTCGAAAGAGTCATGGAGTACCTTCTGTGGGTGAGGTGTGGTCACATGGAGGTTATGACGGTTGTGGGTCAGGGATGGAGGTATTGTAACACTGCAGGGCCAGGGAGTGTCCAAGCTGGAGCAGGACAGTTAAGACAGACTTTGGGTGTTTAGTTCAGTGAATATTGATAGTGAGCGTGTGACAATTACCCAAACCAGAATATGGACCATTATCCTACAGCACCACTGTGGCTTTCTGATTTCTATCATTATGCCTTAGTTGCATCTATTTGAGATTTCACATAAATAGAATTACACAATATTGTTGCCATTTATGTTTTTAGCTCACTCTATTTTTAAGATTGACACGGTCCTCGGTGTGGTCTCTACCCACACTCTATAGACTGAGCATCATTTGGCTGGGGAACCACAACTTCTCTGTCCATGGGGATGCCTTGAGCTTGAAAAAATTTACTCAGTACATTTTGGAAAGGAGGTTGGGGTGGGGTGGGAGAGGAGGGGATGAGACCTGCTAGGTGCTGGCCCTAATACTCCAGGGGCTGAGTCACCAGACTGACTATGGAGACAGATCTGAGAGATTCTCAGGAGGTAAAATTAACAGATGTTGGTTCCTGTTCCTTTGTCTTGGCAGATGTCGTCCCTGGATTCATTTTGCGGTACCTTTATTCCCCAGGAAGTGTGGCAGCTCCTTAAACATGTTCTGTGGTATAGCATGCAGTCATTAAAAATGGTATTGTACAGCAATATACTTTAAATCTAATTTTTAAAAATTTGTTTGTTTACTCTATGTATATGAGTGCTCTATCTGCATGTACACCTGCATGCCAGGAGAGGGCATCAGATAACATGGCTGTGAGCTTATGGTTGCTAGGAATTGAACTAAGGACCATTGGAAGAACAGCCAGTGCTCTTAACCACTGAGCCATCTCTCCAGCCCCATACTTTCAGACTTTCAGTCTTTATGTGTATGTATATACGAATCTATAGGTGTGCACGAGGGCACACGTGTTGCAGAACATCTGCGGAAATCAAAGGATAACCTTGAGTGCTGGCTCAAACCTCTACCTTGCCTGTGACTATCTTACGCTGCCCACCCTGTCCCCTGGCCTTTATGTCAGATGTGCTGGCCCATGAGCTTCCAGAGATTTCCTTGGCTCTTGAGATTACAGAAGCATTTGATTCCATACCCAACTTTTCATGATTTCTGGGGATTTGAACTCAGGTCTCAAGATTGTATGCCAATTTTACCAACTGAGCCGTCACCCCGTCTATATTTTTGATATAGAAGGATTACAAAATATTTTATTTAAGAAATGAGCTACAAAACTATGTACAAGGTAGTAATGGCCAGTTTCTGTATTTTAAAAAGTTAATTAGTCAGTTAACCAATGTGCAAATGTGGAGGTGATCACATTCCACAGCGCACAGTGGAGGAGATAGCGAGAGCTTCTAACCCAGACGGCTTTGGGGGATTAACTCAGGTCATCAGGCTTGGCAGCAAGCACCTTTCCTCCCCTGAGCCATCTTGCCAGCCCAAATTTGTGTATTTTAAGAATGGCACCTAGAAAGAAGCACACTTAAATGCAATCTCTAATTTAAATATCCAAAGTAGTTTTAAATTTCAGTTCTAGATTTTTTTTTCAGAATTTCCACAAAGAACATATGCTAATTCTAAAATACAAAGGTAATTAAAAAACATTTAATGTTCCCAAAATAGGAATCCACCTTAAGAAAATAAAACAAGAATAAACAGAACCCCAAAGCGGTGGGAAGGGGCTAGTGACAGCACCCGCCCCTGCCTCCTTGACAGTTTTTTTACTCTGAACTTGTGAGAATCTGACTGCTCATTCGGATGTTATGCCTGGAGGGCAGGGTTTGCAAGAGGCCGAGTTCCCTTCAAGCCAAGATTTTGAAACCCATGGGGCTTCCTCTGGTCTTAATTCCAACTCTGAATCCCAGCACTCCTGAGCGGTTAGGTCTGCCATCCCATGCAAGTTAACCCAGAGTATTCTAGATACTCCAGCCCCGGTCCTCTTGATCACACCGGAGGCATGTGGAGAGCGGACCCCGCCTTCCTCCGCCTCCCACACTTCCCAGGCCCGAGTTCTCCAGTCTCCTTTGTGGAGTCTTGTTTCTCCAATGTCTTGGAGTTATGGAGCATCTAAAGGCCCAGATCTCTACCCATGCTCCTTCCCCTGTGATTTCATTCTACCTCAGCTGTTTTTCTTCCAACAAATATATTTTTTATTGGGTTATTTGGGAATTTCACATAATACACCCCAATCATACATCCCTGTGCTCACAGGTCTACTCTCCACCCTTGTAATGTCCCTCCCTGACCACAGAAGAGAGAGAGAGAGAGAGAGAGAGAGAGAGAGAGAGAGAGAGTGAGAGAGCACATGTCCAATTTGCATTGCCCAGCCAGAACATGGTTAAACGCCCAAGTCCCAGTGGTCAACCCCTTAAAGAGAACTGAGTCCTTCCCTACCCACACTCCTGCTCGAAGCCATCAACTGTTAGGGCTACACCTCCGCATTCCTGTCACAGTTTTTGAGAGTTCTCTTCAATGACTTCCTGTCTAGGCTGTTGCATTTTTGAGGGGTAGGGTGGGGGTAGGGGATCGACACAGAAGCCTTTTAGGTCTCTACTTCTCAACTGTGGGTCTGCAGTCATGGATACCATTGCAAAAGTAGCTTCCTTGGCTTTTACAGGCAGTGGAAGCATAGATCATGGACTTCTACATGGTTTCAGGGAAAAGCATGGAGCACAGACATTCATATGGTCTCCAGCCCCAGTACATGCCAGTCTCAGCGATTAACACTCCCATACACACACACTTCCTTCTCCCTCCCTTCCTCTTCCCCTCCTCTTCTTCTTCTGTTTTTTCAAGACAGGGTTTCTCTGTGTAGCCCTAGCTGTCCTGGAACTCGTTCTGTAGACGAGGCTGGCTTTGAACTCACAGAGGCCTGCCTCTGCCTCCTAAGTGCTGGGATTAAAGCTGTGTTCCACCACCGTTTGGCTTAGACTTCTAATTTCTATCCCCATCTTGGAGTTCCCCTAAACTCCAGACCCAGCATCCCAGCTGATATTTTTTTCTAAATTATTTTATGTGTATGACCATTTTGCGCGCGCGCACACACGCATGTGTGTGTGTGTGAACTATGTGTATGCCTGGTGCCAGTCCCTTGCAACTGGAGTTGGAGACAATTGCTAGGCACCACGTGAGTGCTGGGAATTGAACTCAGGTGCTCCGCAAGAGCAACAAGTGCTCTTCACCCCTGAACCAACGCTGCAGTTCCCCACCTGATTTCTAATGGTTGCATAAGTTAAATATGCCTTGGGCGAAGGCCTGTTTTTCCTGTCACAAATCATTTCTCTTCATGTTTCTTTCTTAGTTTCAGTTCACAGCAATGTCAACTTTCCTTGGCCCCAAACCTTGCAGCTGTAATTAAACCCTTTGCCCCAACAACTGCCCAAACCCTGCATCTAGACATGGCTCCCCGTTCTCCCTAACACCTGGACTTCTGCAGCAGCCTAGATTTGGTTTCCTTGCTTCCTTCCTTGCCCTCTCCTGTTCCTTTCAAATTTAGAAGTCAAAAGAACACTGTTTGCAGTAAACGTCAGATATGGTCACCTCAGCTCAGAAAAGTTAACCAGAACAGAGAAGATCCAGGCGTCCTGAGAGCCTGTTGGCCTTCATCTCTCTGGTCCTGGCCCTTCCACAGACACCTAGCCAGCTTCAGTTAAGCCGGTTTCAGACTCTAGTTTCTGTTAAGTTAATTCTCCGCCAGTGAAATGAGCCAATTCAAGTCAGGTGTGCGTGTAGATCTATTGGGAAGCTGCTCTCTGAGAAGTTCTCTGGCCCCAAGGACAGAGGCCAGGGAGGGAGGGAGGGAGGGAAGGAGGGAGGGAGGGAGGGAGAGAGAGGGGGGAAGATGTAGCTCAATCAGGGCGTGGTGTCTTCTGTGTTGGCCATTAACACTGAGCAGGCCTCTTCTGGGTAGTCCTGATTCCATTCTGAAGGGGGCTACATCTCGGTTCCATCACTCAGTCAGGTGTCAGTTGTCACTTATGCGAAAGACAATTTGGCTGTAGGGAGAATCACAATGGAGCCCACCCAGTCCCTAGGCAGCTCTCAGGCTACTGACAAAACATTTCTCTAGACAAGACACATAACACACTGACGGCTGCCATCTGGCAAGAAACGGCATCGCATGGCAGGTGCTGCTCTGGGATGTGTGGCTGAGGGAAAGAAAGCAAATACAAATCTTTATGCTGTGGACCTTATGTGGCAGAAGGGACCAAAAGAACAAAAGGGTGGCATTTGCCAGCAGATCCTAGCTATCGCAGAAGGAGTGGTGGGGAGGGGGTTAGGGGTGTAGCTTTAAATCTTGAGGTTAAAGAAGGTCTCACAGTTGAGCCCGTTAAGCAAAGACTTGAAACTCTTGGTGCCACATGACTGGCAGCCATCTTTGTTACGGGAAAGTCGTACCTTCACCGCAACTTCATCCTTCTAAGTTTTGTCTGTCTGCTTCAAATTATAAATGTGAAGTGGTCACTCATGCTTGTTTCTATCTTAGGTGCGTGAGAAATAAAAATGCTGTTTCGTTCTCCTGCCGCCAGCTGCCTAGACTCAGAATTTACCTTTGGGCTTTCTAGCCACTATATTTATTTAATGAGGTATCAAAACCACACCTCCATGAGTTCATGCTAAAAAAAAATTAAAATATAGTATATTTAATAATCAACATATATATTTTCAAGGTTAAGCCTAGGTACATGTCCCCTCTCTCTCCCCCTCCTTCTCTCTTTGCACAAGCTCTCTTTTTCTCTTTCTCTTCCCCTTTCTCTCTCCATGGCAACTTCCCTAGCCTCTGTCCTTGGGGCCAGTGAACCTGTCAGAGAGCAGAGGCTTCCCAATAAGCCTGCACACACAACTGAACATGCACGCACCATTTCCTGGGAACTACCCCCTACCTTCTAGGCATTCTAGGAAGTGGCACCTTAGCTCACTGACCTAGAAAGCTCTCCAAGATCCCACAGCTGGGGTCACAACCCACACGCCTAGCCTTCTTGATTTTGTATGGTTGCCACTATGAACATTCTGAAGAGAGTAATTTTGGAGGCTGAGAGCCCTATTTTCATATTTGATTTCCACCAAGTGTTCCCATTTCAGAAAGCTGTGCTCTGCAAACTGTAAAGTGCTATCCAATGGTTAGCTGAGGATCACTGCCAAGGTCAACAGACTGAAGGCTGGCTCTAAGTGCCAGCTCTTCAACTGGAAGGACTACCGGAAGGCTAGACACTCAAGGGTCCCTTTCTAAAGAGGGTCTATGTATTTGTCAGAACCAGGACACAGCTGCTTGTCCAAGTCCCACCATGGATCCCACTATATGAAGCACAATACATTTACCAGAGAGAACCAGTGTTGATTTTTTACACTGTGTTGGATTTTCAGGACTCCTCCCCACCCGATTTGGCTTGCATTTTTGAAACACATTGTGCTCTAACTACCTGGCTGCTTGGCAAATTACCTTTCCCAAAGCTCAACTGTCCTGAGTGTTTTTCTTCCACACTACCCAAGTCCCAGATGCATTACAATTTAGACTGTGAGCTCTTGCTTTCAAACCCATAGTCTTTTGTCCTCATACATTTTCTTTGTCATTTAACAGCTGAATGGACATTGTTCCCCTAACCTGGTTCATGAAAGAGGACACCATGAAGACACTTCACATTCTCTGGCTTCCTTGCCCAAGCATCCAGCACTAGCCAGGCCAGTGTCAGGGGACCTCTGGCACTAGATCTAATGATCTGGGTTTGAGCCTAGGCTAAATAATGAGCTTGAGGAGAATAGTTTTATCGTAGTCAGGAATCTGAGGAGAGCCCCTTTGTCCCACACACCCTGCCTCTTTTCCCTGAGCAGCTTTTCTTCATCTGTCAAAGATAATGGAGTTTTATGTGGCATTCATTCATCCTCCACATGTCTCCATTCGAGCAGCTGTGTACCAATTCAGTCTTGGATGTTTCTACACTTCGGGGCTTGTAGAACAGTGAGAGAAAGAGCAGATACCTTACAAAAAGCCTTCTGTTCCAGGCCCTACAAGGCTCCACTTTGTTTCTTTCCTGCAATAGGAGTCTTGAAAGCCCCAAGTTAAAAAGTGTATAACAAGGATGAAACAGGAGCCCAGCACACAGGATGCTGCGCAACTCTGCCAATGACTTCCATGTATCTCCATGTATGCGTGTGTTACATTACTTCCATGTATCTCCATGTATGTGTGTGTTACATGTGATGTATTTTCCCCAAGAGCGTTGGACATGGATGCAAGATTACTGCTACATGCCCAGGAATAAAAGAAAAGAAAGAAACAAAGAAAGAAAAGGAGAGCTGGGCAGCGGTGGCGCACACCTTTAATCCCAACACTTGGGAACCAGAGGCAGGCAGATTTCTGAGTTCGAGGTCAGCCTGGTGGTGTGAGTTCCAGGACGGCTACAGGAAGGAAAAGAGAAACTTGCTCTTTTGAGGAACCATCAAAAAAAAAAAACATTTCACTTGTCCAAAGCAAAACCTATTAGGAGAAAAACTCAGAAATGGTCTTTGTGTTTAGCAGTTTTTAAATTATCAACCGAAGGGGCTGAGTTAGAAGAAAAGGAACCAAAAAAAGGTCTTGCCTAGTTAATCTTTCCACAGAATCCAAGGCTCAAACAAAATCATGCTTTAAGGGATGCAGGGGTGGGGGTTGGGGTGGAGTGGCTAGTAGTGGATCAGATTTTCAGCCCTAACTTAACTCCATCATCCAATGAGGTTCAATAGCTGAAGGTGGGGGTAGGTAGGAGTTGGGGGAAAGCCCAGTTGTTCCTTGCTTACTTGAAAATTAAAACACCGAGCGCAAGAAAAGAGGCAGGTTGCAGGAGTGCGTAAGGAAAGCAGACTTCTTTATTGTACACAGTACAGAATATACGCAGCTCGGCAGGGTGCACGCGGCCCCGCGAAGGGGGAAGTAGCTCAAATCCACACTCTGGAAAAGAAGCAAATGCAGGAAGAAGCCCCACACCTCGGCGGGATGGCTCTGCGGGAGGTACATGAGTCCGGTGGGAATGCAAAGTGGCCCTACTGTCCTGTGTCCCTTGACCGACACACGTGCCGTCAAAACAGGGGAGGGGCAGCTCAGGCTCCGGAAGATTCTTCTTAACCCACCCCCAAAACAGCATAAATTCACTAAAGAAAACTAAAACAAACCCCAAACCAGTATAAGTAAAGAGAGGAAGAACAAAAAGAAAAAAAAAAAAAAAAAGATCCCCAAAATCTATACAGCATTTACAACAAATACATCTCTAGCCAGCTGGGGTAAAATCCGCATCTATGTATAGATAGATGGTGTGTAGATTAGAAAGCTATAAATATGCTTATGAAAGAGTCCTTCCATCAGAGTACAATGCTAATTAAGGCCCAAGCTTCAGGTCTGACGCCTCTGTGGGCTGACTAGGTTCTCATAGCTCTAAAACCTACCCCTCGTTCCTGTGAACCTCTTTCACAAGTCATGAGAAGGCTGTGGAGTGCCCCACACTCGGTCAGCTCTGTGTCCCGCCCCTCATGTGAGGAACACAACGTGTGGAGTGTCAAGGACAGCAAACTCCTGTCAACAAGGAGTCAGGCGGCAAAGCACAGGCACTTCCTGCTGCTTTTCCCACCACTCCAAACCCAACTTGTACACAGCTTTAGTTTGGTTGTTTACAACATTCCCAATATAATACAACAATCAGAATAAAAAAAATTAAAAAAAAAAAAAAAAAGTAGCAGGAAGCCAGAATGCTAGCTCGCACTGCTGTCGCTACCTGTGCGTGACAGGTTAAGTTTCAGACCCCCGGGGAACCACTGTGCAGGGTTGAAAGTCCAAAACTGAGAGAAAAAGGAGAACAAGGCAGATGCCTGGGTTCCCAGCAGGTGACCAGTCATTAAATGGACATGACATATATGTACTATATGACATGTATGTAGTACATGACATGTATGTAGTATGTACATCTGCTTCCCAGAGAAGGAGAGTTAGTGAGCATGGAGAACTATACACATAGAATGCTAAGCTGTGTCCAGGCTGCCCTGCACACTTCAAAAATGTACAGACCAGGTTAAACGCCTCAACAGGTTGTCTGGTGCACAAAGCACCAAGCAGGCTTCTGTGTGGCGAAGGGGAAGCCCCAGCAGACCCCCTCGCAGGCTGCAGGGTCTTCTGAAGTGGGCACCGCCCCACCTGAGGGATGCAATGCAAGTACCAAAAGGGTTTTTTTGTTGTTGTTGTTTTTGTTTGTTTTCGCTTTAAATACCAAAACTACAAAAATCCAGTCTATATAAACTGTTTTTCCCCCAAAACAACCACCAAAAGCAAAATGGAACCCCCCCCCCCATCAAAGCAAAACAAAATACTGTCATGTTCATCATCTTTAAAACAAGCCATCTGTGCTCAGCCGTGTGACTGGGAGGAAGGGGACTTGATTTACTTAAGGTGACTGCTCGGCTGGAAGGCCGAAGAGGAACACGGTCTGAGAACCATGGAGTGAGTCTCCTGGCCTCCTCAGTTCTGGACTACAGGGGAAAGATTTCAGAATGAGCTACAAGAGTTTTGCAATTTCAAGCCTCAATGGTCTGAGCCTCCCCGACCCAGTCTTATCGACTGTCCTATGGGTGTGCAGTTTCTTCCCAAAGAATTGTGCGAGTCAAAGCCTCCTGTGCGAAGGCATTTTAGTAGTCCATGATCAACGCAGATTGTCATACACTCCGTCCCCTTTCATGGGCGCTAAACCCTGAACACACTGCTGTACTGCTCTGCACATACTGGCCATGGTGGCAAGGAGGACGGTTTCCACGTCTCCCCAGGAAGTGGTGGTTTTTCTGTCTCTCCCTGTTTTCACTCCTCCCTAGCCAAGGTGTTTGTCTTAAAGGGTGTCGAATCCAGAGACAGCTTGGGTTCTCCTGATAATACTCAAAGGACAAGCTTTAGGAACAGCCAAGAACACAAACAAAACCACTGCCCTCGTTTTGCCTGGATGAGGACTGCTAGCTCTAGGGTGTGGCTACTCGGCCATTCAGAAACTTAGTAAGCGAAGCCTTCGGCGTAGGGGAGGCTGCTGCAGCGATCCATGTCCAGGAGGTAAGCAGGGCTGTCTTCAAAGTGAGTCAGAGGCAGCGTGTCCTCCTCACTGAGGGGGCATTCGGATTCTGCCTTCAGGAATGGGCGCTGATTGTCCGGGAAGGCCATGGAGAAAAGTGCATCTGGGTCACACACAAATTTGTAGACGTACCGTTCCCCCGCCACCTGCGTGAGAACACACATCACACAAGACTCAGCTGGAGCAAGGCCTGGGGGGGGGGGGGCTCCAGTGAAGAGAATGAGAACTTCTAAGATGCCAACCTCTCAGGGAGCCAAGCACCCAAGGGGGCTAATTAGTAGCCGATTATTCCGATCGCATCTTGGGGACCTATTCCCCCGCCAAGGGTTTTGTTGACACCACGGCTCGGTATTTTAAAAAGGCACATGATCAAGTATGCACATATATGTGCGTGCGTAGAGGCCCATGGTCGAGATCAAGAATCTTCTATCACTGCTTCACCTTTGAGGCAGGAACCCTTCTGTCAAACCTAGAATTGGCTGAAATAGTTCTAGGGATTGAACCACCTGACTTCCCAGGCTAGAATTACCTGAGATCTGGGGATCTGAACTCCAGCCCTCTTGCATGGAAGAAGCTTTAACCACTGAGCAATCTCTCAAGCTCCCCAATTAGGAATACGATTAAGCCAGCCTCTGTGGAACTTCAGTCTGTTCCAGGCCCCAGACTCTACCTCGGCCACACCTGTCACTTTAGTGACACTTTAGTCTGCTGAATTGGAACTCACTATGTAGCAGCTCAGGTTAGCCTTGAACTTAAAAAATCCTCAAGCCTCACTGGTCTGAACCTCCCAACCCAGCCCTATGGACTTTCCTATGGGTGTGCAGTTTCTTCCCAAAGAATTGTGCAAGTCAAAGCCTGTGCAAAGGCATTTAGTGGAGGGAGACACAATGGCTTGGCACCAATCCAAGGCCAGCATGGCTTCCAGCACTGACATCATCACTCGGTCTTCTCTATTCCATTCAGGGATTTAGGGCACAAACCACCTTTGACAGTCACAATTCTGGGTCTTCCTATGCTCCGAAACCTAGTCAGTAAGGACCGCCCTTTCTCCTTAGTCCTGAGCCTCTGTGCCTTGAACTGCATTCTTTCACATTTGACCTGGATCCGGGAGTAACGCAGGGATGATGACACTTGTAGAGGCTGGGATGAGAAACGCCCCAGTAATCTCAGGGCATTTGGACACTTAAGTCTCTCGTTAGTGGCAATGTTTGTGGAGACTTAGGAGATGCGGCCGTGTGTGTGTGTGTGTGTGTGTGTGTGTGTGTGTGTGTGTGTGTGTGTGTGGTACATCTGGGGAAGGGCTTTGAGGCTTCAGTGCCTCATGCCAGCTCCAGTTTAACGGTCTCAGCTTCCTGCATATAGTTCAGGATGTGAGTTCTCATCATCCAATCATCCATTCCTGCTGCCACGCCTGCCACGCCTGCCACCATGGACTCTTAAACCCTCCAGAACCGTACGCCCACAGGAACCTTTCCTTGTATACACTGCTTTGGTCATGGTGTTTTCATCAGTGCAACAGAATCACAATGGACAAAACACTTCTTCCCGCATTTGGAATTTGCTCTGGGGATATCAAGTGGGTTAGAGAGAACATGGGAATGAATGCTAATGGATATAGGTTGGTTTTTTGATCTTTTTGTTTTGTTTTGTGGGGAAAAATGGAAGTGGACAAAATACCATAAAATTAACTAAAGTCTATACAAATCCTCCAAAAAATTTGATAATCTTCAAAATATTAAATTCTTGTCCCAAGCATTCTGGGGAAATACAACCTGTGCACGTAAGCACCCTCTCTGTGTAAATGCTAGAGTCTGGGGAGATGCATAGCATATGTGGTATTTAAGAAAGGCGTGTTCAGTCCCATCTTCTACATATCAATGAGATTTTTAAGGTTGAAGTCCCTTAACACCTTACTCTAATAAGGGGTCTACAGTGGCTTTTTCAAAGATAAATTTTTATCTTCTATTCTGCAAAGAAAACCCTCTTACTGAATGACATGGCTACTATTTGACAAACTGAGGGTCTCTTAAGTTCTAGGCTATATAGGTTTAAAAGAGAAATAGGTTTTCCTTACTCTTCTAACTCGTTGAGATGGTGCCCCACTGAATGACAAGTGCAGATGCTGTGCCCTAAATGTTTTAACAACTAAAGGCTTCAAGCTGTATGGAATGGAAAATTGATCCCCTCATGAATTGCTTTACACAATAGAAGCGGACCTAAAGCCTTTGGGTCTTTTTGTAACTGGAGGCAGCTTTCTTCTTGTTTTCCACAGCAACTTCTGTCAGCATGTACTCGACAACATTAAAAGCACTTTTAAAAAAAAAAAAAAAGCTTTTTTTGTTAATATGTACATGTGCGAGCCTGAGTGTATTTTTGTGTATCATGTGCGTACAATGTCTGTGGAGGTCAGGGTAGCGTCGGATCTCAGGAGCTGGAGATACAGAAGGCTGTGAGCTGCCTGACGTGGGTGCTAAGACCTGAAGTCAGGTCTTGGGAGAGAGGCCAGTGCTCTCAAATGTTAGGCCAGCCACTTCTTCAGTCCTAAAGGTACTTTAAATATTATCCACGTGCCTCCTTTTTTTACTTCAAGTTTTAGGAGACAGGAGCTCATGTAGCGTGGCTGGCCTAGACTGTGATATACAGGGGAAACAGTGACTTCCAGACCCTCTGTTTCTACCTTGCCAGGGCTGGCACTACAGGTGTGCCACTCTGTCTTGTAATCCTTCTCTTTGTTACGTCTCCCGGCTTCTTTCCTACCACAGATTCATGGATGAGGCTCAAGCTTTCGCCTAGCAATTGTAAATGACCTAATCGCCGAAGTTAGGGACATGCTCCTTGCACCTGTTGCGGCAGAGCATTCTGAGCATCTGTAGGTGCTTACCTTCTGCATGATGCCCTTTTCATAGTAATAGCGGAGAGAGCGACTCAGCTTGTCATAGTTCATGGCTGGCCGATTCTTCTGAATACCCCAACGACGAGCAACCTGGAAGAACAAGACAGTCACAATCTAAACACATCCCCAGGATATTCTGAAACTCAATGGCTCTGGCTAATGATCAGTCTCTCTAACTTGGAAAGGAAAGCGTTTTAATTCTCTCAAGATCAAATATGAAGTAAAGGTGATGATCGGGCCACAGTTCCAAGGAGGTGAGACCTGGGGTAGAACATGTGTAACACTGTTAGACTAGAGGACTTGTTGGCATCCCAGAGGAACAGGCTCTCTACTATGTCTCCATTTATGAATTATTGACCAATACTCACGGACCATTAACATATTGCCATTAAGTGCTATGGTTTCTGTAGCAGTCAATAAGGAATAATTAGAATGGTCATTCCTGAAACATTAGGGACATGCTAGTGAGCTGCTAATGGGCCTGCAGAGCAGAAGTTCAATTCTAATAAGATTGGAGAGGGGCTGGGAGATGTTTACTTATTGCGGCTCTCGGACTGAGGGGGATTCAGATCATTACAGCGATTGCCATCAGCTCTTGGCTCCCAGCAGATCCGCAGAATGGACAGAAAAGCACACAGCACCATTATCCATTTAATGAAAAATTAACAGGGCTTCTCACACAGTTCTAAAGTGCATTATAGTAACCTGGTCCACTTGAGGTGCAGAGATGAGGAGATGTAATTCGAGCTTTGGGCAAAAAGGCATCGTAGTTGGGAGATTTCCTACTAGAGAGTCTACTAGATTATCAGGGCAGCCGATCGAGTTCTGTTCCCAGCAGGTAAACATTCGTGTTCCCGCTTGAGAGTGAGTGACTGTCAGGGTGAATCCACTGTGTAAATGTAAGCTGTCTGAGGTCTTCATTTTAGTTACCTTTAGAAACTTTGGCTGGACGCAGTCACACACACCTTTAATCCAAGCACTCAAGAGGCAGAGGCAGGTGCACTTCCTGAGTCTAAGGCCAGCCTGGTCTTCAGAGAGTTCCAGGACAGCCACGACTACACTGAGAAAACCCTGTCTCAAAAACCAAACCAATAGATAACCAAAATCAAAACAAACAACCCTGCCCAAACAAAACACCAATAACAAAAACCCACCACACTTCAAAAAAGGCAACCTAGCCACATCCTTTTGCTGTTTTTCTACATTTTGTGTTATTTAGAGACAGGATCTCTCTAGCCCAGGATTGCTTCATATCCACCTCTGCTTCTAGGCGTTTGATCATATGCACCATCAACCCCAACTCGCTCTTTTGAGAAGCACGCTCGCATGCACACACATGCACACTGCCAGAAACAAAAGCCAAAGGTTAAACGAGGAGGTATGTGGAAAGACAACAGCAGCGCAGTGACAGAAATGCCTCCAGATTTCAGGACTCTTGAAGGACCACCAGCCAGGCTTCTACTCTGCCCACCCGAGAAATCTTATGCAACTTTAATTTCCACTTTTTTGGTTTTTTTTTTAGTGTGTCTCAGGTAACCACAAATCTTGGGTCTCCCAGAGTTCCATTCTTCATCAGTTCAAGTCTATCTTTAAAGAAAGGCTCCAAAGGCAATCCTAGTAAAACCTAGTAAAATCCTGGTTAAAGGTCATTTTTATTTGAGACAGGGTCTTATTGTGTAGTTGTATTGGTAGCTGGCCTGGAATGTACTATGTAGCCCACGCTGGTTTCAGGTAGCCCAGTCTTAGACTCTGTAGTGCTGGGATTAAAGGTGTGTGCCAACGTGCCTCTCGAAGGTAAATATTTAAGGATTTTTTTTAAATAGACTTATTTATTATTATACATAAGTACACTGTAGCTGTCTTCAGACACACCAGAAGAAGGCGTCAGATCTCATTAGGGATGGTTGTGAGCCACTATGTGGTTGCTGGGATTTGAACTCAGGACCTCCGGAAGAGCAGTCAGTGCTCTTAACCACTGAGCCACGTCTCCAGCCCCAACGGTAAATATTTTAAATCAATGGAAATATATTTCTAAGAAGAGAAACCTGCTAAGTCAACCACACTGCAGCCAGGGTAGACAGCAACCACAATCTGAAACTCACTGCCAACTAGTCTGCCCCGAGCGACAGGGAACGGCATGGCAGCTGCCAGTCTCTTACTCCACTCAGTGGTAGAAAACAATTTTGCCTAGTCTTCTGCTAGAGTGGTGACCTCTCTGCTGTCAGTGCACGAAATAGCTTACTGGAGAGGTTTTGTGTATGTGCAGATCTCAAAGCTGCTCTGGTAGCTATGGTTACTGACACATCCACCAGGCCAGTGCCCTATGATTCAGTGGCCCCACCACAGCGCGCTCCCCCTCTATAGCAATGTGTGATGAGCTGGAGACTCAGGCAGTCCCTATTTGGTGGTAGGAGGCGCAGGCGAGAACACATTGCCAGCTCGCTCCTTTCTGCTTCAAAAATGTACATTTTGGGAGCTGAGGCTAGAGGGGGAGGGGATGAGGGACAGGGGACTCACCTATTCCTCTTCAAAGAGCCAGCATGCAGTCACAGAACAAGGAGAGGCTCTTTCTAGCAACCCCAGCCTTTAAAACCTCCCACGGCATCACTGAACTGCCACACGTTCAACACGCAACCCTTCTCCCCCCAATATTCACATTGATGCCGACTCACAGTTAAAATGGCTACAGATTAAAGCCGAGTCAGTCATAATTGAGAGGGTGCGAAGCTGGATGACTATCAAAAGACATTTGATTAGGGGGCCTGCCAAAATGCAGTTCTAAAACCACAATTTCCATGCACAGTGTAATGGATATTATGGGTAATTACCCAGAGTGCACTACTCAGCCACACAGCTGCCTACAATTACATCCCCAACAGCTTCCTCCTCTGCTTCACCCTTTAAGCTCCCCCACGACAACTTCTTACAGCTTTTCCCCAGGAGTTGGTGGTATCTTCCTGACATGAACAAGGACAGGGTCGTCACCGTTATACAAAGAGCAGCAGGAGAAAATGCACACATTGCACAAGCCAAGGCTAAGTGCTCCAAAGACTGCAAAGCGCCCTGTATGAAGCTCAAAAATGAATCTCAGGGTCCAGGAAAAAAAAAAAAAAAAGCAGCCGCTAAAGAAACAAGGCTGGTGGGAGGGAGGATGGCTCAGTGGGCAGAGGCACCAGGAGGCAGCTCCTGGACTACGATGGGAAGAGATTCACTCCTGTGGGTTGCAGCACATGCAGACTTACTGAGCCACCCCCATAATAAAAATGCAATAGTGATGATGATGATGATGATGACGACGACGATAACAGCCATAATAACGCTACTCAATCAACAGAGAGGCTCAGGGCCATCATAGGCTTCACTCATGTGACTTGAAGCCACTTGGTATTTAGGAGCATTCTGCGTTAATAGTAGCTCCTTCATTAAGTAAGAAAGCAGGAGCCCTCTGCCATATGCTCACCCTTTTCCTTACCACTGGCAGGAGAGTGGAAGATTCAATAACAGCCTCACAGTGGCTCATAACCAGGTTTACCTGCAGCTGGACAGCCTGCGCTCAGGCCCCAGGCGGTGGCAATAAAGTCATAAAAGCTCCTGTTTGTGGAATGAGATCAATCAATAAGGGCTGCCCACAAAACAGTCTTACTTTCCTTTCAAAAGGCCTGGATGAGTCAAGCAAGGTGCTATTCTATCACTGAGCCTCATGGAAACCAGGTGATGTTACTAGGAAGCCAGTGAGGGAGGACTGGGCCTACATGGGAGCCTTCCCCATGACAGGAGGCTGAGCCTCTATCTCTACACAACTGAGCACAATCAGAGGCTGTCTGCAGCATTCCACGCTGACAGCATTTTTGTAAGTAAACAGGCCACAGGGGATACGGTATTTTGTACGTGCACGCGAGTACGCATGCGGTGTTATGTTCATTCGGAGGCCAGAGAGACAAGCTAGGTATCTTCCTCGGCTGTCCCCTACCTTATTCTTTGAGATCAGTCCTCTCTCTAAACCTGGAACTCATCCATTTGATTAAGCTGGACAGCCAATGAGCTCCAGGGATCTGCCTGTCTTGAATCCCTGACTTTGGGCATCACAGATATGGGTGATACAAACTGCAGCCTTCATTCTTGTTGTGGTTGGCGTTTTACTGAGGCTCTCCCCAACCCCCACTCTCTGTATGTTTTTTTTACCACTTTAAATGAGGCCTGCCATGTTGAACCAGTGCAAGGTCATCCTCCCCACCCCCACCTCATTTCTAATCCACTTTTTTCTCTTTCTCCCTACCAGCTTTCAGACCATGTCCTTCCAAACAGAGTGTCAGGGTGTCACCTCTTGCTGCTAACTCTTCAGTCCTTAATGGAGTGCTTCCCAAGAATATAGTTCCCATTTTTACTGTACCCAACTCCGGGATAGCGGTTGTCTGACCACACACTATCAAAAGAAGGGTATGTCAGCCAGCGAGAGTGGGGATGTGTGTGCATCTTCTCCATCTTTAACTTTTTAAACTCTAACCCAAATAGAAATTAAAACTGTTCCCTTTGAAATGGGTTACACCAACAACCTGCTTAAATGCTCTATGCTCAATGTGTTCAGGAAGAGGACCTACAATGGCATCTTCTTCACCGACAAGAAGGTAGTTCTGTCTTAGGGCTTTCTGTTAATAGCTCTGGGCAAAAAAGATGGCAACAAAGTTTCTTTTTCTATTAAATAATAATGGAAGTTTGTATCCTTCCTTTAACTACTGGTGTGCTGTCTAGTTTTTTTTTTTTTTTTTTTTTTTTTTTTTTTTTTTTTTTTTTTTTTTTTTTTTTTTTTTTTTTTTTTTTTTTTTTTTTTTTTTTTTTTGGTTTTTCTGAGACAGGGTTTCTCTGTATAGCCCTGGCTGTCCTGGAACTCACTCTGTAGACCAGGCTGGCCTCGAACTCAGAAATCCGCCTGCCTCTGCCTCCCAAGTGCTGGGATTAAAGGCGTGCGCCACCATACCCAGCTCCCTGGCTTTTTATAAGTAGGCTGAGCAAGTTAAGGGGAGCAAGCCAGTAAGCAACACTTCTTCATGGCTTCTGTGTCAGCTCCTGCTTCCTGCCCTGTTTGAGCTCCTATTCCAGCCTTGGATGATGAACAATGATGTGAATTATAAACCAAAACCAAACCCAATATCCTTTGATCCTGGTGCTTTACCACAGCAACACAGAATAGCAACCCTCACTCCAACAACCAGGATCCTACAAAACAGAGGTTTTGAAAAAGCATCTATATTCTGGAGAGATGGCTAGAAAGATGGTTCAGCAGTTAAATAAAATCTCTCTGCTCTTGCAGAAGACCCATGTTAGGTTCCCACCTGTAACTCCAGGGGGTCCAATGCCCTTTCCTGGCTTCCGTGGGCACAGTACACACGGCACACCTACACACAACCAGGTATACGCACACAAGCACATACAAAACAAATACTTTAAAATTTTTAGGTTTCTAAGACTTATCCTTGGTAATTTTATTTCTCTAAGTTAGAGACATTTGAATTATGTAGTAAGGTTGGTAAGATGGCTCAGCAGGTCAAGGCTCTTGCCGACACTATCATTCCTGGCAACTTGAGTCTGAGACTCACATATAGGAGAGAACTGATTGCCACAAGTGGTCTTCTGACTTTCATATGCACGCCATGAATTTACTGCATGTGTATGCAAATGCACATTAAATTAACATATGTTAAAAAAAGAAAAGCTGGGCGTGGTGGCGCATGCCTTTAATCCCAGCACTCAGGAGGCAGAGGCAGGTGGATTTCTGAGTTCAAGGCCAGCCTGGTCTACAAAATGAGTTCCATGATAGCCAGGGCTACACAGAGAAACCCTGTCTCAAAAAAAAAAAGAAAAGAAAAAAAGAAAAGAAAAGAAATATATTGTAATGTAAGTGCATCATGGAATTGCCACACAGTACCTTTAGAGAGCCTCAGCCACAGGCTGAGACAGACCAGGGCTGAGAACAAGGTACGTCTGCTGTTACAGAAACTGCACTTTCAAAAACGTTAAGAGGAAGAACATATCTTGTATCAGTGCAAGAGTTCATCGCTTCAAGCCTCATCTCCCCACTGCAGGACTGTCAAATATTTCTAATGTTTTCTACAATGGAGAACTCTGCCTGTTGGTTTAGCAATATGCAAAAGATTGTCCTACTGATCGAGCCATACCTAGTGCTTGCTCCCTTCTCGGGGCAAGCCAGTGCTTGAGCTGTGAGCTCTCAGTCTCCGTCTCCACTAACAGCACCACTGCTTGCTGCCCTGCCTCCCCACCATGCCAGACTGAAGCTGTAAGACCCAATAGATCACCAACAGGAAAGTAATGGAGACACCTGGACTCACCTCTTCCGGTTCTATGAGTTTAAACTCCATGCCTCGGCCAGTCCAGGCGATGAAGTGGGCATTGGCTGGGTCATCCAGGAGGGTGACGAGGAACTGCCACAGCTGCAAAGAGCCTCGTCTCTGATAAGGGGGCCCCTCTCGATACATGGTGGGCTCCTGCTTGACTTTGCCTGTGTGGGACAGGGGTGTGCATGCAATCATTTAGGCTGAAGTTTTTGGAGGATTTGGAGGGGAAGCAGTGGCTACTGGTGACTGAGTCTTTGAACGTGGTGGGACTGACTGAGGGGAGTCCTGACACCGCCAACCCTCTCACTTAGCATGGAGACTCAGATGGGTGTCTTACCTTCCAGTCTTTCGGGCACCACACAAGTGTCATCGAAGTATAGCCTGGGGTCCTTTTCATATGGGAATCCTGAAAGAGTTTAAAGACAAAGACCATACTGCTTAGCAGATGCTGTGCTGTACTAAAAACTAAGCGCTGTAATAGCATTCTTTTACTTAAATAAACAACTTTTTCTTTTTACCCTGTGTACATGATGTGTTCAGGGGCACATATATGTGGAGGTCAGAAGATAGCTCTCTGGAGCCATTTCTCTTTTCCCTTTTACAGGGGATCAGGGGACTCGAACTCAGGATGTAAGGTGCTTTTTTTATCTATGGACCCCTCTCACCGGCCCAGACTGTTTAATTTTTGGTTCCAAAGGACTCAAGTATTTGAGTTCTGACATCACTTCCTTGTCTTCTGTGAGGGCAGAATCAGTTCCTACTAAAAGGGCTCTGGCAGAAGGAACCACCGAACCACAGTAGGTGCCCTCACATCTTACACAGTTTGCAGGGGCCAGTGTCTGCTCTGGTCAGCCTAGCTTGCTAGCTTTGTTCTATTCGTGTAGAGTGCTGGCCTTTTTCTCTCAGCTAATATGAATGTAACCTTCCTCACAGGCTTGTCCAAGCTCTTTACACAGTCCACGGGCTACGGCAGAAGCACAGAAGGAGAGGAAAACAGACAAAGACACAGGTCCACAGAAGACTAAGAGCAGCACACACCAAACACGTCAGAGCACTGTCCCCAGACACAGCGGAAAGAATCAAAGCCTTACTCATGGGAGAGTGAAGGGGTCAGAAAGTGGGAACCTAGGCTGGGCAGTGATGCGCACACCTTTACTCCCAGTACTGGGGAACCAGAGGCAGGTGGATCTCTGAGTTTGAGGACAGCCTGGGATACACAGAGAAACACTGTCTTATAAAACCAGAGTGGGTGAGAGAGGGAAAGAGAAAAGAAAAAATGGGAACCAAATGGTCCAAGACACATAAAACTAAATGGCTAAAGAACAAGGTAAACAAACAGGCCGGGAGAAAGGATGGCCACACATCTGCCACTTATGAGCTGCCAGCAGATGTGACTGTGGGCTTGACTGTGGGGGCTATCAGCTGGCCAGCCTCCCACTCCTCAACACGCCCAAGGGAGTCAACAGCTCCCTGATGGGGATTCCCCGCCTCAGAGCTATCACACTTGGTATACTGTCCTTCATCCCTGGGCTCTCTTCTCTGGCTTAGTCCCCAGTTGAGTCACCTGGCTGGATATGCAGAGGGGACAGGGGACTCTCAGTGACATGAAAACCTCACAAGTAGCATGCCCAGATGTGATCCCTCTCTTGCTATCCCAGGCTTCTTCAAAATCAGCTCTGCAGGCCTGGCACCTTCTGAATATGTCGGGGCCTCGAAAACTCCGTGCAATGGAGGAGGCAGACTCTTTTGATGTCATTCGTCTTTCTGTCCCTAGTCCCAGGCATGATTTTTCTGTTTAAATTAAATATACCATATATAGGCTGGAGAAATGGCTCAATTGTTAAGAGCACTGGCTACTGTACCAGAGGACCCGGGTGTAATTCCCAGCCCCCACATGGTGGCTCAGCAACTGTCTGTAACTCTAATTCCTGGGGAATCCACTGTCCTCTTCTGGCTTCTGCGTGCACTATGTGCACACAACCATGTATGCAAAGCACCCAGACACACATACACACAATTTGATAAGTCTATTTAACTGACGCTTTTTTTCTTATCGAGTCCAGTAAACATTTTGTGCCAGTGTGCATAGATAGGACCTTGTTCTTATGAGTGTACATCTCAACTTAAAGAAGGAAGCAGATAATAATAATGATAATAATAATAATAATAGAACCCAATGACAGTTTAGCATTGGAATTAAGGAGTGGGCTCTAGAGCCAGGCAGGTTGACCCTAATTAGTTGTGTGATTTTGAACAACTGAATCCCAGCGTTCAGTTCTCCTTATTGATACTGTTGTGAGGATTTAACGAGTTACTGTGCAGTCTGTTCTATTGATCCGCAGCTCCCTCTTCACGACAGAGGCTTTTGGAACAAGTGTGTAACAAGTAACACTTAGAGAAAAACAAAAAAATCGCAGATTGTGAGCAAGCAGTGTTAAAGCAGCTGAATGAGCCCCCACCCCCAACCCCGTCCCGGCCAGCACTCCGCAGGCAGAGGCAGATAGAGCAGATAGCTGAGCTCCAGGCGGCCTCGTCCACACAGGAGCAGTACTTAGTGAGACCCTGCCTCAGAACCCACCCAACGAGCCTGAGAACTGTAATCTTGTCATCTCGACTGCCACAGAGCAGGACTTCTCAAGGATAAGACGGGCCACACCCTAAGCATCCTGGCGGTCTCTCAACACCTTGCATACAATAAGCGTTCAATTAGCAGCTGACAATTGAGGCAAAGAATATTGACATTTTTTTTTTCCCTTTAAGACAGGGTGTCATGTAGCACCCTGAACTCCCCATATACTTGAGGAGGACCTTAAACTCCCTATCTTCCTGCCCCCGCCTTCCAAGTGCTAGGACCATATAGGTGTGTGCACAACACCTGGCAAACTGACTTTTATGACAACCTGGTGCACTTCATATTATCAGCAGGACATAATTCCTTCTGCGTCACGCTCTGTAGCTTAGCTGCCAGGAGGTCATCTATTTCCCACCTTCCATATGGATTTTGATATTCCAGTACTGTTTTAAACGGTCTTGTTATAAAGTCATTGTAAGTGAACATCGCCATGATTTAAAGTTTACACACCTGTTAACTGTGTCGTGTTAACTTTCATAGCCCCCTGCCTCCCCCAACGTAAAGATAATTCATCCATAACCACACAAGACTAGATTAAATTCTTGCGTTGGTTTTCAAAGGATTATAAGGAACATTTTGGGGGACATTTTGTGGTTTCTAGTCATTGTCGTCCTCTACAACACCTGGAAGATGTTTCTGGTAATCAGTCAGTTGAGTTTGCATCAACAGTTATTTCTGTTGTGGCCATACACCATCTGATCGCTCAAATAAAGGTGTAGGAAGGAAGAGCGAAGTGAAACGAAGACTCAAAATATCATACAAGGATTCCAGGTGAGGACCCGAGGCGGGACGGCTATCTGAGCGATCAGAGATGCCAATCAGAAACATTTGTTTTGATAACTGTTCTGTTTCCTAGGCATCTGTGGTTCAAGACTGTAAAGGAAGGAGAGAAAAACCAGGCCAAGATAATTTAGAGCAGTTTTAAAACGCTGGCTTCTTTGAAATTTACTTTTTCAGTGTGTGCGGTCAACTGGGCAAAGGAATAGGTTGGAGGGTGGAGGTGGCTTCACAAGATGGTCTCTGTGTAGTAAGCAACCCAAAATCTTACTAAAAATATTTCCCTTAAGAGCATGCTCTTTGCTAAATGTTGTAATTATACAGAATGTTTGCCTCCCTCTCTGCTCAGCTCCCTCCTCATGTGCCTGCTGCAGACAGACACCATCAACTGCCTCTCCAGAGACAGCGTGGAATCTGGACGCAGCCCTGCACAGCTGTGTCTACACAGCCAGCAGTCCAGCAGACAGCCCGCCTGCTCACGTCTGGACACTCTCTGAGAATATCGCAGGGCACACGGTGGTGGGGGTAAGCGTCACTGGTCTAATGCATCTGGGGGCAGCTGCCTACTCAAGAAAGCTCTCTGGGGAACCAGTCACTTGTAAGGAACACCCAATGCTTGAGCATTTAAAGCTTTGCGGTCAGGTGCTTTCAAGCCCCAGGTACACTGGAATTTGGGACTCTAGCTACTTCTGGCAGTGGCTCTCATCCCTTGGGGTCCGACCTTTCCCGGGTCATTCACAGGGGTCACCTGAGACCATCACGAAGCAGATATTTACATTACGAATCATAACAGTAGCAAAATCACTATTACAAAGAAGCAACAAAAGTAATTTTACGGCAGGGAGAGGGGGTTACCGTGACATGAGGAAGTGTATTAAAAGCATTAGGAGGGTTGGGAACCTCCATCTTCAGGTGAACCCTCAGCATCACAACTTTAGAAAGCTCCCTCAGGGAGTCTAAGGACCGCTGAGATTGAGGGTGACTTTCAAACTTGAAAACTGAGACCTCTGGACTCCGCGTTGGAGCATTAGATCCAGGAGCTCTTGAGAATCTGTCAACCCAAGTTCCAAGAGAAGTCTGTGCCACTGGTTTGGGGGAGTCTGACTGATGGTAAGACATTGATGTGGACAGATAGGTTTGTCAGAAAGCAAAACATATTTCTGGGGATCTACTCTTTAAGGGAAAGCACTTCCCAGTCTCAGGGTTGGGAAAGGCCCTCCTGACCCTACCACACTGCCTGGCAGAGAGCCCACCTCTCAAGGCTTTTCAGATCACAAACACCCTCTGAGATCCCAAAAGGCTCCTGCCCATCAAAAGACTGACTGCTTTGCCAATATCATCCATTCACGTAGGGGCTATCTATTTGTTCTGCAAATGCTCTCTGCAGCATTACGGCTCAACTCTCCTCCTCCCACACCACGTGTATCCTGATGAACAGTGCTTGGTTATGTGCAGTGCTGAGAGGCTATACCAGGGTTTCCTGATTGGCAGGCAAGCTCTACCCCCAGCCCAGTACTGTGACTGTTTTAGATTACTCTTAGCCCAATTAGGTTAGTGTTAGGAAAGATAAGGTCACAGATCCAACTGTGCCCATTGCTCTTGCTCCAAATTTTGAGTACCTCAGATGTTTGATTAGTTGATTCTAAAGGAACTGTGTAAGAACCTGCACAGACAGCATACAACACTTTTGTGTGTAAGATTACACTATATGCAACCACATGTGTGTACATGAGGCTGTTAAGCCCATTGTATAATACTGATATGTAACTACTTTAAAACATTAGAATACTTTATAATACTGAGCCTTCTCGTCTATCCCTAAAGCTTTTTTTGTGGTTCCCAACCGTTCTAATGCTATGACCCTCATGTCCTACTGAACCCTAACCATAACATTATTTCAATGCTACTTCATAACTGCAATCTTGCTACTGTTATGAATCCTGATGTAAATATATCCGCTATGCAGGATATCTGCTATGGGGCACCCATGGGGGTCACGACCCACAGGTTAAGAACCTCTGCCTTTTGTATACATTCAGTAAACATCAAGACATTAATTAATGCTCGTGGACAGGTCACCTTGTATTTTTCCTCATAGCTGTTCTTAGTTACTCTGATTAGAAAACGCTGTCTGTGGCTGTCGCACTCTGTACTGTGAGCGGCTCGCCTCTACATAGCTTTACTGACCTTCCTGTGCCTACCCGCCCTTCACTCTCTCTTCCTCTCCAGCACTCTCAAGGCCAAGACAACCTGACAACCACCCATTACATAATCATTACAATGAAGCGCTCCGCACCCAGATAAAGTGAAATTCAGAATTTCTTTTCTAAAATGTCCCTGGACCCATGTAAACCTTCCTGGCAGAAGCCCTAAGGATCAGTTTAGGCTAACATAGCTGGAAGTATAACAGTTAAGTTCCCCTTTTCTTCACGTTGTCCTATGAACTCTGCAAAGTCAGGGTCACTGCCACTGAAAATGATGAGTGGATTTCTCAGTGCTTAAAAGTCTTGACGCAAAGCCCACATACAAAGTAACTCACTTAGCTCTCATACACGCACTATGGAAAGTCTAACTACTGACCTTACAGCTCAGGTTAGAAATGGTATGCCTAAATTAAATGTGTGTATTATCAAAAAATAAAAATAAGAAGGAAATCCTTCCATGTGTACTGTACTTTCAGCCCTGTTCCCCAGATAAATTCATTTTAAAAGGACAAAGCAAGCTCCTTACCTTCATGGCTGCTGGAGAAATACCCGCCTCTCATGTAGGATGACTGGCAGTTAGGCACTTCTGAAAGGAAACACAGCATTCTTAGCAACGGTTCCTACATAATAGCAGATGCTGGAAACAGCAGCGAGCACGCTGGCAGCCAGGCCCCAAACCTCACAACTAAGGATGTACTGCTAAGTTCTCGTCAACCTGACAAAAGTCCGAGTTACTTGGGAAGAGGGACTTTCCACCGAGCAAGACTGGCTGGTGGGCACACGTGTGGGGCGTTTTACTGACTAATCGCTATAAGGGCCGGGGGCTGGCCTACTGTGGGAAGTGTCTGCCTAATGCAGGTGGTCCTGGAGTGTGTGTGAAAGTAGGCTGAGTAAGCCAGAGGAAAAGCAAGCCGGTACGTGGCACTCCTCTGTGGCCTCGGCAGCAGCTCTTGCCTTAGCATCCCGATGATGATGGTGCGTAATCCCTCCGCCAAATACGCCAGTCCCACTCCCTACACCACCACGTTGCTTTCGATGAGTGTTTTATTACAGTAACTAAGAATCAACCTAAGACAGAGGTCAAGTGTTTGAGGCCTCGGTCTGTGAAAATGGACCAAGCTAATAAACAATATGGTAAGCACTATAAACCACCAAGACCCTTCTCATCGAGAGGGACAGGACAAAGAGAGAAAGCTCTCTCTCATCTTAGAATCCGTTATCAATGCACTTGGTGGGCAAGCTGATAGTAACACAAGAAGCTGACAGTCAAAGAGGCTTCCAGCTGGGGAGGGGAAAAGCCATTGCCTTAGCTCTTTCTCAATCTGCTCCTCTGGTCACTGAAGGCCACATCCAATTCCGTTGCACGGAGTGAGGGTATTTAAGGCCAGAGGGACTAGTGGAACTAAAGCTCTGCAGCCAGGATGACAACTGGCAGGGTGGGTACTGTAGTTTGGCAAGTATGTTTTCGCCCCGTTGGATCTGTTATGCTGAAACTAACACTCGAGCGATCTTTTCTTCAGGTCCCAGGGGAGGGGGGAGTGATCTGGGTGCACACTGGGACTGCTTCTGAGGGGAACCTCTATTGAACGGCCTTTCTTCAAGTGAATGGGAGGAGATTAAAAAATGGTTGGCCAAATTAAAATGTCAGTGCCAGTAGGCTGCAGAGGGCTCAGTGGTTAAGAGAACAAACATACTGCTCCTTCCAGAGGACCTAAGCTTCAATTCCTAACACCCACACCAGCAGCTAACAACCATCTGTAGCTCCAGTTCCGGGGGGGGGGGGGGGGGGGGGCCCCACAAAAAAACACACCCCTACACACACATATAACTAAGCTAATAGTATATAATATATCATACATTCTAAAGTCAATTCCAGTCCTAAAGAAAAAATATGGCCATCATGACTTCCAAGAAAAATGTTTCAAAGTCTTCGAAAAGAATTCAGTGGCCATTTATTTGTATAAAAACTATCAGCAGTCTCCACTGGCCTACTTTCTCAGATTGCCCAGAACTAGTTGCTATCTAAATCGTGGTGTTATCTCAAAGACCAAGAGCAGATTCTATATCCCAGTTCGTCCTCAAGAGCCATTCAGCTCTGCTTGCTCTCCAAAGGGGCTTAAGAAAAGTCCACAGCAAAGGGCAGAAAAACCTACCAACTACTCCCAGGTCATTTTAGTCCTGACTGTAAGGAAAGAGTGGGAACATTGCAGCAAAGTTTAGACTCTCCCTGGTCTGCTTTCCTCCAGGGTTGGGCCCCCAAGACACAGAGGAAGGAGAGCCAACAGCCTCAACTTAATATGCTGAAGCTCCTAGGCAAACAGCAGGGACCATCACAGGTTACACGTCTCCCTGTGCAGGCTAGCAGCCTCTGCAGGACATGGCACCAGCCCAATGGAAACAGTGCCTCAGAGGATCTGGGAGCACTCAGCACATCTGCCGGACAGCAGGTGCTTCTCACAACGTTTATTTCAATCACAGAACTGTGTCTGCGAGGTGACCTCTTTCCTTATGATTATAGTGCGTCTGCTGTATTGAGAACAAAGCCACAAAGCTAAAACACACAAATTGTGTTCCTTATGGCCGGTAAACTGAAGGGTAGGGCATCACCCAAATGTGGGTCCAGCAGACTTCAGATTTGCCTTAGGTGTGTGTGTGTATTTACTTTGGTTTTTTTGAGACAGGGTTTCTCTGTATAGCCTTGGCTGTCCTGGAACTCACTCTAGACCAGGGCTGGCCTTGAACTCAGAAATCTGCCTGCCTCTGTCTCCCAAGTGGTGGGATTAAAAGCGTGCGCCACCACGCCCGGCGCCTTAGGTATATTTCACACACTTCGGAATATCAATAACTAATTCATTAAGCATTTTGAGGGTTGTTTATTTGTTTTTAGAAGTGCTGGGCATGAACCCCAGGATGCTGTGTTGCTACAGTCTCAGTCCCTAAAGGCAATTCTTAGACGATTCTCCAGACCATCACAAACAGCAGATCAACACTCAGACAGAATGAGAATACAGACGCCAATGCAGGGAATTTACGCTAACCTGAGTCAGCACAGTAATCTCGGGGCTCCTGCTTGATCCCCATGGGTGACTGGAACCCATGTGCTGGGGGACCAGGCATCCCAGGGACCCCATGTTCATACAGTGGGTCATGGTATTCCTGCTTGAATCCCTGAAGGGGTGGCGGAGCTGCGGGGACAATGGGCTCGGACATCTGCCGGTGGTAGCTGGGGCGACTATCTCCAGGAACTCCTGACTGAGGAGGGAATGGATGGCTGGGCTCAGACAGCTGTCGCTGAAATCTGGAAGGAAAAAAAAAGCATGTTTTAATACATAATGAACACTCACAATGATTCAGCATTAAGGATTAGCCACCACATCTGGTTTTTAAAAGATAAATTAATTTCTAAATGAAAAAGTTCTTACTAATGTAAACCGTTGTTTATTATTAATGTGTGCGCGCCATGGCTCATGCATGACAGTCCGAGGATAACTCTGTGGAGTCAGTTCTTTCTTGCACTTCCATCTCAAACTATTTTTGAAAAGAACCAATGACTTACTTGGTATTGATACATTATCATAAAACAACCATAATTATAAGAAATGAAAAGCTGATTGGTAGATAAAAAAAACTGAATTAAAAAAAATCAAGAACTCTTAATACTTTTATCACCTGTTAAAACATTTCAAATTTGTAGGGAAGGTTAGGTTCCATTTTATACTACCTTCTAACATAAATGTTATGGACTTCACACTATAAAGCACATGTACATGAGAGCAATTTCCGGAGTGGGAGAATTATAATTACCTTACTAAGAGTAGAAACCATCAAGATATACAAGGGCAGAATCAAAGTGGAAGGGAAAACAGAATCTGTAATAACCAGAGAATGCCGGAAGCAGAATCGAGCAAAAATGGAGATGCTGTGGCGACTGACCTGGCTTTTATTTTTATTTGAGTGAGGCTCAGGATGACTGCAGATCCTCCTTTTAAGTGCTAGGATTGAAGGTGAGGGTCAACTAAGCCTTTAAAGAGTACCTGAAGGTCAGCATCTTAGTGTGGTAGTTTGAATAAGAATGGCCCTCCCAGACTCCCAGATTTGAATGATGCTTAGTCACCAGGGAGTGGCAATGGCAACGTTTGGAAGATTAAAAGGATTAAGAGGTGTGGATTCGGCTGGGTCTGGGTGGTGGAAGCCTTTAATCCGAGCACTGGGGAGGCAGATACAGGCGCCTGAGGCCAGCCGGTTCTACAGAGTGAGTTCTAGGACAGAGAAACCCCGTCTGGAAAAACAAAAACTCACTAACAAGCAAACAAGAAAAGTAGAAAGGAGGCGTGGCCTTGTTGGAGGAACTGTCACTGGGGGGTGGGCTCTGAGGTTTCACAAGCCCAGGCTAAAGCCAGTCTCTCCAGGCCTATGGGGTCAGTATGCAGCGCTCAGCAACGTCTCTAAACACAGTGTGCTTGCCACCACACTCCCTGCCACAAGGACAGGGGCCTCTGAAACGATAAACCAGCCCCAATTAAATGCTTTGCTTCTTAAGAGTTGCCTTGGGGGCTGGTAAGATGGCTCAGCGGGTAAGAGCACCCAACTGCTCTTCCAAAGGTGCAGAGTTCAAATTCCAGCAACCACATGGTGGCTCACAACCATCCTTAACAAGATCAGGAGTGTCTGAAGACAGTTACAGTGTACTTACATATAATAAATAAATAAATCTTAAAAAAAAAAGAGTTGCCTTGGTTATGATGTCTCTTCACATACAGAACAATGACTAAGACAAACAGGAAAATCAGTGAATACTAACATATGTACTAGTCAACATAAAATGCTTGTTTTCAAGTTAGACATAGCCCTAAGAACTAAAACAGACACATCAATGGAATAGAATGAAGGACCTTAGATTAAGTCCCTGTTCCTATAGTACCTGAAATTTGTCAAAGATTAAACACACACACACACACACACACACAGAAGAAAAGACAACATCTTCAACAAATAAAGAGCGTTGGTCATAGCAGACAGCTCCATATAGAACAAAATGTTTCCCTTCCCTCTCACACTGTACCTAAATCCAATGGATCCAAGATCTCAACCTCAGACCCCAAACTCCAAAACTTCTAGGAGAAAAAAGAAGGGAGTACACATCTGGATTCAGGCTTAGGAAAGGATTTTTCTGAATAGGACACGAATCATCCAGGCCATCAATCAAAGCGGGACTCCAGGAAATTCAAGTTTCTGCACTGCAGGAAGCTATGATTGACGGAAGAGGCGCACCTGCTGCTAGGCAGTACCTGCCAGAGGATTCGTATATAGAGTATACTAAGAGCAAAGACCAAACGGAACACCAAGAAAACAAATGATCCCATTAAATGTGGACTAGAAGAACTGCATGCAGCTCAGAGAGCCTCAAAGTGTCTCCTCTCCTTAGCTATAAAGGCAAAACTAAATTACTGTGAGGTTCTATCTCACCTGTCAGAATCACTAAGATTAAAAAAAAAAAAAAAAAAGGCACGGATCCTATTAATAGATTTAACCAAGTAGTTGGACTTAGATTTGAATCAATCTGTGTCAGCAGGTGCTAAGAGATTTCTAGAACGACAAGACATAAACCAGAGATCTGGGCACAGATAAAACCGTTGAGATCAGCGTGCAGCATGAACTGCTCCTGGGTGAGGTTTTACTGTATCCCCCTGCAAGAAACACCATAAAAATCACCACAACACCATCCCCAAGCAGCTTTATACATGGGTGTCCTTTTTGTCCAAGATACAAAAGCATTCCATCTGCCAGCCCAACATTCTGAACACAATGTCCTAGCTAGTGCAGCCGTATCACTTCAGCAGACACCCGAGTTTAAAGTCGCTGCTACTTCAAGTGACCCTTTCAGGGGTCTCTCGACAAGTGTACATTTGCAACTCGGGCTCGGGCTTGACATTCCGAATACAGGCACCCACAGGCTCGCACCCTGAAGGAGAACCTTCCAGAAGAGCACAGAGATACCGCAGAGGCTTTATTATCTATCAGCTACCCACACCCTTGTGCCACCATGTTAGCACCTTCAAAGGTGACCCGCACCACTCAGTACTGTAACAAGAGCCTTGGCAGCGGGGGTCGACCAATGGTCTCCTGCTTCCGGTTCATGTTTGCCTTCTCATCTTCCGGAACGTTGGCCTGGGATGGCCTCTTTAGGAAAGGATACTTCTACAGGAGCCCTAGCCAGCAAAGAACCTCCCCTTCTCACCCTTCCCCCACAAACCCCCCAGTGTCCTCTTATCTGCACTAGGATTCATGAAGCCAAAGCCTAGAAACATCTCAAAAGACCAGGCCAGACTCTTTACGTGGCTTTGCTCTGCACTGCACACTGGAGAGTGGCAAAGGAGATCCTGGGTAGGTCACAAGACCAACCTACCTGGGAAAAAGAATGGCTCAGAGCCTGCTGCTGTGTTTGCTATTTGCAGAGATTAATAAAATAATTCAGCACTTGTCCTCAAAATACATCCTGTGAACTTTACTCACTGGCCTTCAACTGAAGCTCGTTCCCCTCTCAGCAATCTTTCTGAAGTATCAAAGAATGTGTTGTCCATATAAAACCACCACCACCAAGATGCTGCTGGGACCATTCCCAAAAGAGCAACAGCTTAAGCTGACCAGTCTCTCTTCCTCCTTCCCACCTGCAACCCCAATGCAGCTCAATAGCAACGAACTCAAATTTGGTGAGCGAGGGGAGACAGACTACGGAGCAAGGCTTCCAAGAGCCAGTTTATTTAAAGGAAAAATTATTTATTTATCTGTCAGATTTATATAGCTAGCGCCTTTCCTCTCAAGAGCACACCCACGCCACCAACATTTGGTTTACGTTATGAAAACTGTTAAGATTCTTTTTCTGCATTTCCTTTCTGGTCTCAGCTGCCAACACACAGCGTAAACACAATGGTAACAGAAATAAAAGGGGGGAAGGGAGAGATTCAAGGCAGGGCACGCGGGTGTGTAAGCCTGGCAGGTCAAACAGTGATACAGTTCAGAGGAGGCCTTCGAGACGATCCCTCAGTCTCACTGTTAAGAGAACCTGCGGCCTACCAGAGAAACAGCAGAAGCAAATCCAGAGCCTGACTCTGAGATCAGAACAAGCTGAGCCAAAAGCTGGTCTTCTTTACCACTGACTTCCCGCGTGACTTTTACAGAATGGCTCTGAGTCTTGTTTTTCTCATTGGCAGAATGCGGATGGCCAGGACACCTGCCCCAAAGGTCTGTTATAAAGATTATATAAGATAGCGCACAGGACACAGCACAGCAGGTCAAGTTCTCAATACACTTTCGGTCTCCCCGCTGAAGTCCCAAGCTGCGAAATGATAAAGACCCCCCTGGGGTCAGGAGATTACCATATGCACTAGTCAAAGTAAGATCCCAGAGCCAAGAGACAGATTATTGGGCTTTATTCTTGAGTGACTCAGCGAAGGTGCTGCAGCCCTCAGCAGGCCGCAAGGGCACCAGCTAGGACAGCATTCACAAACAAGCCTGAGTCTCACCAACAGTAAAGGGACAGGAAGGCCTTTCCTGTAAACCCTGTAAAAACGAAGCAACTGGAGTTTTCTTTTTCCTATCTTTTCTTTCTTTCTTTCTTTTTTTTTTTAATTTGAGACAGGGTTTCTCTGTATAGCCCTGGCTGTCCTGGAACTCACTCTGTAGACCAGGCTGGCTTCGAACTCAGAAATCCGCCTGACTCTGCCTCCCAAGTGCTGGGATTAAAGGCGTGCACCAATCTTTTCTTTTTTTTTTTTAAGATTTACTTATTCTATGTACGTGAGTCCATTGACAAGTCAGAGGATCACATCAGATCCCATTACAGATGGTTGTGAGTCAACATGTGGTCACTGGGAAATTGAACTCAGGACCTCTGGAAGAGCCAGCGCTCTTAACCCTCTTAACTGCTGAGCCATCTCTCCGGCCTGCAACTGGAGTTTCTAAGTGATGTTTTTAAAAAAAAAAAATTATTCTTTATTATGTGGGTATGTTACAATGGGGTGGGATCACAGGAGCAGAGCTCGGAGGACAAATTTTAGGACCGACTTCGGCCTTTCTCTCATGGTTTCCAAGGATAGAAGCTCAGGTTGTGAGGCTTGGGAAGCACACACTTTTTGATATTTTAAAGTTAAACTGCAGTCAGTGAAATGGTCCAGCAGCCCAGACATCTGCCGAGTCTGACCAGCTGAGTTTGTTCTCCAGGACCCACCCGGTAGAAGGAGAGGCCTAACTCGGTTGGCTCCTGAGACATAGCACTCCCCATCTCCCCAAAATAAAATGTAAAAAGTGTGAAGGAAAGAAACGGTAAGTAAAATACAGCTAGGCCCGTGGAACTGTGACACACGGGAAGTACCGCCTGGTGTCTAGCACGCCTCACCCCTAAATAGCAGAATTGGGGTTCAACTTCAGGGCTTCAGTCTGTCTATGAGTCTCAAGCCTAGAGTTTAATATATATACACATAAACATATATAGTTAGTACATTTACTTGTGTATAGGTGCCATTGTAGGCTGTAAGAGGCCATCAGATCCCCCTGGAGCTGGAGTTATGGGCAATTATGAGTGCCTGTCTTGAGTACTGGGATCCGAACTCTGGTCCTCTGAAGAACAGCAACCACACAGCCATCTTTCCTGCCTCCCTAAACCCGTTCCTACAACCACCACCTTTCAATACTCTACTGATGACAGCTAAGTACAAATTATACTAGTTAGTCCACGTACCAAAAAATCCTGGTTTTGGAAACTAAGAAAAAAATTGTAAAAAAGCTTTAAAGCTATGATAGCAAACACTTAAAATAACAAAAGACATCACAAACCATAACTTAGGCAAGACATATCTCCAGGAGGGTTGTGTAAGTAATTGGGACTAAGGTGGCTGGCTGTCTAAATGGGTGGACATTTACAGAAAACAGAACCACGCAGGCCAGAAGGAGCGAAACTAAGATAGAAGGCTGGTTCCTGAGAGGAGATGTTACTTGCTAAGGCTTCCTTTCCGCAGTGTCTGCCAAGGCTTCAAAGGTCTAAACAGTCCCAGTATAAAGGCATCCTTTACTCATCTGATGAGCACAACTCTCAGTGCGGAACCCAACAAAGTCCCCGTCAGAAAGAATCCCCTCATTCTCAATCACAAATTTGATGCAAAGGTCTTAAGTCAGGGATGACCGGCCGTAGAGCCAGGATAGGGCTCAGGGGGCAAAGAGCTCCCACCAAGCCTGACAATTTGGATTGATCCCTCCCCATGGCAGAAGGAGCCCATTGACTTTTTCAAGTTGGCCTTTGACCTCTGACCTCCATATACATTCTGTGTCACACAAGCACAAAATCCCATACATTAAACAAGCAAATAAAAAAATACGATACTAAGCAACAAACGATGTCAGAAGTATACATGGGCAATTTCATTTCATTTAGCGTAATACACATTATTAAAGGAAAAATAATTTGATCGTTTTTTTTCAATAGGTAAAAGCATTGTCTGATAAATTACAACACTGATAATGTTTCATGAAGGGTAGAAGGAGATCTCCATTAGTTTGACAGAGGAAATACAGACAGACAGGCAGATAGACAGACAGTGAAATGCTGGAAACTAGCTTTCAGAGTCATCAGGAGAAAGTTACCCAGTTTGTCAAAGAAAATTTCATTAAGAATCCAAGTGCCGAGCAGTGGTGGCGCGCGCCTTTAATCCCAGCACTTGGGAGGCAGAGTCAGGCGGATTTCTGAGTTCGAGGCCAGCCTGGTCTACAAAGTGAGTTCCAGGTCAGTCAGGGCTACACAGAGAAACCCTGTCTCAAAAAATAAAAAAAATAAAAAAATAAAAAAAAATCCAAGCAATTTGGCTTTAGCCCCCAAAATGAACCCACACAAAGCATGCTATTAGCCAGACCCACGGTGAGGATGCGCACAGTCCGTCTTCCAAGCTGAGTTAGACCGTGACTCAGTCAACCCTTTCCTGTAACAACACAAGACCTGGAGGGCAATGGTGAATACATGACAGTTTGTCCGGGATGGACTCCAAGAGGAAGTCGGTCTTGTAATGGAGCAAGCATCATAGTGTGCTATCGTAGTTCCAGGAAACAGCTCAAGGCAGGCTTTAGAAGCCCAGACCGCATGGCAGGAGGCTGCTCTCAAGTCCTCAATGCTGACTAACATGGCAGTGCTGGCGGTTCACCACGCGGTTGACCTGTGCCTGGGTACCTCATCCCACTGGTGACTGAACACCATAATATGGATGCTCTTGCGTACTACCCAAAAGCAGTTTTGTTTTGTTTTCTACTATAGGGACATTTTCTTAAGTTTTGCCTTTAGTTTTTGTTTTTCTTAATGTCAAGTGTGGGAGACGGCACAGTATTTCAAAATTCCTATATGGAGGAAATTTTTTTTTTCCCCCTGTGAAGCCTCTTTAAACTGTGAGGCTTTCTTCAAGTTGAGGTACAAGGACAGGAGAAAACAAAAACAAAAACACATATAACCATCAAGATTGGTCTGGCCAAAGGAAAAACACAGAGCTCTCATGGAGTATAAATGGAACACGCTGTAGCACGCCAAATACATGATCCCCTCCCACACCACGTGGGAGGAACCACCAATATAAATCACTGCTTTCAAATGCAGTATTTATCTTCCAAAAATAAACTGAGCTGTTAAGAGTTATATAGGCAGATTACATGAAACACCAAGAATATACTCCGACGATGGCTATTTTAGCTGTTTAAAGCAGGGCCACAGCAAATGGCCGCCACTATCAACAAACAGTGAAGGCGATTAATCCCGGCTAAGGAAGAAGAGGAGGACCCTGAACAGGCCAGGCTCTCCTGAACAAAACAAAAGACCTCTTGTCCCATGGGCTTAGAGGAGATAAAGCAGAGCCCCACAGACATTGCTATTTGAGAGATGAGCAAAGTTCAAGGACCAAGGGCACTCAGCCTCTCATGGATCCTTGCGGACATTTGCAATTCAGAGACAATCAAATGGTATGTCATGCTTTGCTCTCTCCCAGTAGAATTAAAATACAATGATAACAAATTTCTGCTTTGGCTGGAGAGCTGTATTCCCTTTATTCTACAAAATAACCTATATTAACAAGGGTACTCAGGTCCAGGTGAGGTGGAAAAAAGCCTTCTTCACAGTACATCTAAGTGACAAATGATAGTCACGCCCAAGCTCCACCAAGTCTCCAGGGGAACTAAGGACCTATGAACACGTGCACTTGCACGCACGTGGACACAGTGTGAGCGGACACAGAAGGTCAACTTCAGGCGTCATCCTTCAGGCTTGGTCCACTTTGGTTTTTGAGGCCGGGTCTCTGACTGGACCTGGACCACACGAAGTAGGCTAGGCTGCCCCAGGGATCTACTGGTCACTGCCTCAGTACAATGATTATAGGCAGGAACCTCCATTCCTAGCCTTTTCACAGGGAGCTCTGAGAATCCAACTTTCACAGCAGATACTTTTCAGATGGAGCAATCCCTTCCCGCTGGAGCCTGCATTTCTATCTCCATGTCCTCAGACGTACGTACGTATATGCGTGCGTGTGTGTGTGTGTGTGTGTGTGTGTGTGTGTGTGTGTGGTTTTTTGAGACAGGGTTTCTCTGTATAGCTCTGGCTGTCCTGGAACTCGCTTTGTAGACCAGGCTGGCCTTGAACTCAGAAATCCACCTGCCTCTGCCTCCCGAGTGCTAGGACTAAAGACGTGCGCCACCACGCCCGGCTCTCATAAGGTCTTGAACCATCATACTACAGGCCAAGGAAAGAGAAGGAGGAAGTTGAAGATGGAGAGGCCACTTCACAAAAGACTCATGTGGAAAAGATACCTATGCACTTTCCCTCTGGACCTGAGGGCAGACAGTCATAAATCCCGGGGACCTGAATCTCCTTTCTCAAGGAAAGGCTTGTCTGTTCTACAACTGATACTAGGTCTCCTCTGGCTGCCAGTGTTACAGTGTTATGAGGCAAGGAGGCCAGCAAGATAGTTCTCCCTCATATAAGCTGCCGAACAGCTCAGGATAAGAACCAAGGGTTGAGAGGAAAGAAGTGCTAATCAAACAGATTTAACAAGGCAACTTCCCTACGCCTACCTTTACCAGGCATTTCAAATACTGAACTGAAAATTCACTACAGCGTCCTCCCCTCCCCCATCAAGAACTCCTGCAGGAAATCAGTGACGCGCCATTTAAAAAACCAAACTAGTAAAACAAAACACGCAAACCAATAAAAGAAAAATGGCAAAAGCCCACCAACTTCTACACCCAAAATCTTGGTGGATTGTTTTTTTTTTTTTTCCCCATAAAAATATCAATTCTAGGATTGGAGCCTGGCGGCAGCTGTTTCCTTTTGGATGAGCCCTCTGTGGCAAGAGAAACTCATGAACCCACATCCCTGCCACGTGACACATATCAGATAACCCCCAAAATGGTGATCACCTCTGGGGCGCTATATAACACAATTGCTACTCTATGGCTCTTAGCTTGACCATGGGAAAGACCATTAGCCAGCTATAGCAGGCAGGTTAGAAGATGTTGGGACAGGACCATAACCAAGGACAATAACCTCTAGACAGACCCTGGGGAGAACCATCTGCCCCTTCTCTTCTCCATTCCCCCACTCCCACGTACAGAGCGGTGGTTTCCATCCTGCGGTTCTTACTAACAGCATGATCAGTCACCGCATCTCACTATCAACACAAATGAAGAGCATCTGACACGCAGTGAGTAAGTCCACACCTGGCCGAATTTCCAGACTATCACAATGAACATAGAAAACCGAATCCCTCTCTACCTTTACTTTTGATGGAGGAGGACTCCAGATAACCACGATGTTTCAACTGTTAGAAATATAAACCAGCCTACAAGGAAACCGGGAAGTTTCTACCTCAAAAAGCAGATGATATCACTAACATCCTTAGTTCACTATGCTAAAATGTGAATAATAATGGCTCCCTTAACTCAGCCTCTTCCCTGGATACAAACAGAATAATACCATGATTAGGAGCGCAGCCTAAACTATAGTTCAGTTTTACAGGCCGTATCTCATGAGGAGCCCAGAAACTGGTGGGTTGATTGTGCATCTGGGCAAGCCATCCATCCCTCCGCCCACGCTTCCTAAGGAGGCTACAATCCTAGAAACCGTTCTGAGAACCTCTGGCACAGGGTGCTACACAACCAGCCCATCCCCACAGTACATCCACAGTCTTACTGATGAGTCAGTGGAGTGAGAACTTTCTAGGTACCTGGCCAACGTGACTAACTGCTTCTCTCTCCCGATGAGAAAAGGACATGAGAGAGGAAGTTAACGTTAGTTCAGCGTGGTACCCACCTCTGTTCTGATGGATACTGGCTTTCAGGCATCATCTTTGGCATTTGCAGGGGCTGATGTGGTGGCCGGGGGACCGCAAATGTTTGTTGCTGTGATCCAGGTTCTGGAAGTGAGTGAGGAGTTGGGGCAGGACCCACCCCTTGAACTGGGCCTGCTCCAGGGGCGAGAGCTGAGGTGGGCAGAGTTGCCTGAGGAGGGGGAAATAGGGAATTCTGATGGGTGGGTGACAGAGGAGTGGCGGGCGGGGTTAATGGCTTGAACCCAGAGGGAGGCTTCCTATCGTAGGCACTGTAAAGAGACAGACAGAAGGATCCATTAAGCTCCAGTGAGGCATTTGCATAGTAACCAGGCCCAGCAGAAAACCAGTTTGCAGCCCATTGTTGCCAGGAAATGACGTCATTAACACGGTGAAATCGCTACAGCCCAGGGGAATATTTGTACCTCTGTAAAGTGACAAACGCGGGGCGTCAAAGGACTTGTTTAACACTTCATGTGATTTTTCTCCAAGATAATTTTAGCTTCTGCTTCCGGTTTCCTTTTTCCCTCCTTCTAAAAGAACTCTCTCTGTGCAGGGGTGGATGGGTGAGGCTGGGAATTTATGGGCCTGGGCCTTCTCTGGTCCCCTCTCCAAAATATTCCAGGGTTCCCATAAATTGGTCAAAAATCTTTGTGGAAGGTTAACAGTGCTCAAATTAAACAAACCTTCGCTGGTTCCAGGCAGATCTGTGTTTATCTTTAAGTGCAAAGAATGATTAAAATTAATGCCTCATTCCTGAGGCCTGGATACTCTTAAGTAAAGGGCACAAACGCGGGGGCCTTTTTGTTTATTCTGATTTTAAGATTATTTCCTTGCCGTTTAAAGTTCACATTAACATATATGATAGACAGGAAGACTGTATATCACCTGCCTCAAAGCCACAGATCAGATGGCCCGGCGTTCCAGGCTCTTGCCTTAGCGGGTATGTCTATGGCTCCCTGTGGGGCCAAGGCATTTTAATGAAAGTTTTGCCTTTCATGCATAGCATATAATGGGCCCAGTAGAATGGGCTACACCTAGAAGCTTACACCACAGGGCACCTCTGCCCCGGAGCATGCTAGATACTTCTGATGCTATGCCCAGAGCTTTTCCGCGAGGCTCGACATGCCACCCATGCCCGCCGCCCTAAGTCCCCACTCCAATCCTTACCAATAGTTGTAGAGGCACTTTTCTCCATACTTAGCACCAAGAGCCTGCTCGTGGCTACAGGACGACAACTCGGAGGAGGGGCTGTGCAGCTCCCGTTTGATCTTGGTGGGAGGCGGAGCATGAAGCACCACTGAAATCAGAAGGGGGTGGGGGTGGGACAGCATTTATTCACTAAATCACTCTTCTTTCCACAAACTCCCCCAGCTTGTTTGCTCCTACTACTCAAGGTCAAGAAAACCTGCCCCACCTAAACATGCAACCTTTTGTTAAAAGCCTATTGTTAAAGTCCCTCAGGCGGGCAAGGTGGTGCTTGCTTGCATCCTCAGCACTCAGAGTGAGCTTGGGGCTAGCCTGGGATACATAGTGAACTCCTCAGAAATCACCCCTGGACATTTTAAATGAGGGCCCTCCCAGCCCCATTTCTTTAATCATGGGTCTTGTTTCCCAGTTTCTGAAGAGAGGCAGAGGCAGGCGAATTTCTGAGTTCAAGGCCAGCCTGGTCTACAAAGTGAGTTCCAGGATAGCCAAGGCTATACAGAGAAACCCTGTCTTGAAATAAATAAATAAATAAATAAATAAATAAATAAATAAATATCCCAAACTGCTGGGCAGTGGTGGCACAAGCCTTTAATCCCAGCACTTGGGAGGCAGAGGCAGCGGATTTCTGAGTTCAAGGCCAGGCTCGTCTACAGAGTGAGTTCCAGAACAGCCAGGGCTATACAGAGAAACCCTGTCTCGAAAAACAAAAAAACGAAAATCCCAAAGGTGTTGATGAAATAAAAGACAACAGAGCCCTAAGAAGTGTGGACATCCAGAATCCTGTCTCCAAAAGGAGAAAACACCTCAAGCTGTGGTGACAGCCAAGTTAGCTTCTCAAGACTAAAAATGGCTGTGGCAACTTCTCTTTGCCCCCACTCCCACCCCAAAGACAGGGTTTCTCCTTGTGGCCCTGGCTGTCTTGGAACTCACTCTGTAGACCCGGCGGCCTTGAACTCAGAGACCTGCCTGCCTCTGCCTCCCAAGTGCTGTACTAAGGCATGTGCCACCACCACCAGCATACCACGCCACCTGGCTGCAATATGTGTCTTATACAGAAGCATCTTTCCAAGTTAAATAGGATTTTCGAAGTCTTTTCTCAAATGCCATTAAATAGTGGTTCTGAGTAAGGACCCCGCAGGTTTAGGGAATTACAAAACACTTGAAAGCGAAGGGCAAAACCAACTTGGCGGCCCTCTGGGCGGAGGCCGACCACCTAGGAAGTCTTTGGGGGGAACTTTGTGTCCACAGTGTCTGCTCCCAGCCTTTCCCAGCAGCCTATCAGGAAGGGTGAGCTTCCATAAGCAGTCGTGGTACCCAGTGATGGTTTGTTCCCCCTGAAACTCTGTTTCCCGACATAACTGCACTGAAGGGAGGTGTCTGGGTCACGAAAAGGGATGAAGCACGATCTCCACTTTTGTTTTTTTTTAATTTCATGTGCATTGGTGTTTTGACCACTTGGCTGTGTGAGGGTGTCAGACCCCCTGCCACCTGGGTGCTGGGAATTGACCTGGGGACCTCTGGAAGAGCAAGCCGGTGCGCTCTTAACCCGCTAAGCCATCTCTCCAGCCCGTTCTTCACATCCACAGTGTGCTTCAGAGTCTCTATCTCTTCCCATGCACTCCCCTTTCCCTCTGCTTTGCATAAAGACTTCACCAGATGCTCCTCGGTGTCCAGAACCAGAACCAAAATAAACTTTACAAACTACACATGTATATACTTATAGTCACACACACGTATTTATGTACCCTTCATAAATTACCCAGGCTGGGTTATCCTGCTATAGCAGCGGGAAGTGGACTGAGACAATGCTAATGGCTTCTCCTGAATTCATGAGGTTAAGTCCACGTGGCTGGGCCATGTGCTCAGACACCTACTACAGATTCTGCCTGAGAGGGCAGAAAAATAAGACTTCTCAAAATGAAAGATTTACAGTGCCTCCACACTCCGGAGTACAGAAAGCTAAGTCTGCCCTTACCTAGATACTAAATTGCTTCAAAGAGGCCCTTTCCCCAAAGTAGGACAAACCCTAACACAGACACTGTACCACGAGGGCTGTCCCTTCTAGCAAGGATATCAAAATGGCTACTTTCTGCCTATCTACCTGCAGGGTGTAGGGTAACTTCTGTCGAGCACTACTTAACCACTTCATCACAAGACTCAGGGCACAACCAGAGGAGACAATGCTCTGGTAACCCCCCTCAAATCTTCTTTGACTTAATGTTTACTCCTAGAATACTTTAGAGTCTGTCTTAAATCTGGTGATTTTACTAGTCAGACTTAGATACGTAGGCATCCTTTTCTATCTAGGAAGACTCAACAATCTTCCAGACAACTGGTTTCTCTTATAGCTTCAAATCCAATGAACTGAATCTGACCCTCAAATCCAATGGTAGACAGAGAATTGACTTCTGGAAGTGCCCCCCCCCCCCCCGCAGCCCAATCTCCACACAAATGCCATTATACACAGGCACACACATGTGAAATTCACACCCTGTGTGTGTTACTCCAAGCCCCCACCATTTGTATGCACCCCACACATGTGCGCAGTCTACCTCCACCCCATATATATAAAGAAAAGGCTGCCTTGCCAACAGACTGGAGAAGACTGGTTTTCATAATTCCTTTCTTATATAACACCAACTGTGTTTTCCTGAATCCATGAAATAAGTTGAGAACTAGCAGAGTATATTTAGAAGTCTAATATTAGAGTCTCTGTCATGAGTTTTTGATGGTGACATCATGGCAGCCGGGAGTCAATTGTTATCAAATGTTTTCAGATACAAAAAGAAGCTAAGCTTCTGCATTTGCATTTTGTTAGTGAGAAACTCCAGGGCCGCCCCTTGGTCACGACCTCTCCTTTTATTACTTTCCTGCTGTCAAAATTTTCAAACTCCACTTTAAATAAAAATTATGTATAGCCTCTAAAGCCTAACTTTTCTTTGTCTAAAAGTTGTCATTTATAATCACTGCTTTACCTAAATTTGGAAAAGTAAATGATAAGGGTGATATTCAATTTTCTCCCTTCAGGTTTAAGGAATGTGTTCCTCTTTACAGTCTTATTATTAAGATTATCAGTTTTCCTGACAAGGCGAACTAATCTACACCACTTGCTGTCTATACCTCAGTCAGCGGCTTCTACACCTGGTTGTCTTGTAATGGAATCGAACTTTCTCTATAAATTTCAAGAAAACTTGTCGAATAGCCAGGTACAGTGGCATTCGGCACAGTGGCATTCGGCATGGTGGCGTTAGGCACGGTGGCACACTCCTACAATCCCAGGACTCAGAAGGCTCAGGTAGGCACATCAGAAGTTTGTTCCCAGATTGGGCTACACGGCAAAACCTCTCAAAAACAAAACACCCCCAACCCCAAATCAAAAACCATACCACCCCCCACCATAATAAATTATAAATTGATTATATTACAAAACAGCTTTAACACAAAGGCATGGTCCAGTCACTCTCTAATTCTAGGTACAGTTAAGCTGTAGAGGTCCATCCGCCATCAATCCTCTGAGGAGATCACAGATCAGGGCTGACAGGACAGCAGTGAGGCCGGAGAGCTGGGAGAAGACGCCCCCTCACCACAGTTCTGCTGGGTATGAGTCAGAGATCCCAAGCCAAGGAATGCACCTTGCTTTTGTGTTTCCTCATATGTAAAATGAAGCATGCTCAGAACCCACCGAAGGAGGGAAGGAAGATGCTGCATAATTTTAACAGAATGCTTGACTTCCCACAGTGGACTACATAAACAATGGCAGACCTATGTGGCTGTAAAGGATAGAAGTGGATCTGACTCAGGAAGGATCTCGAACCCCAGAAGTCTGAAATGCTCAAAGGGCTGCCTATTTGAGTTGATAAGCACCTACCCTTGGAAAACTTGGTGTTCAGAGGATGAAGAGGGGGCCCACAAATTCAGTCACCTCGACAACAACTCCCGCCTTCACCATCGCCAATACCTCACTCCTGCCTTCCCTTCTTGGACCTTGTGAGACCATATTCTCTCAGTGCTAACAAGCTGAGCCGACAGGAAGATCACATCCTCTGGTACACACACAGTAGTTAGATTTGACTTTCATGGTGTTTTTCTCATTGAAGCGGTAGAGGCTGGTTGTTGGGGCCTTGGACCACTTTTGTCCAATGTTCTACGCATAGAACCCTGAGACCCTAAGGAGTTGAGGAAACATACTTTTTTTTTTTCCCAACCTAAAAACAATAAAAGTATCACATTATACCTGGCAGAAAGGACTTTTGTGTGCGCTCATGCATCTGTTCCGTGTGCACATGAGTATGTGGGCACATGTGGAGAGCAGGGGGAAAGGACATTAGGCGGCCTGGCTCAGTCACTCTACTCTGCCTTATTTCTCTGAGGTTCTTTGAGTCGGAATCTCTCACTGAGCCGGAGCGAGGCTGGCAGTCAACAACTCCCAGCCAGCCCCTACACACACACACACACACACACACACACACACACAAAGCCTGGGATGACAGGCACACAGTCACACCTGGCTTTTTCTTGGGTGCTGGAGATTTTTTTTTTTTTTTTTGGTTTTTCAAGACAGGGTTTCTGAACTCTGTAGACCAGGCTGGCCTTGAACTCAGAAATCCGCCTGTCTCTGTCTCCCAAGTGCTGGGATTAAAGGCGTGCGCCACCACGCCCGGCTGGGTGCTGGAGGTTTGAATTTGGGTCCTCATGCTTGCTCGGAAACTGCTGAGTCATGTCCCGCAATGTACTCTTGAACAAAGGAAAATAGACAGGAGAAAACAATAATTCTGGAAAAGAATAAAGGAGACAGATCAAGAAAGAGACAACCGGGCAGGCTAAGCCCTCCTCTGTGGTAGACAGATGCCTGCGCTCACTTCATTTCCTTCAGTCTTTCCAATGGAAAATGTTATTGGCACTCTTTCCATTTAGATAGGAAAACAAGGCTCGTGGAACTTGCTTCGGTCTCTCAGCTAGTAAGTTTCCAGGACTTCTAACCAGGCAGTTCTTAAAGCATCCTATTATAGTCTCAGAGGTAATCAGAGAGAAAACAGCCTATTCAGAAAAAGGGATGGAGCTGGGCATAGTGGCTCACATGTGTAATACCAGCACTTGTGAGATGGAAACAGGAAGACCAAGAGTTCAAGGTCATCCTCAGTCACATAGCAAGTTTGAGACCAGCTTGGGCTGTATGAAGAGAGAGAGACAGAGACAGACAGAGAGACAGAGCCAATTGCTGGTGAAGAAAGCCCATCATGTAGTCAGCCACGGTAGAGATGTGCCTGTAGTCATAGCACTCAGGTCAGGCAGATAGGGTTCAAGGTCACCATGGGCTGAAAAGCAAGGTCCAATTTCCCAAGAGGCAGATGGAAATAGAGATGGAAAAGGAAGCCACAACAGAAAACATGACAAAAGTTATTTGCCAAATCTCCAGGCTGCAGCCTCACGTTTACCGTGCAGTTTCCAGGTAGGGCACACCTGACACTAACCCACTAGGGGACAGACACCTTCCCCTGCCACTGCCACACAAAACGTCCAGGATCCTCCTTCTCGCCTATTGGCAGCTAAGCTTCCTCACTCCCACGGTCTTCGTTCTTTGCAATCCATGCCTTCTGTTCTAGTGTTCCTCCTACAGGGTCCCATTCTCCCTCCTACAGTCCAGTTGGCCAAAGCCTTCTGCTCATTTAGCTACCTGCCAACACACTGGAAGATGTGTATCTTGACAACCCTCTCTTAAAGCTACCTCTGAGGCGAGAACACAGAGTTCACGCTCCAGCTTCCTGCTTCACTATAAAAACTCCGATTTTTATCTATGCCCAAGCACAGATAAAAACGAGATGGTGACATTTAATTAAGCCCACACCTGGGCATAAATGTATTTATTCAGCTCAGCATTCTCAAGCCCACCAGCACCCCATCTTAAATTTAAATACTGTGTTTACCTATCAACCAACTTAACCTCATAGCTTTTTGTCCTACTAGACTCGGAAATTCCTTGCAAGGGACACAGGGTTCACAAACCAGCTGGTCCTCAACAACAGAGGAAAGGAAAACAAAAGCCACACACACAGAGGGATCAGAGAAGAATTAAACTGTCATTCTTCACAGATAAGTGGATGAGCACACAGAAAATATAAACACACAAAGAACAAAGTGTGATGGGCTCACCGGGCAGGGTCATTTGTTACAAGCTGAATATACAGAAAGAACTGTTTCTATATCCAGCATCCAAAGCAATATGAAATAAGAAAATATACTTAGGGATCTGGGGAGAGACGGCTCTGCTGTTAGAAACACTTGTTCCTTCCTCCTGCAGAGGACCTGGGTTCGATTCCCAGCACCCACATGGTGGTTCACAACCCTCCGTAACTCTAGCTACAGGGGGATCTCTTACCCTCTTCTGCCCTTCAAGGGCACCAAGCACACATGTGGTATGCATACATACATGTAAGTAAAATGTATACAAAAAGGAATAAAATTAATAAAAAGTAAAGAAAATATATTTTGGACCAATGAAAAGGCTCACTTGGCAAAGTTGTAAGCCAACTAGTCTGAAACTCTCAATTTGATCCCTGAAAGTAGGAGAGACCCAACTCCCCAAGTTGTCACATGTGTGTTAAAGCACATGTGCCCCCTGACAACTAAGATGCACTGAAAATTTCAAGAGCAACAGAAATATCAATTACTTAAATACAATCTAATGAAAGATTTCCATAAGCCACTAGCAAAAATTAAAGAATAAATGAAAGGATGTATCATGGACTGAAAAGCTTAGTATTAGAAAGACATCAATTCTTAAATTTATCTATGCATTCAATGGTACCCTAGGCAAAAACCTTCGCTCTGTACGGAGATTAAAATGAATAAATAACAATTACATTTATTTACAGAAATGAAATCTCACAAATACGCTAAACAAAATAACCCTGGCATAAAGGTAGACACACTGTCAGTCTACATACAAATAATGCTAGAAGACAATGCCAACCTATGCAGCTTACTGTCAGAAAGGAGACACAAGTCACACAGCTCATTAGCAAAGAATTAGGAGGAGGTTTGTTTCTCAGCTATAGTACTGGAAAGGTCAGAAATACGTCTCCATTTTAGGAATGAGCAGATTAGAAACTTATTTCAGGCATTACACGTGTACACATGCTTCTGACAACCTCACGTGTAAGCCTACCTTACCTCTGACTCCCCTGCCACCCTCCCAGACCCCCTCTCAACGTACGCCTCTCACACCTTCATGTTTTGCTTTCTAATGATCCAAGAAATCCTGTTATTGCTTCCTGGGTGAGGATCTGTACCCTATCAGCAGCTCCACCTCCAAGGGAAATCTCCTCCCCCCCCCCCCCCCCCCCCGCCCCAAAGATTCCCCAGGTAGCCGTGAGGCCTCATGAGCCCCTCCCTTATCCAAGCCAGAACTAGTGATATCCCAAGCTGTTGTGAGGTCCAGAGTACAGTGGCTATCTGTAACACTACACACTTTGTATTGGCTGCAGCAGCACCAGTGGATGGCAGAGACAGTGGACCACACCTTGCATTGGAAGATGCGCTAAGGAAACAGGTTCTGTTACTTGAAGAGGAAGGATATTTGGAAAAGGAGGCACCTAAGAGTCTCAAATCCAGTAAAAGGGATTTTTCAGATGGGCAGAGTGGCTGATGCCCATTTTATCAGGCAACCACCTGAAAAAGCCAGGGGCAGTATTAATTACAGTTAGGGAGCACAAAGTCCCAAGAGCAGAACTGGAGGATGTATAGAGTATACCATTTCCATATCTAATATAGCTAACTTCTGTAAGCACAAACCCTCAAATTTAACACAGTGAAGTCAATTACAATAAACTTAAACTTTTAAAAATTGATTTTGCTGATTTTTTTTTTAAAAGATTTATTTATTTTATTTATTATATGTAAGTACACTGTAGCTATCTTCAGACACACCAGAAGAGGGCATCAGATCTCATTACGAATGGTTGTGAGCCACCAAGTGGTTGCCGGTATTTGAATTCAGGACCTCTGGAAGAGCAAGTCAGTGCTCTTAACCACTGAGCCATCTCTCCAGCCCCGATTTTGTTGATTTCTTATGTATGTATGATATCTATGCGCGCGCGCGTGCGCGCGNGTGTGTGTGTGTGTGTGTGTGTGTGTGTGTGTGTGTGCATATTTGCATATTCAGAATCAGTAACAGGGAAGCTAGAGATGGACACGGGGGTCCTGCTCTGTTATTCTTCACCTTACTCCTTTGAGACAGACTCTCACTGTCTGGAGCTAGACTAGCCCAGCCAACAAGTCCAGTCAACCTCTAGCTCCTCAACATTGGGGTTACAGGCACGCGTGGTCACACCTGGCTTTTTACGTGGGCGCTGGAGATTTGACTTCAGGTCCTCATGCTCCTCCCACAGCAAGCTGGGCAATGTCCTTGGTCTTGTGCTGAAATCTGTCCTGAGTTTCCTAAAAGCTCTCTCCTCAAGCATGCACAAGCTTTTTCTCATGGGATTACCAACATCTAATGCTATTCTTCTAAGTTCATCCACAGTAACCAGAGTGAGAGTGAACGGATCAATAGTATAGGAGATTTCCGGACCCAAGATGAGCATTTCCACAGGCTGCTTTCAGTACTATACACTCTTTTTAAATATACCCATAACCGGGTCAGCAACTCTAAAGCAACTTAAATCACAGTGGGTGGGATTTCATCTCTGAATCCTACATCAGAAGCAGTGTCAACTCTGGGGACAATTGGTCATTGCTTTCCTTGGATTATAGGGAAGAATTTCCCTAATTTTTAGAAATTACTGAAGTATTTGGAGGGGAAATGTCAGTTTTTACAAACCGCTTCTAAACAATTCAAAATGGGGGTTGGGGAGAAAGAGAAAGAGCAAGCGCATGCAATTAAACAAATGTAAAAATGGAGTGATCTGCTTTTAAAAATTAGCCAAGAAAACAAATATTTTTTTTCCCCCAAAGAAAGGGACAGAGCCAATCTTTTATCTGTGATTGACTAACAGGCCAAGAGTTAAGAACTTCAATGCTGGAGACAGGGAGATAGATGCTCACTAGGTAAAAATGCTTGCTGTGCCACTGGGAGGACCTGAGTTGAGATTCCCCAGCACCCACGTCAAAGCCAGGCGTGGCAGTACGCACCTGCAGTCCCGGCTCTAGCCAACCGGTGAGGTCCAGCTTCGTCAGTGAGAGAGCCTGTCTCAAGAAAAATAAATAAATAAGGTGCCAAGCAATAAAGCAAGATAGCCCGTGCCGAAGTCTGTTTTCCCACTAATGTGTGGGCGTGCACATTACACATATCCACAACCACGGCTACACAGGGAGGAAACAAAAAAACCTTGAAGCCCATTCATTTATATGTGAAGAAGACCAACCTTGGTGTGTTACCAAATTAGACGCATAGGGTAACCTTAGGAATCTAAAATCATACAAGAACAAATGTTGATTGTAGTCTAATGCTTAGGACTGTGGCTCTCAATTATTTTGTTGGCTTTGACCTACTTAGAAAAAGAGTAAGGAAGATATCCTAGGGAGGACAAGATGAAAATTGCCACTGTCACCACTACTCTCTGCTGCCCTGGTGCAAAGTATAGAATGACTGAAATAAACCTATCAGTAATTTCGCACACATATGGAACCACATAGAGCAAGAACTAAAGCATATGTCCAACTCAGAAGCACAAGCACTCACAAGCACCCCCTCCCTCTCCCTGTGAAGATATATATACAACAGACTTCCACCACCGCCAGACCAGCAGGACAGCTCATTAGATTTCGTGCCCACAGTCCAAGAGAGCACAAAGCAGGCACCACCAGCCTGTGATAATTAAAAAAGACTTCAAAAACTCAGAATCTCTTCCTTGAAGTTCTCCTCAACACTTTTCAAATAGCGGGTTTACCCCCTTCTGCTCATAAAGGCTGAACAGGGCCAGGACCATGAGAAGAGCAGGGAGAGGGGGCTGGAGTCAAGAGGCCTAACTAAGCATTCCTAACGGGTTATTTGTCCTGTCTGTCATTTCAGCGAGGACCACAGAACTCAGTCACCTCCTGCTATGGTTCAGGATCTCATGATATAGAATAAATCACAAGGAAGCAGAATTCATCAATGAATAACTGCAGAAGACCCCGTAATATGGACCCTCTGTACAATAAATAACCTAATAGCCAAATCAAGAACCAATAAGGCTAGTTCCTGGAACATTTGATTGACTTTGTGAGTCAGCTTTCTCTGCTGCGGAGAGAACACTAAAGTCAGCAGAAGCTGCTTCAGGAACTAGTGTACGGATAGAAAACAAATATGATGTTGCGGGGTGCTTGGTGGCACATGTCTTTATCCCAGCACTGGGGATGGGGGGAGGGGAGAGGGAGGCAGATCTCTGAGTTCAAGGCCAGCCTGGTCTACAGAGCAAGTTTCTAGACAGCCAGGACCACACAGAGAAACCGTATCTTGGAACAAGACAAAACAGTGGAAGACCAAAAAAAAAAAAAAAAAAAAGTCAGGATTCAGACCTGGAAACCCAGGTAATAAAAATCAGCTAAAGAAAGGCTCTGAATGTAAAAGCATGAAAAGGCAACAAATAGAGCCTAGGCTACATGCATGGTACAGGAACAGGACCACCTAAGATGGAGGAGGTCAGCCAGAGGGAAATACCCTGAGCCTCTGGAGCCAGACCCTGCTACAGGAGGAATGGAGTGAGAACACAGTCTTTGCCCATAAGAGCATGTGGGGCTAGATCGAATTTTTGGAAATTTAAGAGCCAGGGTTTTTTGGGGCAGCATTTTTTTTTGGGGGAGGGGAGACAGGAATCTTGGTGCACTACCTAAAATTGCTGGGCACCTTTAAAGATTCTGGGGAGATGTGGGAGCGGCATAGAGAAGTTACTCTGATCATAAGTGGGATGGCAGAAACACACCAAGTGTCTGGACAGTGCAAGACTACTTTAGCATTCTGAAAATGGACACCTGATGGCTCCTGAGGCACGACGCACGAGTCAGAACGCTGATGAAGAAAAAAAACTGAGCTGATAAAAGAACCGAGCCAGCCCCACTGAGTCAGCAGAAGAGTCTGAGACAGTCCCATGAAGCTGCCTGGGGTAGGGGCTCTCTTCTAAGACATAGGAATTGACAACTGATAGACCTTCCTCCACCCGGCTTACCAGTCAACCAATAGGTAGGCTAAGAGCAAGATATTAGGCTGCATAAACCTTCTCACTGTCTGCTTATCTCTCACAACCTTTGATTTAGGCCATGGACTTCAGGCAACAACACAGTGGTTCTAAGCTGTAACATGCATGATGTTTTAGACTCACTGGACACACTCTCTCTGGGGATGTGCTGGATGGGTGTGGAGTTAAGCTTCCGTGACAAGGGGCTATAGCATACGCATGGGCTGGGGACAGCTTTTCTTTTCTTTCTCTCTCTCCTTTAGAGATTTATTTATTTTATGTCTATGAGTACAACATTGTTCTCCTCAGACACACGAGGAGGGCATCGGATCTCATTACAGATGGTCATGAGCCACCATCTCTCCAGCCCAGAGACAGCTTTTCTAACTTTGGTTTTTAAGGACATCATGTTATACTATTCTGTGTTCTTACTGCCTCCTGAAGTATGGACAATTACAGAGGCACAGACAGACTCGCTGGGCGTGGTGGTGCACGCCTTTAATCCCAGCACTTGGGAGGCAGAGGCAGGTGAATTTCTGAGTTCGAGGTGAGCCTGGTCTACAAAGTGAGTTCCA
>NC_034601.1:17777479-17782022 GCF_900095145.1 Mus pahari
TCCCAGCAACCACATGGTGGCTTACAACCATCTATAGGGGGAACTGATGCTCTCTTCAGGCAGGCAAATGTATATGCAGCAGAGCTCTCATACACTAAATTAAAATATATATATATATATATTTTAAATTAAAAAAAATATATATAAATTAAAAATATATATATATATAAAAGGAAATGTGGCCAAGGACAGTGACTCTCCCATGTTCCAAAAAACACACAAGGGAAAGCGCAGTTAGGAATGGTGACAATGGTCCTCAGAGCTATTTACCTAATCTATTGCATGAGACGATCCCTCCTAGGGGTGAGGAGGACTCAGGGGAGAATTGGAGTTAATGTGCCATGTTATAGGGAAGCACAGACTGGCCTATCTCAGACCTTCATTCAAAGCTAAAGTCTTCAAAGGGAAGGGTTTGATGGTGTGCACCTGTGGACCCACTGCAAAGGAGGCTGAGACGGGAGGACCACATGAGCCTACTAGCTCCGCATCAGCTTGGAGACTCCATTTGATGGGAGGGTGGGGGAGGACCTTGAATTAGGGGCTAAGCTATAGCTCAGGGATACAGGACTTCGCCTAGGTGCAGCAGCCACGGTAGAGAACCTGGCCGTCTAGTAGACGCTGCTGTGGATCAGGGAACACTGGCTCTGTCCTCCCTTGGACTTGATCAGTACTAACAACAACACAAATTTTCCAAGAAAGCCCATCGTATTAATTAATATTCCCTCACTTCTTTTCCTCACAGTTGGTCTCAGAAGCGAGAGGAGCCCACCTTGGGCACAGGCACCAAATCAAGCACCTCTGGACTCATAGGCCATAGCGGTCAACATCGAACGGCTGCCTCTGGCTCTTGGTTATCAAACTGCATCATTTACAACTCCAAGAGAGCCTGTTATCAACTAAGAAAGGAACTGAATGAGGAGGGCTACAATTGTCCAAGCCAGTGATAGATGGGCCCAGATGAACTAGTTTTGGATTCTGTCCTCTATCAGCAGGGTTTAGCATCACTCTCAGGATAGCACGAACCTGTGAGGTCCCTTCTCTTCAAAGGATGTGTTGAGGCAAACGATGTAGAACTCGTTGGCTCTCGTGGTCTAGGTGGGAACCCAGGGACCTCAAATCTGAAAGTCCCGCATGAAGGAAGCTAAGGGAGCCAGCCAGAGACTTGGATTGAGGCAGGGACCACCCGTGAGGTCGATACCTGGCTCTTACTCTGTAGGCTGGAGAGATGGTTCAGTGGTTAAGAGAGCTTGCTGTGCACCTAAGTCAGGGTGCTCACAACCACACCCCCACACCCTCCCCCCACAAACTAAAATATAAACATCTTTAGGAAATAACTTTGTGCAGCTAAATATTACCTACTAGAATGTATTGGCCAAGAAACAAACAAACAAACTATAAACAACCCCAAAGCACTTGAACAGTGAAAGTTCTTGTCGTAAAGTGACTGGACCTAGGGCATGGCCCTGGCACCCACTTAGAGCATTCGTCGTGCATCAATGTGACTTGGGTTTCATCATCTAAGGTGGAGCAGAGTGGCCTTCAGACTACTTTAATACTTTCCCTCAGCAACTGTGCCCTGCATTTTCATACTCAACCTCTACCAATATGAGAGACAACAGAAAAGGAGGCCTAAGGAGCAGCCTGTTCTCCAGGCCCTGATGTGGCTGCGTCAGAGTCAGTGCCGAGAGCGTGGCCCCACTGACCACGGCAAGCCTGCCTCACTTTCACCCCAGCAGGGTCAAGGCCTAAGTCAGAGCTCAAACGGAACCTTTAGCTTGAACCTTAAGCTTTACTGTCTCAATCATTTTCTCTCAATTTATATAGTTCTTACCTAAATTGACATAAAGTGAAGTGTCAAAAATATTAAAATTAGGCTATGTGGAGAAACCCCGTTTCAATAAACTGAAGGGGGGGGAGAAAAGAAAGAAAGAAAGAAAGCTAAAAGTATTTGAAATGCATTAACTAAGACCTGTAGAAAAGTCTTCGACTTTGTATTTAAATTCACCGTTAGGAAAGTGGTCTCTCCCCAGAGCCATTCCTTTATGTCAACTGGCACTTTCTCCCCCAGGCAGGGCATCTAGGCACCATGCAAGACCTGCTTTACCAACAGATGCAGATTTCCTGAGAGGCACAGATATCAGCTGCTCAAGCTAAACCTCACTGCATGAATCCAAAAGAGGAGACAAAGTAAGAAAGAGACTTCATTCCTTCTTTCCTAAGGTCATCGCCGGAACACAGATTTTTGGGAGCGTCTAGTTACTTCCCCGGTGAGGAGGCCACATTGGAAGGAGGGGCCAGGAGGCAATGGAATGGAGACTCTTGCTTGAGTGCCAAGTACTTGACCAGGTACCACCGACCATGCAGAGGACGGTCTGCCGTCTGCGGCTGCAGAACAAATCAAGAAACACTACAGTACTTCTCTGCTGTGGGAGGCACAAAGACTAGAGGAAATTCCAGTTCAAACAAGAATGGAAAAATGGGAAGCAGGGACTGAGATTAATATTCATAAAATTAAAGGACAAGTTACCCCCACACACCCCCCCACACTGTTTCCTCAACATCTCTAATGAACTAAAATTAAAATTCTACGGCTGGTGAGGGAGCAAAGGGATGACAAAGGGCCCGAGGACGATGGGAAAATGTCAGGATATCCAGGTAACACAGTGCCATTGTCACTCAACTGCCTTCCATTAAGATACAGATCAGGAAAGTTGGGTAGGCTCCAGAATCTGGTCTTCAATACAGGGGACTCAGAACCAGAGACGCCCATCCTCTCTTTGCTATATATGTTATACACACACACACACACACACACACTACATATAGTGTATATTTGTACTTATATATATGAGTATACATGTGTGTACTTATATTTATAGACTGTTATATGTAATATACAATACATAAATCTATATGCATGTAGATAGATAGATAGATGGATGGATATCTATCCATCCATCCATCCATCCATCCATCCTTGGGACTTGCTCTTCAGACCGTCAGGATATCAGGATGTATTCCCAGGCCTGTAGCTGAATTGTTGATGTCTCAGCCTGCAGGGAGTCAGTCACCTGAAAGGTTTCAACTCTATCCATCTAGCAGCAACAATCTTCCCAGGTCTACCCTCCTAGGAGAAGGGAGATACCCTACAGGGGCGACTGTCAGGGAGCCACCCGGGGTGAAGAACCCTATTACAAAACACAAAGAACTTTATTTTGGTTTTGAGGACAAAAAGGCAAATGCTTAGATGAGCATTTTAAAATCTCAAGGAAACCACACTGATCATTACTAGGGAGGTTTTGCCCTTTCACCGTGTGCTCTACAACGCTAAGCTTACACTTTGGAGGTGTCCTAGGAGCCGGCTAGCTTGTTAGCCAAGATGCTGGAGGATATTTAAGGGTGCACAGTATTGACCTAAAGACCCTGAGTACTTCCTACACGAGGAGGTTCCTCTGGCTTCAGAGTTTTTCCACGTCTGAGCTCTTTCTGGTATCGTCTGAGGAGGCCATTCCTCTCCACGTTGGTATTTGGGAAGCGGGGAGGCCACAGTGAGGGGTAGGTAGCCTGTAGCCAGGTGCTGAAGTGTGGGAAACCCCATTCTAAAGTAAGACTTTCTGAGCATAGACAAGAATGAGAGAGGCCGAGGGGTAGAAAGAAGTACATCTTTATTGGCTCCTGGGAAAAGACTTAGCAAGATATACCTGCTTGTGGTTTACCAACACCTACCCTTCACACCTGGAATAAAGAATTGAGTCTGGAAGAGCTGCTAGCTGGCAGCCATTTTGGAGAGGAGTGGAGTGGAGGAGGGGTGGGGGTGGGGGTGGGGGCACAGGATGGCTACACCAGCAAATGGCAGGCAAAGCAGGGAGGGAGAGGACCCGCTTTAACCAGTACTCTCAACCCAGGTTATCAGCCGGTAGGGAGAGAGTTAAAATCCAGCCCTTAAAAGAAAACTCATAGCCCATTAGGCTCAGGCTTGGAGAGCACGGAGCAGTGAGGAAGCCAAAGGAAACTAATTCTGGAGGCCCTCCAAGCTGCCAATCACACGCAGATTTCTAACAGTCACAGCCTTGTTGGAGTTGGTTGTTTTTCCACAGGCTGTACAATGGGGTCTGGTTATTCATTGAAAAAGTCTGCCAGTGGGCCCCGCCCTCCATTCACAACCAATTTGGAATGCACCATTCAGGCAAGAGGGGGAGTCAGTCTGCAGCCCTGCTAACTGGGACAGACCTACTACGGGTGCCCAGGGCTCAGCTGTGGCCCCGGAGAAGCTGGCTCGCCCAGTATGCAGTATTTATGTAAGAAATTCAGACGCAGTAGGGGGCGCTGGCTGGGTCTGCACCCTCCCTGGGATCCAAACGGCTAAGATTATTGCTGCAACATGCAAGGTTGGGCGAATCTGCGAGAGAAAGAGGCGCAGGGAAGTGCCCTCAGGCAAAAGAGTAAAGGAATAATCAGACTACTGAGCTGAATCTCGGTAGCTTCCAGGGGATAATTCTTATTTCTGCTGCCCTGGTAAACCGGTTTGGATTAAGGGGCAGTT
>NC_034601.1:17782105-17798545 GCF_900095145.1 Mus pahari
CCCCCCCCCCCCATTTATCCCTGGTAGCTAACACGGAGAGCCCAATGGTTTTCTCTGCAGGGCAGAGGGACTTAGGAGACACTAGGAATGTCAACAATTTCTTGGCTTGAGTGGCCCTGAAGCGGTTAGCCTACCCTCCTGGATGTCCAGGGAGCCCAAGGGAAGGAAGAATGTGCAGATCTGACCTGGCAGGATAAAATCTCTCCAGACTTCACAGGGTACAAGGCTAAAAACTGGTTTGGTGTCTTTGGCTTTTTTTCCCCCTAAACACTCAGCAATTACCCTGAGGGTGAGTGGACGGAACCTGTCTGACAAGCACACTTGATTTCAAGGAAAAGTATATTTCAGGAAATTTGGATAAGATAATTTTGAGCTTGTAGACTGTTTTTCTTCCAAGCGTATGTATACATCTTTTGTTTACTGCTTTCCACTGCCTGTCCCAACTTCCTTTGAGATCTTTCTGGGTATCAAATTCACAAACCACCCCTGGCCTGTTTGCGAGGAGGCTGCGCAGCAATCAATCCTCCTTTTAAGCAGAAAGAGCAATCATTATTTGGTGGGCGGGGCCTTTGAGGTGGGGGTGCTTTTCTCCAGGTAAAGCCTGACCACCAATCCACCTTATGTGCCTGGCCCCCAAATGGACAAGTTATGTATGACGTGCCTACTCCAAGGGCTGTGTAGTGGTTTGTCATTCTTTCAAAAAGAAGCCTGGAGAGAAAGGGCAATATAGGAACTGATGACCAAAGCCTCTATTAAGTGAGCTTGATGAGGTTCACAGAATGAATTTTTTAAAATGCAACCTAATCCGGTAATGGCATCAGCAGGCCTGGCATCCATCCAAGAGCTGGGAGCCGCAACATGACGGAGACTCTGAGCTCCCCGGATTCCAAATGGAGAAGCAATGAGTGCCAGGGCACAGATGGGGCCCAAGCTGCTCAAGGGCAGCGTATGCCCAAGAGGGGGATGTCAGTCTGAGGCTGCTTCTTCACTACCATTAAAACTCAAGAAATACGTGAGGAACAGTCTCTCACACACCCAAACCTACCTCACCCGTAGGGATATTCTTGACTGGGGCCGGTGACATAATAATGATAGCACGAGCCAGAAGCAGCAGCAGATAGATAGCATGAGGTCTCTCTCGGCTTTAGAGTCCCTGCCTCTTCATCTAGTAAAGCGGGTGGATGCTGGATAACAGTGGCTAAATGGCGATTTCTTGATGGATGCCAGGATTTTGTTACTCCTGGCACCTACAGGGCTGATCTGCCTATCAGGCAGATTAATTTCCCCCCCCTCTCAGGGCTTTTTCACCAGATACAAAGGATTGCAAAGGCTTCCGGGCTCTACTGGACAAGAGTAAGAGAAAAAGCATTGTCTTAAATACCATCTGGCCCTCGTTTAGGTCGGTGGTCTTAGGTCACCTAACAGTTCTCCTGATGCTGATGCTGGAGGCTAGGAAACTAGGGATGACCACTAAGTCATTTAGGGCCCTGCTGGCAGCAAGGTCTAGCTGGAGAAGCCTCTGCAAAGCCTCTCTGCAAAGTCGTCTCTCCTCCATGTTTTTTTTTTTTTTTTTAAAAAGATTTATTTATTTATTTTATGTAAGTACACTGCAGCTATCTTCAGACACTCCAGAAGAGACCATCAGATCTTGTTACGGATTGTTATGAGCCACCATGTAGTTGCTGGGATTTGAACTCCGGACCTTCGGAAGAGCAGTCGGGTGCTCTTACCCACTGAGCCATCTCACCAGCCACCCTCTCCTCCATGTTTTATGCTTTCCCTTACTCTTGTCCATCAGCTTCTTCCTCCCTCCCACCCCTACCCCGCTTCAGTACCACTGCCTCCTGAAAAACACAACAGCCTTGACTCTGCAGAGCGGCCTCTTCCTAGGCCACCCAGTTTTCTCTCTTACCTTCTAACAACACATATAAGATTCCTCTTAGCTCCAAATGGCCTCGTTCCACACAGCAAGAGCTGCCACCAGCACCCATCCCCACAGGCCATGACTGTGGTAAGGGCTCCAGTGTCACTTCCCTATCTGCTGTTGAGGCCCTAGGGCTAGCATAAGGGTTAACCACCCTACTTCTAATACTGTAGTTATAGAAAGCTGATCTTTAACAGTTAATTAGCTGGTCCTTGGGAAATTACTTGTACTTCCGATGTCATATCCCTACCCCCCTTTTTTAATTCAAGGGGAAAATGGGGTCATCTGGATTTTAATACAAAGTTTGTGAATTTGGTTACAGAGTTATGACTCTACAATGAGATTTAACACTCTCTCTCCTTGGCATAAACTATTTCAGTTACTCAAGATGCTGGTAATTATTACAATGTTGCCACTGAAACAAATGAGGTGGTTAAAAAAAAAAAAAATTCAGACTTGAAACTGGTATTGAAAAAAAAAACACTCATTAGTACCCAGGAAGTCAGCTCAGAGAAGTAACAGTATCGGCTTCCTGATTGCCACAGCAGAGAACCTAAGTATTCTCGGTGTCAAGTCTATCTGTGGCTTTGACTGGATTCTGTGAAAATATGTAGGGAATGGGTGGAGAGATCTATAGAGACTCCAGAGCTTGTGGGGTGGGTGTAACATGTGGTCTGAGACATACTATTTTACACACACACCCCTTTCCATATACTAAAGCACCTTTAAGGAACTGTGTCAATTTTAACAATGTTTCTGTTTTTTATCTCTTCCAAGCCCTGAATAGAAAAAACCTGTCTACAACAGCCTTCTCTGAAGGGTGGGCAGGATGGCCAGCGGCCTCCCCGGCGCCTCCTAGACCTGAAACTAAACACAACTACAGCTTTAAGACTAGATTGTTATTGCAAAAACCTTTACTGTTGGCTTCGCCGAATTCTTCCATTTTCACCCAAACTACATGTTGGTATTTTCAAACAATTCCTTCAAGGGATTTCCAGATCACTCTCGGATCTTCAAGTCACACCTTAGGAACAACGGATTATTATGGGGTGGTGGGCACTGCCAGAACTCCCAGGCTCTAGAGCAGCAGTTCTCAACCCCTTTAGGGGGAGGTCACATACCACATAGCCTCCATATCAAATATTACATCACAATTCAAGACAGTAGTAAAATTACAGATACAAAGTAGCAACAAAATGATTTATGGGGGGGTGTCACCATAACGAGGGAGAATCTATGCTACAAAATGTGCTTTCTGTCCTCTTGGTTTAATTTTTAAATTTTCCAACAAGGAGCTGGCAAGATGGCTCAGAGAATAAAAGTTCTTGTCATCAAGCCTGATGACCACCCCCCACACACACACACACACAGGATGGAACGAGAACCAACCCCTACAAATCATCCTCTAACCACCGTAAGAAAGCTTACCACGTGGACACGCCACATGCGCACCCATTCAGCAAACCAATAAATAAAATATTAGGATGCCTTTCTAGGTAAGGCATCCTTTACTGAGTGTGTATTCACGAAACAGAGGTAAATTCGGCATAGCTAGAGGTAAGCTGGGCGTTTCTGTAAACTTACAGTGGATCTATTTCTTTAAATCACATTTACAGGTACATGTCTACAGGCATGTGACCCAAATCTGGAAGTGTTAATATCACCTCTTAGAAATTTAGTCTATACTGGTTCCCTGCCCTTCCTGCCCCCACAGGAACATGGAGTGTGTGCACAGGGAAGCGAAGTATGTAGGGTATAGTATATTAACACCTGTGGGGTCTACCGGTTTCTCCAGGGGTCTTGCATCAGTCTGAACTTCAACTATAATCAAACACAGCAGCCTGAATGAAGGGCTCCAGGCCACCCGGGCCATCCAGGGGGGTGGGGGCCTCCTGCCTCAAATCTCCAGTCTATGTGACCCCACCCTCCCCAAGCTCTACCTCAAGAAGAGTCAGGGAAGGGAATTACTAAGAGGCATTTTAAGGCTACTCAACCATCCACTTTATCCTTTAAATAGAGACAAGCTCAACCTTAAGCAGTTAGGACGGGGGGGAGAAAAAAAAGCAAGCAAATAAAACAAACAACAAAACCAACCAATCAACCCACCCCACCAGGTCTGGTAGGCAGGGAGTCCTCCCAAAACACCTGCATTTAAGGTACGGTATTTTAATTAAAGAACCTAGCACATTCCATGTGCTGAGCAGGAATTATTTCTAGAGCACCAAGACACATTTATTGATTTCTTCGCTCTCGCCTATTCTCGCAGATAAGAATCTCTGCAGATAGAAACTCTGCCCGCTGACATCCCCCCCCCCCTCCTTGAAGACCAGGCAAGCACGCAGCAATCAATCTCAGCCCAGCTGTCTCACCTCCCCCTTTAACCCTTGCGGGCCACAGAGAAACAAACAGTACCATAAAAGCATTTCAAAGAAGTTTCTGCCACAAAAGCCACCTCTCCCCAGCAGGATGCAGTTTACTGAGGCTCTGGAGAAGAACTGAAAAGGCAGAGCCAAACTGCTCAAACAGAAACAAGCTGGAGTCCAGATTCGGTCATCATCCAAACACCCCCTCCCCCTCGGCCACACGGGTTATCGCTGTTTAGCCTTTCCATAGCAAGCCCATCACTTGAAAGCAATCAAAGGGCAATTATAAGAATTTCCTTTTGTACAGACACTCTCCACAGCAAGCTAAGGTTGCAGCTTATTCCATTTTTCAAGTTTCATGGCATTCCTACTTGAACAGGAGGGCTGTCATTACAGAATGCTTAGCTGGTACCTCTGTTCTTTTAGCTAATATATTTAGATTACCCTGCTTTTAAACAGATCCAGATACTCCCTCTCTCCCGGTGACATTTTTGTGCACACATGCACATGTACACCCCAGAGATCAAACAAAGCTGAGAAGAATCTGTTGGTGCAAAATGAGAAATCAAATCTCAGCCTGGCTCAGGTGCTTGCTATTATAAACTATGACTAAGAGACATGAATTTCTCTATGATGCAACTCTCAAGAGAGGCAGCGTTCTCCAGACCGCTCTTAAACCTGTTCATTCGCCAGTGACTAATGCTCTCTAGAGCAGCTCTGTGCTGCTCCAATTTCATCAGCCAGCTTTGTCCTTGGTAGCTGTGCCTGGACCATAAAGCTCCTGAACGTGTTGAGGAGAGCCCAGAAAGAGCAGAGCTAGCTACACCCTGCCAGCCTCACGAGCCATTTGTGGGACTCCTCGCTGCACACATTACCTATCTGAAGGAATGAGCACCCAAAGGTGAGTAAGAAAACGGCTTTACCCAACGGTAAGGTCCCAACAACCACATGAAAAATGAGAGCGAAATCAAGTCGTTCAGTGTCCACCCTCTATTAGCATAGAAGAAACAATACCGACATGTTAGGTGGAACCACAATTAACAGAAATCCTCCAGGAAGTATATGTTGTACCGTTTATAGGGAAAAAAAAAAAAAAAGTCAGATTCATCACTGGCTCTGCCTTAATGTATAACTCTTCGTTTGCAGTGATAGTGGTCTGGGCCTGGAACGCTCGCTGTCCATGCTAGGCAGGGTCTATACCACTGAGCTAGGACCTCAGCTCAAAGACTTGATGTAGAAAATGTTGATTTATAGGCACTGGGGGCTGGAGACGGCTCAGTAGGTTCTAGAGGATCTGAGTTCGGTTCCCAGCACCCAAAAAGGGCTGCTCATAATCTCCTGTAACTTGAGTTCCTGGGGACCAAACAGCCTCTTCTGAGCTCTGCAAGAACCTCCCCACACAGTACTGTTGTTTGTGTGTGTGTGTGTGTGTGTGTGTCCCCTCAACCTTAATTTTAAATTAGGATACTAGCTAAGATACTGTGTGCAGATGTTTGACACAGAATCTTAACTAGTATCCTAATTTAAAATTCCGGAGTCCAAGCTGTTAAGGTAAAAAGAAATTTTACTGAAATTATATTGAATAAGACACGCATTCACGAGAGCCAGAAATTGTATCAATTAAAAAAAAAAAGAGAGAGAGACGTCTTCTGGACCAACCCTGAATTATTAAAATGCATGCATACCACTGCCCAAATCTTCTGCCTATTGCTGTGTTCTAGAATGAACATGTTCTAGATGGAAATAATCCAAGGCCAAACAATTTCAGAACAAATGTGTCACCGACACAAAGGTACTTACAGTTATCAGACTGAAAATCTGGGACAAACTGCTCATCATCAGGAACTTGTGCTGGAAAGAGAGGTCTGCTTTAGATCTTTGCATTTTACTAAAAGGCACAGTGAAATGTTTTACACAGAAAACAGGACAGTCAAGAAACTTGCCTTCGGCTAACCAAGCCTCCTGAAGTTGGCTAAGGTCCTGAAACAACTCTGGAAACAGACAAAAAAAAAAAAAGACTCAAAAGGGGGCTATTTCTTGGGCTAAGGAGCATCCAGGAGTCTGCACACCAGTTGTCTGTGTGAGCTGAGGAAGCCATAGCACACAGGGAAAGCTGCACTACCTTCAGAATCGTGAGCCAGATCTGTGTCCACAAACTTCCTCTTTCTGTCAATCACAGGTCGCCCTCGACAATCCTCTGATCGAGATTTCTGAAAGAGGCCAAAAAAAAAAAAAAAAAATGGAAGATTCAAATGCAGGAAAGAGGTGCAGAGAGGGTCCACCCACTTCTCAAGGGGGAAAACGAACACCACAGAGGTCAAGGACAAAACAGGACAGAAGCCAACTCACCCCTGGGACCATAAAAGGGACTTGCTGATCACAAAACCCATCCATGGTGCTTCCAAAGTCTCCGATATCACTTTGAAAGGCTTGAGCATTGAGTAGTTTCTTGGGGGTGGTAAAGAGATACTCCTGTAACATGGATTTCGAAGATTTAAACTGTGGCGGGGGTGGGGTGGCATAAATTTATACAATTCTTTCCTTCTTGCCTGTGTAGCCACCTTACCTCTCTGAGGTCTCTAAATATACTTACACACACACACACACACACACACACACACACACACACACACTTTAGTATTGCCTGTCTACCACAAAAGCCAAAACCAACCAACCAACCAAATCCTTCCCTTACTTGCACTGAAAAATGACTTTCCAGGACATTTGTTGCAGGGTTTTGTTTTTGTTTTTAAGGTAAGTTTTTAATTAAGATTTGCCACTTTATGATAAGAACCAGAGAAACATATTCCAAATGCATGGTGTTTCTCAGTGTATTCTGTAGGTCTTTTTGTAGGTATATGGTAAAAATACCAAGTACGGCTCCAGGAACAAACTGATCAAAAGTATACTTTCTTCACACACACAATTCTTTATTTAAACCCAAACCGTCTGTCCAAACAGGTGTGTATACCTGAAATGACACAGCATCTCCATGGCAACCTATAAAGATTAGCTGCCATCTACTCAATTTCTAAAATAAAACATCTATAAAAATGAGAGATAAAGGAAACTCAGTTCTACTGCACATATTTAAACATCTCTACCAAAAGGCCAAAAAAGAAAAAATGGGGGGGGGGGACAAAAAAACAAAACAACAAACACCATTAAAACCTTTTAATGCAAAAATATCCATGAAAACTCCCTGTCCTACAATGACCTCAAATCTTCAACAAAAACAGTCAAACACCGGTAAGAGCTGGGCTCAAGAGGGGAGACACTTTTCCAGCGTGGGAGGAATTAGCTAGCAAGTTTAAGTGTCACCTTCATAAACACTTAATTTTACAAGTAAAACCTCAGGTCAAAATAATGGGGGGATAACAAGTATTCATTCACCTCAGTTCTAAATAATACACAGGCCTAACTGGCATTTTCTTTTAAGCTGTATACAAAGTAGGGAACTTTTTTCACAGTAACCATTTCCATCTGACTTGTTTTTCACGCTGTGAGCACCATATCAAATTTTCATAAGTGAGCAGGATACAAGAAAACCCTTCACAGCCAGCACTTGGCCCAAGTAATCAGATATTTTCAAAGTCAAAGGAAAGAGAGTTCGCAACTTCCTAGAAAAACACTCCTGCCAAGCTTGCCTTCCTTCCACACAGTGCAAACATCGTTCAGAATGAGGCCTCTCTTGAACGTCACCAACCAGTACCCAAATCTAAGAATCCTTAGTAGACTGTGGAGAAGAATGAAAGAATTCTGTGTTGTATTTTTAAAAAATTTGCCTAAGTTGTGGCCTCCGAAATTCTTAAATGTCTGTTGTGGGTTAAGAGAACAACGTGTAGGAAATCAGAGGGTAAAATATTTTTAGAACCTCATGATGCGCAAAAATATCCTTTGAAAAAATTGGTAAAAAGAAACTGCCCTAAGAGATTCCAAAAGCAGCAGCGAGGATCTTCTAAGCAGTCCTTAGAGTTCAAGAGCTGGAAACGTCGTGTTCAAAGTATCTTTTAAAAGCCTGCAGGGAAGGCTTCGGTTCATCCTGGAGTTTAAACCACTTCCTTTGTGTCGTCGTAGTCGCTCCCCCCCCCCACCAGCCCCCAAATCCAGGGTGCCCCCAGGAAAACTTTAACTGGGCGCAGCGACCGGATCGAGGCCCCTCCCCGCGGCGCGCAGCGAGCCTGGTTTTATGAATGGGAGATGGAGCCGCGGCCGCCACCGCAGGTAGAGGCTGTAACTGGATCCCTCGCGCCGGGCCCCATTCACAAAACAAGACACACTTCCACCCAATTCCCAGCCTTCCCATTCATGAAAACTCCTTCAGCTGCGCCCCCGCCCCCACTCCCAACGCACGCTTAGCCTCCGACGCAGGCCCCTCACCCCAGCGTTTTAGGAAGAAAGCTCAATGCTTCATTCACAAAAAAGGGAGGAAAAAAAAAAAAAAAAGCCTCAGAGCCCAAGAAAGAAACCTGCTTCATTCATAAAGTCACCCACATTCAGAAAACGAGGTGCAGCGCTGGGCGATACCAGCCGCCTCATTTACTCCCGATCCCACATGCCCCCTCCCCTCATCACCCCCTACTTAATCAGTACCCCCTTTGCGAGGGAGACCCCGAATCATTCACGAGGTTCCAGCACACTCTCGACAGGCTCGAAACCGGTTCTCTCCTCCCCCAGGCCGTGGCTCAGGCGGCCCCAATACCCTCAGCCCCAAGAGGAGGGAGTGGGGGGCTGCGGGCCCGCTGCCCAGTCTCCAACTTGCCAGGCCTGCAGAAGTTCGGGCCGATCCTGCACCCGCAGGCTGCACATGTCGGTGTCATTTAACTCTCGGGGTTCTGAAGCAGAACCCCTCAAACTGCTGTTCGCCCCCCCCCATATAAGAGTCGCGGAGCGTTTCTTCTCGCGAGCCTCCCAGGGCCCTCGGGGGCCCACAACTTCGCGCCCCGCACCCCGTTCTTGCACCCCGCTTCCGTAGCCTGAGCCCGGCACCCCGCTCCCTGCACCCGCTCCAGCACCCCGGGTGCCTCCTCCGCGGCGTGCGGAAACCCGCTCTCCGCTCGCTCCGGAACCGCTAGCCGCCCCCGCCCGATGCCTCCCAGAAACCGAACCGAACCGGGCCTCGGGGGGAGGGGGGCGGCCAGCTCCGGGAGTCACCCCAAGCACGCCCAACTGAAGACCCAGAACCAGTCCGCACCTGAGCGGCCACTCCGCGCGCCCGCCTGCGCGCCTCCGTGGCGGGCTGGGCCGCAGCGATCGGGGATGAGGACCGCTCCGCGCGCCGGCCTCCGGACTCTGCGCCGCCCTGCAACCCGCTGCAGCACTGGCCCGGCCCCCGCCGGCTCCGCCCGCCGTCATTGGCCCGCAGCCCAGAGCACACACGTCCCCATTGGTCGGCGGCCGTCCCCGCGGCTGCCCATCACCTCTTGTTTACCCTGTCTTCAGGCAAATCCAGCCCGGCCGCCCCATCATCTGCGGCGCCCATTGGCTAACGTTCGGCCTCCCTCGACGCCCTCAGAGGTCTGTTTTACATAATTTATGCGCTCGGCGCCATTGACCAATCAGCACCGGCTTGTTTATATAATGAATGTAAGGACGTTTTTCATTCATAAAAAACGCGACCTGAGGGGGAGCTTAGCTGAGTCAGTGAAGCACTTAAAGGGGCCACTCGCGAAGTTCCCCCTGGCCTCGGCCTGCACCGCTCCTCCCGCCACCCCCGCGCGGGGCCGCTTGGCGCCAGGCGTTCGCAGCTGCAGCAGCGAGCTAAGTTATCATTTTAGAACTCAGGCGAGAGGAATTCGTCATTCCACACACAGAAACTCGCTGACCCGCCTGGGCGTTCGGCCCATAGAAACACAAAAAACGGAAACCGAGCCCTCTAATCTTAGCTACCTTGAAGAGAAGCCTTAATTTTTTTTTTTTTTTAAACCAGGTTTCCAGTGGAAAGAATAAGTAGTTATCTCCTTTAAAAACCTGAGCTTTTCCAGATCTTAGTTGATGTTTCACGTTGCCTAAGGCCCGACCCGATCGCGTCTTCTCGGGCTAATTGCCTCTGAGCTGCGCAGGCAAGAGGCTACAGCCAGAAACCCGGTTCGTGGACCGCACCGGGTCGGTAGAGGGCCTTGGAAGCACAAATCCCTTTGAAACGTGCGTGCAGTTAGACCGCTGGCTTCTCTCTCGGGCTGCTTGTTTTCCATTTAAGTGTTGAATGCAAGATGGTGTGTTTGCGAATTAGATCCCGTGCAGCTGGGAACCGGGAGAAGCAGTGTTGCTTGCCAAAGGATCGGGCATTGACTGCAATTGTTGAGATTCTTAACAGGGTGTTCCAGGAAACAAATAAAACAATCTTCTACCCCTTCCAACTCCTCGTCCTGCTCCTGCCATTGACAATGGCCGTTCTCTTCTTTTCCCAAGGATGCTTTGTGAGCGAGTTCTGTTCTCTGCTAACCTGGCAGCAAGGTGTCAACGTTTGGAGAACCTCAGCAAAGCGGGTCCCAAGTTGTTACCCTACGGGTGCCCAGTGCCCCACAGTGGGACACGCGGTGTGAATTTCTAGTCCGCGGCCTTTCCCCCCTAAGCGTGTGGATTAGAGCTGGTACTTGGTGTGTGTTGATTACAGTCCTTGACCAGCTTGAATGCTGGGGTGAGACCTGGACCCAGGTTCAGTGGGCTGAGTTATCGGTTTTGCCGGAGACTGGGAAGGGCACCAGTTGAAGTGTGGGCAGGTGCTTTGAACTTTTAACGAGCAGTTCCTTGATTTTTAATTTCCTGCCTGAGCACAGTGCTTCCCTTAGCTCCTATTCTAGTTGGTGGCCTTTTGTACCCGTGTGTTCCCGGCTTGTTTCTGACATCCTGGAGGCTTTCAATTCAGCTTCTTGCAAGGCCCACACTAGTTCCAGATCCTCTCTCACCAGCTTGGTCTCACCACCGCCATCCCCTTCTGTTCTCATCCCAGGCCAGCCTCCTGCCTGGTTGAAATTTCTTCAAGTGTTTCCTACTCCCCGTTGCTTAACTGTCGCGGGTCCCAGTCCTCTAAAAGTTCGTGGCTCGCTGTATCAGCTGCAGTGCAGGCCTCTTGACAGTGATTCCTTCACATTCCTTACACTCCACGCCTGGAGTGTCTCTTGTGACCTTTGCCTCAGACCAAAGCTCTCCATTCCTCCCTGGGAAGAGAAATTTGAAAGTGTGTAGCAATAAACAGGGGCTAACTGGAATGAGGGGAAGTATTGTGTGTCATACTTGATTTATTTATTTGTTAATCTTCGAGTCAGGACCTTGAAATGTAGCTGGTTTGGCCTGGAACTCACAATGTAGCCCAAACTCACCTCCAGTTAGTTGTCTATTCCTCCCCTCCTCCTAAGTGTTGAGAAGGCAGTCATGTGCCAGCAGTCCTGGGTAGTTACAGTAGTCTGGGAAGATCATTGAGAACTTGCCTAGAAGGCACAAAGTCCTGGGCTATAGACCCAGCACCACAGAAAACAGAGAAGTTGATAGCCACAGTATCACATGCGGGGAATTATGCATCATTAAAGCTATTGGTAACTAATAACTTAGTCATCCAGTAAACATTTAGGATGTACCAGATGTTCAGCCAGATCCTAGGCTGGACCATAAATAATAAATAAATAAATAATGAATGCATAAGTAAATAAATAAGTTATAGAGATGAATGAGCTCCAGGGGTTGCCTTGGGCAGCCCATAGTCACACAATCTCCCACAGTCTAGCTATTTCCCCACAGTGAGGCAGTGAGAACTATTAATATCTCCCTTCTACAAATGAGAAACTGAGGTGCAGCACTAGTCGGTCCAGTGTTGAAAGTAGATAAGAAGAGGTCACACTCCAGAGCCCCCCACCTGTGACTGGGTTGAGCTAGCCACCCAGCAAGGACATCCGAACAGAGTCCAGAGGCCAAAATGGGCTCCACTCCTCTCTGGCATCTCTTTCCCCATTCACACCCCACTGTCTTTCTCTTGTTATCTCTGCCAGATATGAGGGTTAAGGGTACTATGAGAAGTTTCTCGTCTAATGCGCTGGATCTCTGCTGCTAAGAACGTATCTACATAGGGGATTTGTAGAACAAGTGCTCTAGTTATCATTCCTTCCCCTCCAGGAGAGAAACAGTTTTGGAAAAGGAAACAAAAAGAGGCCCACCCCCTGGGACATTCTTCTTGTGTCAATCTAGCCTTTGTCCTTGGGCGGTAGCAAAACTCGGTCACAATGAGAAACTAGACGCCTGTTCTTCACGTTCAGTTTGCAGTGTCAGTTAAAGGAGACAATGAGGGTGAGGGGAAGGGAGGAGAAGAGGCCCCAAGCCGGGCTGCTCTCCTCCTTTTACAGGTCTGCTTTTTACATGGTCCCAGAAAAATGCCAAAGCAAGCTAGAGTGTAAGGCCCACAGCCCACCTTTAAGCTGGTATCCAAACTGACGGACAACGGACGTGCTCCTGCTGTCCCCGTATCCCCTTGTGCCTCCTGTTTCACTACGGCAAGTGTGGCCCTGGGGTGAGGGCACATAACCCCAAGTTTCTTTCTTCTTTTATAGTGTGGAGGGAAGGATGTGAAGACAAACACTAAATGGGACAGAGATGTTTTCTTCAAGGGAAAGGGCAAGAATTCAGTCTTATTTTCTAAGATTTAGGAAGAAGTGCCCTGAGGCCTAAAAGAAGAAAAGAAAATATTCCACTGTCTGGGTCTCTAAACAAATCGGGGTCCCGTTGCTCCTTCCAGCCAGGGGATAGTGAGGTCCCACTGTTACTAGGAACTTCCTCTGTTCAGTTCCAGTTCCACATAAGCAGCATTATTTCAGCCTGTACCCCCTCTACGGGTACACTGTAACGATCACTTCTGTAGGTGAAGAAACCGAGGCACAAAGATATCGCAGAGCCAGCACAGAGCGGGAGAGGACTATGGTCCAAGTGGTGCGTGTTTTAAGGGTTTCAGCGAGTGGTTCTATTTTGAGGGCAGCAAAATTTAGGAGGTGGTGGAAGTGGGCCCTGAGGGACAGGCTTTTAAAGGTTGCAGGGTAGACCCTGGCTTCAGAGCATCCTCACCGCTTCTCGGTGTGTGCTCAGCTTCAGCCATGGACAGAGCTACCCTTCCTGCTCAGCCAGACCAGAACTCACTAAGCCAAAGGCCAAAATATATCTTCCCGCCGTTTAATTGTTTCAGTTGAGGTAATTTGGTCACAGCGACCCCAAAATTAGCTAATACAGAGATTGTATCACACAGGGTTTCCCCGGAGCCTGCTATTTAATCACAAGGCTGGGCAGCCCAGTCCCTTAGAAGCTGTACGCTTAACGACAAAAGCCTGCTTTGGAAGAGCCAGGCTCTATTTGGAGACTTTGCCTAAATTGCTTGATCCTTCTATCAACCCTATGATATGTATCCCATCAGCCTCCGGTTTGCTAGATGTGGAAAGTACGACACAAAAGTTGGGAAATTTTTTTTCAAGGACGTGTAACTCGTAAGAGTGAGACTCAGGAACTGAATGTAGAGCCTAAACAAGGCCTTGCTCTCTGGCACTCTCCTGCGTTAGGTCCCATCTGGGGTTCCAATTCTTCATCTGCCGCTCTCACAAGAGAAGTTCTCAGGAAACTTGCTCCAGAAATCCCACCTAGACTTCGGATTTATCCTGGCTGGGCCAGCAAGGAATCACCTTCGTGAAGCCCACATCAGAAGAAGAAATTGTATTTCCTGAGAAGAAATTGTATTTCCTGAGCATCTTCCATGACCCAGACACCCCACATACAGTGTTTCACTCACTGTCCTCCACCCCTCTCACAAGCAGCACTAAAACACAGTTTGCTGCTGGAAAACTAAGATTCAGTATGAGATGTTTGAAAACATGCCTGAAATCTGGGTGCTGTGCCGCCAACGTGTGTGTATTCCTGGCCCTGAAGGGGTGAGACAGAGGGCTCCCTGGGGCTCTCTGAAAGGTCAGTCAGCTAAGCATACACGCTGGGTTCCAGGCCAGAGACTATGTCCTAAACAAACAAACAACAAACAAACAAACAACAACAAAAATGAAAAAGAAAAAAAGAAAAGAAAAAAGAAAAGTGTATATCATGCCTAAACAATGATACTGACAAATGTCCTCTAGTCTCCACACTTGCACACGCACTTGCACCCACACTGGAACACGCATGCATGCATGTCTGTGGTGTCTCATGTGAAGCAGCATGCCAGCTTGGATGCATTGTTCCTGATGCTATGACTGGAAGGCTGGGAAGAGCCCATTCCCTCTCCTGGCTTTATTTCTTGACACAGTCTCCCTCCTGTCTTCTGCTAACACTCCAGTCTTAGATGTTACGAAACAGTCACTCTCAGGGAAATCTGAAGGAACATGAGAAATTCAGACTTCTGATGGGGGAGGATGTCTTCCTTAAGCCCCACTCCTCCACCAATACATACATACATACATACATACATACATACATACATACTCACACACATACATAAAATATAAATGGCTTCACATTGCCTTTCATAACCAGGTCCCACTCTGAAACAGGATTGGCAGATCAGTAATTCCATGAGTTTCTTTTGAGCCCATCCCCCACCTCTAGCTACAGACATGCCTACATGTGAAACCAGTCACATGCCAAGCCTCTCCCTCTCCCTCTCCCCCCAGTAGAATTGCCTGCCCCACATGAGAGACCCTCGGACTACCAGGTTTTGAAGGGAACCTGTGTCTGCTGCTTCTTCTCCACCTCCTACTGACAACCAGAACTTGTAGTTAAAAGCAGGGAGTCTCCAATCCCTTGGTGCCTTCTGTCCATCTTAGTTTTCCTCCTCTGATCTGGCAGCCTAGAAACCCCAAACCACGCCAGGCATGGCAGCTCATGCCTGCAATCCCCAGCCCTTTGCCAGCCCTTTTGAAACCTTCAAAACAAACGAGTTGGAAGTGGGCGTGGAGAAGGGCTCCATGGGTTCGGAGCGAGGCCTGATGTGCTTGTCCCAGTGATTCTGTAGAGGAACTTGATGTGTGGACTTGGCAGATTCTATTTTGACTGACTAGAGTCCGCTTTTTGCTTCCTTTTATGCCCTTGGTGGTGAGTTTCATATGAGCAGAAGTTAGACCTTGCCATGACCTTTTCAGACTTTATTCCCAACTCAAGAGCAGGGTATCTCACGCTCATTGGTTGGTTGGTTGGTTTTTTGTTTGTTTGTTTGTTTTGTTTTGTTTTGTTTTATCTGCCTGGAGCTATGAACAGTCTTGCTTTAGCATCTCCCAACAGCCCTACTGGAAGACTGGAGGGAGCTAAGGGATGAAGGAGCTGGCCTGCTTCAGTGTTGCAGCTGAAGCGTCGGGGGCAAGACAGGCTGTCCCTTGGCTTTTGGCTTGGTCTGTAGGCACTCACCTACACTGAGGTTCTACGGGATCTACTGAGTGGGGTGTGTGTATTTTGAGTTGAACAACGGAGAGATAAACACTGGTGACTGGTAGTGGATGAGCTACTCCATCAGTGGATTTGATTACTTGACCTGACATGGCACATCGAGCCTGACATGTTAGCCTGAGCCAGGCTCCCTATCTATTGCCATGTGAGAGCAAACCACCATAGTAAATATTAGAAACAAATGACCATCTCCCCCACTGTCTCTTGCTGTCTGTCTGTCTGGTGTGCCTCGGCTCTGGGGAGAAGGTAGCATTGATTAAGACGGGAACCATCCTAAGGTCTCCTTTCTTCTTGCTCCTGCCCCTCCTAGGTATCCATTCCCATCAAGAAGCTACACCAGGCCTTGTGTGGCCCACACCTCTAGTCCCAGCGCTTGGTGAGCAAGGACAGGCAGATCTCTATGAGTCTGAGGCCGGCCCAGGCCTAAAGACTCAAAACATTAGAGAAATCCACCCTGGGCCAGCCCTGGCATCTAGAATTGTTGATGTGCTCGGCCCATCCCTCCTTCCGATTCCCTGGCTGTGTCTCATGGCAGGAACCGTGTGCTCGCTGTATCCTGAGGATCCGTTAGCTATCCCAGCCCCCCATGGCACGCCGCTGCTGCATATCTGGGAGGCGAAATGGTTGGCATCTGATTCCCAGCTGGGATTTTCAGATCAGGGTTAGACGTTTCAGAGGTGGCCTGTTTGACCTGTATTTTTTTTTTTTCTTTTTCTTTTTTCTTTTCTTTTCTTTTCTTTTCTTTTCTTTTTTTTT
>NC_034601.1:17799510-17805197 GCF_900095145.1 Mus pahari
ACACTCCAGAAGAAGGCGTCAGATCTTGTTACAGATGGTTATGAGCCACCATGTGGTTGCTGGGATTTGAACTCCAGACCTTCAGAAGAGCAGTCGGGTGCTCTTACCCACTGAGCCATCTCACCAGCCCTCATTCTTATTTCTTATCTCTTTGAAATAACAGGGACTTCTGATAATATTTTATTATAAAAAAAAATATAGAATGGAAAGAAAAGCCCCCAATGTTACTTCCTTGCCTGTATCCAGTTTTCCATAATCACTCACCACCAACAGTTTACTCTATAGCATCATGGGTATTTTCGTCATGGTTGTACAGACAACCACAGTTAAATTAATTCACTGCAACTATTACAGATCCACATGTTAGACTTTATTGTGCTGTATTCATGTCCTCTGATCTCCCTTTCACACTGAACAGCCACTATAGAGCCCCAGCAGTAAGTAGCCAAGGAGTATCTGGGCCTAGCAGTTGCATGATCCTTCCTCTGTCTGAGGATGCCAGGCTATCACTGTTACAGGCTCTTCCTAAGGAAAGTGTGGTGGTTTGAATATGCTTGGCTCGTGGAAAGTAGCACTATTAGGAGATATGTCCTTGTTGGAGTAGGTGTGGCCTTGTTGGAGGAATTGCATCACTGTGGGGATGGGCTTTGAGATCCTATGCTCAAGCTCCACCCAGCATGGAAGCTTCCTGCCAAAGAGAGTCCCCTTCAGCTTGCTGCCTGTGGATCAAAATACAGAATTCTTGGCTCCTCCAGTGCCATGTCTGCCTGCCTGCTGCCATGCTTCCTGCCATGATGACAATGGACTGGACCTCTGAAGCTGTAAGCCAGTCCCAATTAAATGTTGTCTTTGTAAGAGTTGCCTTGGTTGTGGTGTCTCTTCACTGCAATAGAAACACTAAGATAACAAGGCATGGGCATACATAGAGAAGTGAATTTCACTTTCTCTCACATAAACATTTGTTGAGCTGGCATCTTCAGCCTGGGGTTTGACTAAGAAGAGCTAGCAGTCTGCTGGGGGTGGGAGAAAGGCACAGGAGTGACTGACTAGCTCTTGTACAGTGGCTACAGGCAGTATAAGAGAGGCACAGAGAGCCAGGCGTGGTGGCGCACTCGGGAGGCAGAGGCAGGTGGATTTCTGAGTTTGAGGCCAGTCTGGTCTACAAAGTGAGTTCCAGGACAGCCAGAGGTACACAGAGAAACCCTGTTTCAAAAAGAGAGAGAGAGAGAGAGAGAGAGAGAGAGAGAGAGAGAGAGAGAGAGAGAGAGAGAGAGAGAGAGAGAGAGAGAGACACAGAGATGGGTTCTGACAATACACATGAAGTACTTCCAGTAAGGGCCCAGGAAGACTCTGGAGACTGCTAGCATACAGGCCAGCCCTAGAACTGACTAGTTACTAGAATGTTACTGTACAGATTAAGGCAGAAAGGGCTCTCTATGCAGAGGGAATAAATAGTACACATAGGTTTGGCAATAGTTGCTATGTCCCAGACTGCAAACTGATTGCTCTTACATGTCTAACTAGTAAGATAATAGGGCTAGAAGGAGCCACAACTGAGACAGGACTAGATAGGAGTGGAGGGCAGTCATCAGATGTCTTGGATGTCATTGGCAGGACAATCGTTCACATTTTTAAATAGTGGGCTACATCTCATAGGTAAAAACAGTCACCAAAATCCAGAAATGGCTCTAAATACATCTCTGTCACGCTTCTGATTCAAATATGGATCACAGCATCCACACAGCCATGGTGCTTGTGGTACACATTCCTCCAATAGGGACCCTCTTAAAATTTTGTCTGAACCTCGCAACTCCATCATGCAATACTTGGTGGGTAGTCACTAAAGACTGAATGACTTTATGAATGACCAAGTGATTTCTGCTACAACAAAACACTGTCCCCAAGAAAGGGAGACAGTGGCTGCCCTTGGAGGACCTGAGTTTAGCATGTGCCTTTCTGTTCTGCCCACATAGTGGAAAAGGAAGGAATGAGGTACTAGTAATGGGGCCAGTCTTTCAAAAGCTCGATATATTTACCCAGGGAGCCACTTTACTTCCTAGCAGCAAGATCTGGGTCCTGAGAAAGTGAAATTCATTTTGGTCACAACTTGGGTGAAATGGAGCTTGATTAGACTTTAAAGCCTAACGTATCACACCTGACTGCTGTTTCAAAGGACTGGTGCGGTTTCCTGGTGGAAACCAACCTGTGCCTCCCAACTCCTCCTACAGAGCTGCTCCCCATCCAGAGCTTGGCAAAAGTGACAACGTAGGACAACCACTCTCCAGTGTTCTTCCCTGGATCGGGTAGGAGGCTGTGGGGGCCCCTGGCTTGCCTGGTCTTCACCCATGTCTCTGGTTTCCTTCAGATAGACCCCAGTGCACCTAGCATGCAGCCATGCAAGATGAGCATCCCAAGATATTCCATCTCACCCATCCACCAAGTTACATCTTGGTTGGGAGAATTCTACACACTCTGACTGGAACCCCCTCTGGCTCTTCCTCCCTGTTCCTTCCATAACCTAATTGTTCTGTATATTTATCTGAGTTTTATCTTGACTTTTCCTCTTAGGTATGTTTACCTTGAATGTGGAGGCTGACCTCAGGGCCTGCTCTGACAGAGCCTGCCTGTGTCATGAGAGGATATAAATGCTAAATATGGTTTCCCCTTCCTCCCTACATCTTACGCTGCTTTTAATGACGAGATGTAGTTTTTTTCATTACAAGATCCATGTTTTACCTGTTCTGGCCCACGCATTCCTGACTAGAACGTGGGTAGCATTCACTAACACCCATGAGTACTCCTTGTAAATGTGAATGGTAACTAGGTAATCCATATGGCAGTGTGGTGATAGCTCCAGACTGGAGGAAGGCGCCTGCCTAGCGTGCTGTCCTTCTCAGGGCGACGAGACACTTCCTGTAGAAAGCGTCATCTCAGTGTTTTTCCCTCCTAATGCTTTGTGTCGTCTTCTTCATCCTCACAGACTGCCAAAGACATGCGAAGGGTTTAGTAGGATCCACAGGGAGGCAGAAGACTATCGGGCGATGGGATCCTGCTGGATGCTGGAGTGTTCTTGGCAGAAGGGAGCATGGTGACGGGGCAGAATGTGTGATAAAGGGCACAACTGTGTGTAAGTGTGTGACATGTTTCAGGGGAAGGGTCTGACACAATTGTTGGCATGGCTTTGGCTCACAGCCATCATGCTTTTCTAAGCAGAGCACCATGGTTTTTTGGCTTTTGTGTTTTTGGTTTTTTAAAGATTATCGCTGAGGCCTGGAGAGATGACTTAAGAGCATTTGCTGTTCTTTCGGAGGACTGGAGTTCAGTTCCTACCATCCACATCAGTCAGTTTAACTGCCTATGATTCCAGCTCCAGGCAGGGCTCTGACAACCTCCTCTGGCCTCTGAAAGCAGGCAGCTAAGCATGCATGCTGTACTATCTCTCTCATACACACATACATGCAAATAAAATTAAATATTCTAAAAAACAAATAAACGCCTTTAATCCCAGCACTCGGGAGGCAGAGGCAGGCAGATTTCTGAGATCGAGGCCAGCCTGGTCTACAAAGTGAGTTCCAGGACAGCCAGGGCTACACAGAGAAACCCTGTCTCGAAACACCAAAAATAAATAAATAAAATAAAATAAAATAAAAGACTATCCTGAAAGTATGTGGCATGTATTACATGAACCAAGACAACTGAATTAGTAGAAAATGGGAAGGTATATGGCCCTAAAAGGCCGCAACCATGCACAGATGTTTATGAAATGCATGAGCTGTGGAAGGACATGTGCTGGGCTGTCCCCAAGGCTTTCCGAGATTAGCCACTCAGGACTTGTTCACTTCCCACCTGTGAGTTCTCCCAGGAGATAGGCAAAGCTGCGGGTAACAAAAATGTAACAAAAATTATTGGGGGGGAAAAACTTTAACATTGAGAAAATTGTATCTTTGTGTACAGCTTGGGCTAGATTCCTTCTTTATTCTATTTTAGGGAAGGAACTTTTTTTTCCAGCCTAGGGGACTTGTAAGGGCCACTCAGGAACTATCTGCTGGACCAGGAGGGCTGGATTGGCTGCTGCTGGGTAACCGAGGCATGCTGGGATAGTAGGACAGGCAGGGGAAGGGGTGCCAGGCAGGAAGGGGTGCTGGGTGGGAACCGTGTGCTGAAGAGCTGGAAGATTGAGATCCCTCTGAGCAAAGAGTCTCAGGAAGTTCTGGAGCAGCGACAAGTGAGAGGGGACTCTGCCATACTGGGGAAGACAGGTCCGCTGACTGTGAAGGGTGTTCAGTACCTCAGAGCAGAGTGTTAGCGAGGAGCACAGAATTTGACTTGGATGGAGACATGGGCAGACAGAGAAACCACTCTCTGTCCTGGAACTCATTCTGTAGACCAGGCTGGTTTCACACTCAGAGATCTGCCTGCCTCTGCCTCCTGAGCGATGAGATTAAAGACATTATTATAGCCAGGGTGTCAACAACAGAGGAACCACTCTTAAGTGACCTAGGCTAGGACTGGGCCCAAAAGAAGAACAGAGGGGCCTGTCTAGGCCTGGCAGGGGGTGAAACTGGTCCAGCAGATTCCACCGATGCCTCCTTGCTAGTTCTGCAGGACAGAGACAGCAGGATTTTCAAATGCCTGGTGAACCTGGGGGGAGTTCTACAGGGGTGCGGTGGGGGTGGGAAGAGCCCAGAGTTGCTCCTTCCATGGTCCTGAGCAGGGATTCTTGAAGAGTCCTTTATTAGGACTAGTTGTGAATGGCAGACACCCATTCAAGCCATTCTGAGCCAGAGCCTGAATCCAAGTCCACACAGACCAGTAACTGAGTCCAGCAGGTTGTTGGCTATTTAACAAGGTCTGATGCATATCTTGCAGGGGTGTGAGATCTGAAGCAAAGAATGTTCCTTCAGCTGGCATCCTACTTATCGATGAGGACGCTATAATTTGTTTTAATTCATGGCCTAACTCCAAATCTCACTTTTTAAGATGGGAGATAATTCCAAAACTATTTGTTCTTGTCATATTTATTTATTTACATTGCAGTACTGGATCTTGGACGAAGGGCAAGCCCAGACCATGTTATTTTCTTTATCCAATCTTCTTAACTCAGTCAGGGCAACTGTCTTTGAAAAGCTTTAAAACAGTTCGTAGTACAAAACACAATTTGTAATATAAATATAAATTATAATACAATGGTAATTACAAAATACATATGTATTGTATACAATTAGGAAGACTTCTTACAAAGGTTAAAAATAAATCAGCAAGCATCCATCATCTCAGAAATGAATGCAGTTAACATTTGAACATATTTCCTCCCATTTTTTCAATGCAGCTTTACATAATGGAGACATTTTTTAATGTCTATCTTTGCATTTTGCCTCACATTTTATCAGGCACATCTCCAGGATGTTAAACATTCTTTATAAACTTCATTTTAAAGATTTACCTAATATTTCTTCTTTTGATTATTTGTTCTCCTCCTCTTCTTCCTCATCCACCTCCTTTTGTTTGTTTGTTTGTCTGTTTGTTTTCAGACATGATTTCTCTGTGTAGTCCTGGCTGTCCTGGAACTTGCTCTGTAGACCAGGCTGGACTTGAACTCACAGAGATCCTCTGCCTCTGCCTCTGCCTCTGCCTCTGCCTCTGCCTCTGCCTCTGCCTCTGCCTCTGCCTCTGCCTCTGCCTCTGCC
>NC_034601.1:17805312-17833925 GCF_900095145.1 Mus pahari
TCTGCCTCTGCCTCTGCCTCTGCCTCTGCCTCTGCCTCTGCCTCTGCCTCTGCCTCTGCCTCTGCCTCTGCCTCTGCCTCTGCCTCTGCCTCTGCCTCTTGTGCGCTGGGATTAAAGGCGTGCTTCACCACTGCCTGGCCGGTTATATTTTTCTTAACTGTTTTCCAGTGTGGAGGGTTAGCTTTGCTTCCACTGACCTCCCTCTCCCTCTTCTCTCTCTGCACATGTTCATGTATGTTAGTATAAACGTGGCTGGGGCAGATCTGGCCAGACCTTGTTGCCCATTTTCAATGAAGGTGAGCTTGTCCTCTTGCCCACTGTGAATGGATGCTGCCAGTCAAGGAGAAGCCTGCACTAGAAACTTTCCATGTGGCCTTGGGGGTAGGGATAGCGCGGGGAGGAGGAGGACTGGGGTCCATTAGAGGAGTCTTACAATCCTATGCTGTAAAGACAGAATCTAGGAGATCCTCTGTTTTCAGAAAAACGTGCTTTCCAGACCATGTTTTTTTAATTGTTTATCTATGTATTTATAGTGAGAGAGAGAGAGAGAGAGAGAGAGAGAGAGAGAGAGAGAGAGAACATAACAGTGCGAATGTGGAGGTCAAAAAGCAATGTTCGGGAGAGAATGCTTTCCTTCCAGCTTTCTGTAGGCTGTGGGGATGGAACTCAGGTCATCAAGTGTCCCTTCCTGATGAACCACCTCACCAGCCTTCAAAAGCTTGTTGAATTGCCCAGATTAGTAGCATTGTAGAATTCCCTGTTAGGGAACAAGCAAAAAACCAAAGATTTTCCTAGCTGTCTGTGTCCAGGAATTGTTTCTTCTTCCTGACTTCTGCAGGTTTTGTTCATGCTTGCTAATGAGCAAACACAGGATGAGGGTACATGATAGGCAGATGCCCTAGTGGGAACAGGTAGCTTCTGGTCAGCCTGTGTGTGTGTGTGTGTGTGTGTGTTGTGTGTGTGTGTGTGTGTGTGTGTGTGTAATCAAATTGCAGCTTTGACATTTCTGTGTATGTAGAATGATAGGAGATGGGGAGCCTGTGGTGGCCCAGGACCCAACAGGCTTATGGCAGGCATTAGTTACAATTGGCCAACGGGACGCTTATCATCCAGTCTTCGTTTGCCCTTCTCTCTGAGAAGGAGAGAGGCACATTTGCCTTCCCCACTGCGGACTTTCTATTTCCACAGTTCTTTGAAGTGCCCTCGAGATCTAAGCGGCGGCCTGAAAGCAGTGCTGTGTATCTTTGCAACAGATTAGAACATATTCACATTTTGTTTGCTCACAGAACAAATATTTCCCTTGGAATGTGGCCGAGGTAGCAGAACAGGACCAGACAAGGCTAGACTTCCAGGATGGCCTCACGGCCCCCAAGGCTTCATGGAGCCATTCTCCTGGATCACTTCATTGAGTCGTGTAGACACAGATGGGTTGACGAACTGAGCCATTCATTCATAGAAATAGATACGGTTCGGTATGTAGATACAGAACACTGTGCAGGGTCATGTAGGGATAAGCATGTTTGGTGTTAATGACTCTAACCAAGGCAGCAGAGTCCACAAAACTCAGGAGAAAAAGGTGTTCTGAGGTAGGTAATAATTCAGCTGGTGTTTGTGGGCATGGTATGAGATGTAATATGGGGTGAATTTGACTCTATGTAGGGGGATGTGGTAGTGAGTTTCTAAAAACAGTAAGTCTTGATGGTGAGAGTATGTAGTGATGACTGTGGTGTGTGCATGTGTATGTGTGTGTGTGTGTGTGTCTGTGTGTGTCTGTGTGTGTGCATGTCTGGAGTAGCCCAGTTAGAAATGAGGTGGCAGAAATCTTAGTGGTGAAGCTGGGTAAGGATAGCCTGATAGGTTTATTATGTGGTGGATACAGGTGTGTGTGTGTGTGTGTGTGTGTGTGTGTGTGTGCGCGCGCACATGTGTGTGTGTCCATATATGTGTGTGTGCACTCACATTAACATGGTGGTGTGGGAACGAGGTATGAAAACCTTGCTGTTGGTGACAGGGAGGTATAGTGCTGGCAGGATGGGAGGAGGACCTAGCAGGCAGAAAAGCTATGGCAGCTAAGGCCCACCGGCAAAGGAAAACTCTATTGGGAATGTCCAAGGGAGGCAGCGAGGCAGAGAAGGGATTTTAGTTTGGCAGGTCCTTTCTGAGGAGGACAATGCTCCACCCTCCTGTTTCTCAGGCTCGTGAGAGGACCTCGGTTAACCAGATTTGTCTCTTTCTCTCGAGATCAAAGCCCAGTGTGGAATGGACTGAAGGTTTGTACATTTACTAGACCTTTCTCAACCCAGGCTTCTATACCTGGCTTGGTTTGGAGAGCTTCCAGTCTCTATCGCTCTCAGAAAAACAAAGACAGACTCCATTAGAGGTGGGGCAGAGAGAGTCACGTGGCAGAATCTCTGGGGCAGAGGTCAGAAGCAGCTCCAGGATGCCTCTCTCTACCTGGCTTAGGTGTTAGGCATGGCTGCCCTGGGTCCATCGGCAAGCCACGGAATATGAAAGCAGCTGTCAGGATGCCTCCCTGTCTCCCATTTTGGTTTGCTTTATAAGATTATATCAGCCCCCAAACTGTCTCACAATCAAACCCTGGGCATATAAGAATTATTTATTTGGTTTATTAGACAGAGATAGGAAACTGCCTTTATAGCTGGTATGTTCGCAAGATACTGAACTGGTTCCTTCATTTCATGTCCAGCTTTGTAGTTTCCTTTAGGAAACATATCATCTTAATTTTATAAATACAGATATTCAGGCTAAGAGAGAGATAATGTAGCCAAACCTCTCTAATAACCCTTCCAGGAAATTTTTATCACAGGTCACTCGCTGAAATATGAACCCAACTCTATTTGTCCTAAAGATCATGCCCTTTCTTTCCATCAGGCTGTAGGTAATTCAGTACAGGAAAAGAGTGGATTTTTATCATCAGTCTGTTCTGTGCTGGCTAAGGGTGTCACGGAGGGCCTCTTGTCTTGAGAACCTAGAGCTTCTAACAGTCCAGTACATAGTCCCTACCCTTCAGGGACAGTGTGATGGATCATGCAGATGGGGATCACAGGGTGCCGCAAAGTGCTTTGATGAGGACCCCCTCCCCTGATGCCAGAGCATCCCCTCTAGGTGACCTCATTCCAACCATGGGCTAGCAATGCAAGCATCAATTCATACTAGGTTTAAAAGACCTACTACAAAACCAATAATGCCACATCTCACTAACATTTTATATTGGTTACATATTGAAATGACAATATTTAAGATATGTTGCTTCAACATTCCTTATATACATTGATTTCATCTGTTCCAGTTTACTCTTTGTACGTGATCATCAGACATTTTTAGATTTACACATTGGATCATAGTATGTTTCCATTAGACAGCGATGATCCCGAACAATGTAAACACGGTGCGATGTAAACATGGTATGATGGTCTGTGGTGCACAGACCAAAGAACGTTGATTCTATGACCTCCACAGGAAAATACACAAGAAATACTTAATGTCGTTTAAAAAAAAAAAAAAACTTGTTTCCATTTTCAAAACGAAAGAAAGAAAAGAAGGAAGGGCCGAGTGTGCAGTAGCTCCTTTCACTACACACATCATTTAAATGGCTACCATTGAGGAGACTGAGTGACCTCCAGCTTTGATACAGTAGAGATGGTATCACACGACACGGCTGTAGAGCCCTATGCTCAGGCCTACTGAAAGGTCCTTCCTGTCTCACCCTACCTCACATTAGGGGATTTTGTCCTCAGTGTAGTAGTGACAGGGCTGTGGCTTCAGAGGTAGGGCCCAGTGCAGGGTGGTTAGAGTGCTGGGCTTACCACCCAGGGTCCTCTGCAGAGGGGTCTCCTTCCTGATTATTGAAAGGGGGAACCTCAGAGCCTTGTGAGTTTCCCTAACCTCCTCAACGACATGAGCTCTTTGGGTTTTGGTTGCTTCTCTCTTCCCTCTAGGAAGGAGAGCTTCAATGTAGAGGAAATCATACACTGTGACTCCCAAGAAGAAATTAAGAAAAATCTGGGGCTGGTTTGTTCCTGAGAGGGTTGTTTATACTAGAGGGACCTTGAACTTGGAATTTTTTCTCTGAAACCTGTGTCACTAGGTGATGTCCTACCATTGCAATGCCATTGTCTGTGAGATCCAGAGAGAAGCCGGTGGCACACTGTTGGCTCTCCAGAACTGCTCGACAACAAAGACCATGTATTTTCCCTTAAGTAGTCAGTCTGAATTTTATTACAGCAATGGAAAATGGATTAAGACATCAGTGACAGTTGTTACTGTTCATAAGAGGCTAAGAGATTTTGTCATCGTGGGATAAAGATGAATTATGTCATGTGATTGCTCCAAAAAAGCTAACGCAGTAATCCAGGCAAAGGGAGCAACTCTGCGCTTGCTCGCATATTTCTAGGGTACCATATGATCCTTAGTTCTAAGGTTACTTACTGCAAGAAGGACTTTGGCCAACTATTCCTGTTTCAGAAAAAGTTGCAAGAACAATATAGAGATTGAGATTCATAACATATAAGGCTTGATTTCAGAATCTGGAGGATGTTTCACAGAGGCAAAATACATCCATGCATGCATACATACATGTACACATTCGTAGTTAGCAATGATGAATAGTACTTTCCAAACATCTGAAAGCTGCCCATCCTAAGGGAAGGGAGACTTTTTCTATGTTCCAATGGTGAGAGTTCCTGGGAGGTTTTGGGTACAACTGGATCCTATCTAAGGTTCAGAGGAATGTTTTCAGGGGGATTGCCTGAGAAGGTGGTGAGCTGTCCATCAGCAGGTATAACCAAGCAGAGGCAGCCAGCCACCCATGGGTGGCTGTTTAAGGAAGCCTCCCTTTGGACAAGAGGTTAGGTCAGGACTTCATTTCCGTGGCCACAAGGAGCTTCCTCTGATCTGCCTTTCTCTTTGGCTCCTTTGTTGACTTTCCCTTCCTTCTACAAATGGCTGTAGGGTTTTTAGATGCAGAGTTATTTCCGTAATAATTGATAGTTTGACTTAATGGAAAGTAGGAGGGAGGGGAGTTTGAAAACAAAGGCTATTTTGTTGCTTAGGAGGGCACACAGTAACCTGTTCAGAGGGGGAGGGACGGGAATGTGCTTGTCTGTGTTAGACCCTTAAATGCTTAGCTGGTGGACAGGCACCATTTGTTCTTGGCGCTAGTTGAAAACAGCAAGCACAATAGCTAACAAGCCTTTGTTCTTCAAGGGACCATTGTTTCCCATGTTTGCACAGGTTTTGGGTAGCTGCAAGGAGTCAAGAAAATTCCCACTTTAACTTTTTTATTTTGAGAGCAAGTTTTCAGATTCCCTCATTGAAGCAATTTGGTGAGTTTAGGTCGAATTCTGTCCAGGGATTTGACTTCAAAAAGCCATTTTCCTGCGGGAGAATATTTTTCATGCATAGGTAGTGTTGTCCCTAGAGAACACGGTAGCTAAGCCACTACTGGAGTGGGCTGCCTAGTTAATTCTAGCTTCCTGCTTCTGCCATTGTGTATCTGCCTCACGGAGAGCCACCTTAGACATCCCAACATTCATCTCAGAAACCCCCACCTAGGCTTCGAGGCACAAAATAGAAATGGGCAGCTCCGGGAGGAAAGGACAGGAATGGGTGTCACAGAGTCCTATCTCGGTCAGTGTCCTTGCTCTGTCTGAGGATGACAGAGGGGACATGGAGTAGCCTGAGGATGCAGAGCATGACTTCTGGGCTACGGACCTTTGCTGCTCAGTTGGCAGTATCCAGAGCTTGGAGAGACAACTACTGTGGCTCAGCAGATCCTACAGGACTGGCTAGTTAGGCCAGGGAGGTGGGGCGGCAGTTACGGAGCATCCATGCCCCGCCCCCGCAACACCCATCAAACTGTTGCTCCACCACCGGACTGCCCCTATGTCCACACCTCCTATAGGGCCTCATGCAGGTATGAATCTGAACCTTTTGTTCAGTACAGCCTCCACCTAGAGATTGAATAGATTTATTTCCAGGTCTGGATTCTGGGGCGAGGGACCAACCAACTCTGAAGTGAAGCCCACAGCTTTGCCCCTCCCCCTCTCCCTGCTTGCAATCCAGCTCTTCTTAACCTCAGCAAGGTCAGCTACAGGCTCTGGGTGGAGCCACTCTGAAGCCCTCCTGGGCTCTGGTCTGCTCCGCGGCCCTGCCCTCCAGGATGGGGCAGTGCAGTAGGTCTCAGTGTCCAGGAGTGTGGTAGTCCATCTGCAGGTGCAGCTTGTGAACTATCAGATTCCAGAGTTGGGCTCTTGAAGACCGTGAACCAGGAGGTCTGTGTGGGGGCCAGGATCTGGAATCTATGTATTTTGGACATAAAAGCACATGGATCATGCTTGGAAAAAAAAAAAAATACTGTTTTCAATAAAAGAATTGGAAGAATGAGAGAGATAGGACTGGATTACTTCCTGTGTTACTTTTTGATTAATCACTATTTTTGAGCCTTCTGTTTAATTGTCTATAAAATGCTTACCGCTTTCAGAATCAAGTAAATAATGTGCATAATATGTTTGGCTGGGCGTAATAAATAGGGTTTTTGGATTTCCCTTCCTCTCTTTCAATATCAGGCAACTGGAAAAAGAAAATTTCAATCCTTCCCAGCTCCTCCCATCAGGTACCTTCCCAGCAGTAGGTAACTTCAAAAAGGTTCCAGAAGATTCTAATGGAGACTATATAGTCCCCAATGCTACGTGGCTGATCAGACCACCCAAATTCTTCAGTAGTGACATAATAAAGAAACTACCAGAAAGTCATGCTTTAGTCACCTGCTGCCATTTTTATTTGCGATAAACTACAGAGCCAGGACACATACACACACACACACACACACACACACACACACACACACACACACACACACACACAGTGAGTGCATTATAGAACAAGCCCCCAGCATTCTACCCTCTTGCTGGAGGGAAAGAGGAAAGAATCTGCATGGCCAAGACAAGGCAGATGCAAGCCTGCAGAGACCCAGACTGCTGTCAGAGCCAAGGTCACTTGCAGAACATCCAGTGTGCTCAGTTTTCAGGGACCTGGTGAGGCTGGAGGAGGGTGCTTAGATGTTTTCTTCCAGAAAGGGCGATCCTGGAGGAAGATGTGCACCTAAATTAAGAATGCTGAAAGCAAATTTCTTCCGTATGCTAGTCATCAAAGGCCCACATCCCTCAGGAGCCAGGTAACAGTAAGGAAAAGGTGATGCTTGGTCTTGGGAACCCTGTGGTGTGGGGGAGGGGCGACTGGTGTTTAATGAATCCAAGCGATGCTTTTGTGCGCTCGGAGTGTGGACTGGGAATCTTTCCTTGTGGTGTATGAGCAGCTACACAGATGCTGAGTTAGGTCCACTAGGTACGGGCCAGGAAGCCGTCCTTGATTTCGAGTTATCATTAAGCAAGTTGAGCCAAATGGGAGACTCTTCGTGTTTATCGACTGTGGCAGATGGGATCTCACGGATCCCTTCTCTCATTCACTTCATCTGTTGGCTCTTTGTGCGGCTCACATCAGTAGACTAATAGATTGCTAAGTAAACCATTGTATCAGTCATATACTGCACCTGCGGTCAGCCCCTGAGCCAGCGCCGTGGTCAGCCCCTGCCGCACTCCAGCCCCTGCCACACCCCCAGTCCCGCGGCAAAAAGCAAGTGGGGGGATGGCTGTTCTTCCATTTTAATCATTGAAAAACAATCTCTTACCCCACAGAAGTGAGCCACCGCTCCTCAGGCAGCCTCCCAGACGTTCTCTCAGGGGCTGACACACTTCCAGGTTAGCTGTGTCTCGGTGGAGGGGGAGGCGCTGTCTGTGTATCTCAGTAGCCTGTCCCCTCCCCAAGTCTGGTTTCATGTTTTTCACGAGATGGGGCAATAACTTTTTATGAGAATGTGTAAAGCTTCAAACATGGTGTTCTATTATTTTTACCTCTTCAAAATAATAATATTCCCAGCTTCTCTATAAATAGTTCTTTAAACATTTTTTGTTTGTTTAGAAACATGATTTTTTTTTTCAGATTTCTAATTCTCCCCAGGATTTTGCATCTTTTTCTTAGTATCATTGGTGCGTGTGACACCCCCAATTTAATGTCATCTGAGAATACTGTTTTGCCTCCCTCTTTCCAGGGTGACCAAAAATGTTTTGAATAGAGCAAAGGCCTTTGGTTTCAGTCAAAATTTTCTCTTTGTGGGTGATAGCAGTGAAGTCTCATTCATTTTTATCTGGAGAATAACTGGATTTATTCATCTGAAAAACAATGGTGTTCACTTGTATGTATAGTGTCTCGAGTCTCCTGGCACCGGGGATGAGATCTACAATCTGTTCTCAAGAAAGACCCCTCCCCCAATGATATGTGCTTACGTGTTTGCCTTTATGATGTCACAACACCTACCACCTTAAGAGATTTCAGGCCCTGCATATGGCTATGGCAAAATATTAACATGATTAAGCCTAGAAGATAGGCCCACGCTTGCACACCGCACTGGTGGCTACGGTGTATTTGAACATTTCTGCAGTGTATTTGAACATTTTCATAGAGCGTGAAATGATTCTCTGATGGTCTAGTTCCAAGAAGTGTGATCAACCTGTGAGGCCTTTAGGAGGCAGAGAGGGCAGGTGGAGCGGACTTGCCTAAGCCTCCTTTTTGATTTGGTTTTTGAGACAGGCTTTCTCTGTGTAGCCCTGGCTGTCCTGGAACTTACTCTGTAGAGCAGACTGGCCTCAAACTCAAGAGTTCCTCTGCCTCTGCCGCCTAAGTGCTGGGATTAAAGGCATGTGCCACCATTGCCTGGCTTTTGCCTAACCACCCCACCACCACCAAAAACGCCCAAAACAAAAACACCATTTCCCATCCTCTTTACCTTGTACCGGGTGCCAAGAGGATGCACTAATCCACAGGTCTATGGCTCACCATCGTGTGTTGAGATCTAATATTCTATCTCTTTTACCTCAGGGATGCCGAGGAGAGAGGAAATACTGGGGAAACTGTCTTTATTTTGCTTTCTTGAGACAAAACCTCACCATGCAACCCAGGATGGCTTTGAACTTGTGTTCTCCCTGCTTAGCCTGGTAAGGCAGGGTGATGGGCGTGTGCCAGGAAGCCGAGCTACTATTCCTTTCCTTGAGATCCTGCAGCTTTATGGCTTCCAATTGCTACATCTATGTGTCTATCTATGTATCTATCTATGCATCTATCTATCTATTATCTATCTATCTACCTTCTATAATTTATCATCTATCATCCATCTATCATCTGTTGATTTATCTATCATATCTATCTATCATCTATTTTCTTTCAAAAAAGAAATCAAAAAGAGGAAAACAAAGCAAGTTCAGTCCTTACTTAAAAGTGCTTCTGTGTACTTCTACAACAGAAAACATGGACTTTATGGACTTTTATTGATCCCTACTTATATGGCAGAGTTGTAAAATTCCATTCTCTTCTGCCATCAAAGGTAAAAAGAAGTTCCATTATCCTGCACCTTGTAATTCTTCCTAAAATTCCATTTTAAAAATAATTTTGTTATGGAAAAGAAAAAGCTCAGTCTCTTCCATCATCTAAATTAGGATTTACCCAACAGATTTTTTTTTTTTAATGACACTTTGATTCTCTGTTCTTTCAATTATTGATCTCCAGAACTATTGATCTCCTTGTTTCTCCCGTCTTTGTCTTTACCTCGGTTTCTGCATCTTTTATCCTGACCTTTAGTGTGGCATGAGAACTCTGATCTGGTTGAGTTCCTTACCATTCTTGGCTGTTTCCTTTCCTGGATTAGACTCTTAGCACAAAGCCCCACAGGGTTCTGGGAGGAAGGGCTTGAGAGGGTGGCGGAGGAGGAGGGGGAGGGGTGTGTGTGCTCTCCTGCCCAGACAGTCCTGTGCCCACACACTCTAGATCTACAGAAGAGGAAGAGAGAGGGTCACATGTTCACTTCAGATGCCACACACAGAGCCGATGTGGGGTAGTGAGTCACCATCACAGAGAAGCCCTAAGGAGCTCTCAGTGGTGCAGTCAGCAGGTTTTGAGGGCAGTTTCTGAGAAATCTGAGTCCTGGACTTACTACTGTGACATTTGTTGCTGCTTAGTCTCCCCATTGTCAAGAGATGGACTAACTTTGTAAGGTCCTCAGGAAGTTCAAAAGGAATAGACTTTGGACTAAATAGAAAAGGTAGCCATTGTTTAATAACAATTTCATGAATACCTAGACACTTCTGTCAACCGGCCCTCTCTCCATCCCTTCCTCCCTAGCTTCAGGACTTCTAAGTCCTTTCCTCCAGTTTTGGAGACATTACCCAGGCCGACTGTCCGAAAAGTCTAGTTCTTTCTCTCTTCATATCATGAATCTGTGTTTTAGTCTACTGATCTCTCCCTGCATTGTGAATTTACCTCTGCGTTGTCTTTTGCCCTCTATCATTTCCAATTCGATCTCCAAGAAGTAGATCACAAATATTTATGCCCTTCTGCACACGCTGAATTTCATATTTTCTGAATCACAAAGCTGCCCTCCATGTGACCCAGAAAGTCCTTTGATGATCCATATTTAGCTGTATCCATCACTCAACAGATGTCTGGGTAAAGGCCCCATGAGCTCCCTCTACATCCTGTGGTTTCAAGTTCCTGAGCTGTTGGTTAGAAAGCTTTCATCCTCCTGCCCCCCCTACCCACTCCAGAACCAAAGGACAAATACCCACGTTAGCTGGTCACCTAGGCATTGAAAACTATCCACTCATTACCTACTGCAAGCTTGATGCTGAATGAGTTTCTCTTTGCTTCCAGACTTCATCCCTTGACACACTCACGCACTCTGCATTCTGATGATTCCTCTAGAATTACAACTCTCATTGCATCCAGAGCTCCTAGCTACACTCCTCTTCGACCCCCTTGAGACTTGGAGTCGTACTGGCAAGCAGTTCAGAAAAAAGAAAAAAAAAAAAAAAAAAAAAAACATTAAAAAGATCACCACAGAGATGTCTAAGGGACTCAGGCTGGCAGACAAGGCTCTGTCATTCTGTACAACATATGAAGGAGGTGGTAGCAATAGTAAAATGTCCAGTAGGTTAAATAGAAAATTTCCCCACTCCCCTTGGCTTCCTGGACCCTTTCTTCCTTTAGAGATGCCCACGAGGAAAGAGATTTCTCTACTCTCTGAACACTTTGGCTCTTCCCATTAGATCTCTTGGCTTCTGAAAGGCACCCTGCCATTCCATTTCCATGGAACCCAGATGGCGCAGTACACACCTACCACTAGCTCACTAGCGAGGATCGAATGCACAGCCTTTTTTTTTTTTTTTTTTTGGCTCTCTTAACAACCACAGAATTATTTCCCATGCTGGCTGGTCACTGTTGACAGTGACACTTGAGCCTAAAAAGACTCTGATGTTCTCCACTCACAGAGCAGAACAAAAGTGTCCCACTCTGGTAGAACCTGAAGACACTGAGGATTAAGGGATGACTTCCAGTTAGATAGCAAGGAGGAGGTTTGGGGAATCTAGCTGTCCACAGAGGCTGTTAAGTTTAAAGGTGAAATGAGTCAGTCGCATGTGATCACATGGCTATACAAAGGTTGACTGGCTAGGATGTCAGTTTTTCAACACCATGCTACTTGACTCAGAACACTAGTGAAAACACTTCAGGAAGAATGATGGGGCACAGAAACCTGTGGGGAAGCAGAGGTTTTGATGGAGACAGATATATATGCCAACTCTTTGTGTGTGGGACGAGGAATTTTTCCTTCCTACATACTAACTGTCTAGTCTGTGAAATAAGTCCAATGTCTACATTTCAGACTACTTTGAGGATTAAAAGGAGCATCAAAGAAGACCTTGATGTCGTTGCAGGCAGCAAGTAAGTAGGACACACATAGGAATGTCCTTTTCTAGAAAATCACTCTCTCTTACAGAGTATGGAAAGATGTACTCCAATATGGTGGGATGTCAAGCAAAACTAACGAACCAACCAACCAAACACCCAGCAAGATGGCTCAGTGGATAAAAGTCTTTGCCATGTAAGCACTGCAATATGAGTTCGATCCCTCGATCCCAAGGTGGAGGCAGAGAATGGACTCCTGAAAGCTTCACAAGATTTGCCCCTACCATACACAGAACAGAATAGCAGCTTTTCCTGTTATTGCAGTCTGACATGGGTCTTACCCAGATACTTTCAAGCTACTGAATTGGGTCCAATGAGAATGTGACAGGAAATTTTCATTAGTCTTGTCTATCTGTCTGTCCATCTGTCTGTCCGTCCGTCTGTCTGTCTTTCTCTGGTTTGTTTGTTGTTGTTTTTGTTTGTTTTTTGTTTTGTTTTGAATCAGGGTCTCACTGTGTAGCCTTGGCTGGCCTTGAACTCAGAGAGGTCTGCTGAATCTGTGTGCGCCTACCACACTTGGCAGTCTCCTTTGGCCTTCATGATCCAGTCTACTCCTAATGGACTATCAGAGTTGCTAGGGAGTGCTCACAGTCATCGCCAGCTGTCCTCAAGTTGGGACATGGATTAGACCAGTTTGTCCCTTGTAAGTCTAGTCTGACTGGTTAGTGCCCATTGATCTAGAAATATCTCTTGGGATCATTTTTCGTTCTTTTAGAAAATAAGAGATTCCAGGAAAATTTTCTCATAAGGGCTTAATAGATCTACTGCCTCCCCTGCCCCCTTTTCTTTGCCCTCCTACTCTCTCCTCTACCCTGCCTAGAGCTGATTTAGCGTTGCTGCCTATCAAATAACTCCAGCAAGGGCAAAGGGCTTATAGCTTGCTTATCACTCAACCAGGGCCACGTTCTTTCTCGTATGCCCCCCGCCCCCCAGGCAGCCCTTTCTGGTGTAGGTTCCTCTCTCTACAGCTGGTCCTTAGAGATGTTTTTGTTCTCTGGGGTACACAGGTGCCAGCAACTGTTGCATCTCCTTTTGACTTGCCCCCCCCCTTAAATCTCTTTTCTAGTCCCTTCCACACTGGAGAGGCAGAGTGCAGATCCTTGATTCTTGCTCAAAGATGTGTAGATAGTAACAGGAAAGATGAATACTATCATAAAAGAAAGAAGGGATTCCTACTCGGTATTCTGTCTTCCTAGTTCCTCAGGAAACTGAGTCAGGAGGATCACTTGAGTCAGGTTCAAGTCTTGGCAATATGGAAAGAATCGTCCTATGCATGTTCCCCATGTAGAAAAGCAAAAAATGATTATAAGCAGACATATGAAGAACCGTTTTAAAGATTGAGCTTCTTTTCCTCGAAAAGCATTTTTAGGGCTGCTATTTCAGAGAGTGGTTACTTCCATGTTCACTCAAGAACAATTAAAAACTGTTTTCTTAGGGGGACAGAAAACTCCATGGTTTATTGTTTGCTTGTTTATTTATATATATGTGTATATATGTATTATATAATATAAATATGACAAAAATATATATGTATTTATATATGAACATAATATATAAAATATATAACATAAAAATATTACATATATTAATTATATGTGGTGGATTGAATGAGAATGGCTTTCCCTAGGCTCACAGGTTTGGATGCTCAGTCCCCGGTTGTTAGAATTATTTGAGAATAATTAGAAGGCGTGGTCTTGTTAGAGGAAGTGTGTTACTCGGGGTGGGCTTTGGGGTTTCAAAAGCCCACACCAACCCCAATCTATGTGTCTGTCTGTCTGTCTCTGTCAGTCACTCTGCCTCCAACTTGCAGATCAGACGTAAGCTCTCAGCCATTGCTCCAATAGCACATCTGCCTCTTGTCAGGATCCTGCCATTAGCGTGCAGACTTTCCCTCTGAAACTGTAAGCAAGCCCTCAGTGAAATGCTCTCTTCTGTAACTTGCCTTCATCATGGTGTCTCTTCACAGGATAGAAAAATAACCAAGACAAGTGTCCTGCCTGCATGAGTACCACATTCGCCATCAGTGTCCTCGGGGGCAACAGAGGGAGCAGGACCCCCTAGAACCTGGGATATGCATACCTGCTTAGCTGCTGGGAACTGAACCTGGGTCCTCTGTAGGAGCAGCAAGTATTTTTAATTGCGGAGGCATCTCTTCAGCCCTCCATATCCCCCCCCCTTGTAATTTCTCCAAGCCTCTTTATGTTGTTCTTAGAAGGTATCTAGTGTTTGAACAGAGAACTCTTTTTTTTTTCCCATGGAACATTAAAATAATTACTACTATTGTGTATATTTGTGTGATATGCGTGTGTGTATATGCTATAATATTCACTGGGGGTGGGGTGTTCAGGGGTCAACCCTGCCGAGTCAACCCTCTTCTCTTACCTTAGGTGGGTTCCAGGGATCTAACTGAGGGACCAGGCTTACACAGCAAGTGGTTTCATTCCCACTGAGCAATCTCCTCAGCCCTTTCATGCAACATTTTAGGAATACTAGTGTTTTGTGAGTAATATTCTAGAAAGTTACAGCTTTAGATAGGGTGTAAAGTCTTAGACTAGATATGTGAGATCATTTTAATTTTAACTAAACACTTGGAGCTATGTTCTCACTGATTCCTGATGGAGCCTAGAGCTAGTAACTGAGCATGACTGTATGGTTTCCCTCCTCAGAGGGCTGGCAGGCGCCTTCCTCCTTCCCTTCTTGTTCCCTCTCCCTTTCTTTAATGTTGACATCAGACACCCACCTGCTTTGGAATGTTGAGGTGTGAGCCTTTGACATAGGGAATCTGGGAGTCTAGATCCTGCTTATCCACAGGACTCTGTATTTTTATGGATCCTGATTGTGGTAGTATTAAGGAAGGCACAGCCTAGCTGGGACAGAAGGTAACTGAGAGGTTTGGCTAAGAGAAGAGGGGGCTAGAGATGAGGAAAGTTGATGTAATTATTTTTGGCAGGAGTTGGAACCAAAGCAGCAGGAGAGAGTAAGTTTTAAGACTCTCTGGCAAAGCAACTTTCTAATCTGTCACTGAACATGTGTAAAAAAGTGATTAGTAGGTCTCTATATTTACCATGATTACTCACAAATATGTAATTTACATAATATATACAGCACATTAAGTACTATGTCACCTTATATAATGTGCATATGTATATATATATGCATGTTATATAATGCCAGTCTGGAGGCTCTGTAAGGCTCTGCCAAGTATTTCCTAATTTATTTGGGAATTTAACGTATTTTCTTCCATCTGTAGAATGAACTCTCTTGAGAGGAGTTGGTCTGTGACCTGAATATAATCATCCTACAAATTCTCTCTCTCGGTTCTCAACTCACTGGGGAAACCCCATGAAAACCACACCACACTGAACCACAGTTCCTAACCCACCAGCCCAGGGACAAGGTGCACCAAAGGTTTCCGGTTTCATTGTTTTTATTGCTAGTGGGGCGGAAGCAGGAAGGCAGGCGAGAACAAGTCTGCAGCGTGGAAAGAATCCGAGCAGGAGAAAACAGAAGAGAGCAGGCTCTCCCTTCACCATGGAGCTCGAAGAAGCTGCTAAATACCAATAAGCCCCCCTCTCCTCTGTAGGGTGGAAATAATAATACTTTGCTGGCTAACCATAGAGCTTGGTGTGGGGGTCCCTTGGATGATGCACTACACAAAAAGAAACCACAGCCATGGTGTTTAAAAGATGATTTGTAAGGTAAGATTAAACAACAACAAATTAGAAGTGCAATGCCAAGACATTTTATACTCTGTGCCTCTGAAAAGAACTGGGCCGTGTCTCTCAAGAAACATCTAACCTCCGAGTCTCTGGGAATCCGTGTCACCTACTGATAGTATTGTCTCAACGTCTGTGACCTCGGGGGATCAGAGCTGAAACATATACAAACATTTCTGTAAAATTCTTAGAATCAGTGACCTTGAAGGTGAACCTGCCTCGGTTTCTGAATCAAGCGTCTTCTAAAGCAGTACTTGCCGTCACTCGGGAGCTGGCTGGTCACATCTCCAGGCATCCCACCAGGATGCTCTTTATGTGGCCCAGTGTTTCCCTTGTTCAGTAGACGCATGTTTGTTGAGCAGGAGGGTTCCAAGTCTCAGCCCTGGATTCTAGATGAGAGCGTCTCCTTCAGAGGTGGGCTCAACTTGTACAGATTCTCCATATTCCCTTCCTTGGCTATGGCAAGACTGAAGGCAGCTCAGTGGAGTGATGTCAAACTGGGCCTGGATTTCCTCTTATGAAATTTGAGACAGAAATGAAGGTCCAGGGGAGCCAGGGGGCTGAGGCAACGGTTGCTTTCTACCAATGATGCTGTGGAGAGTTGCCCTCCAGAGAGGAGGAAGACGCTGGCACCAGCTGTTCTGAAGCCCACTGAGCATGACCAAAAACTCTTCTGTTCTAGTTGGCAACATCTTACAGAAGTCACAGATGTACCCAGGAAGGTATCCAAGGCAAGAAGATCTGGCGACATGATGAGATGACATAGTAGTTCAATCAGTTGATCTGTCTGATGCCTTCAACATCAGGCCAACTTCTCTCCATGTAGGACAAGCCATAAAGCACTTGGAAATTAGCCTAATTCTCCACCTCCCATCTTCTAGTGTGGGTTTGCTCCATCCACACACAGGCTATATGATGGTTCCTCGCTGGGAACCTGGATCCAACATCGACCAGTCCTCAGTGACAAGAAATAACCCTTTTCCCAGATGCGGGTTCTTCTGTTTGTTAGTGACCTTCTTAGTAACATTTACAGCCAAACCTCCTTATCCACACTACAATGGAGAAGTCTTTTAACTTTTCCACAACTCAGTTTCCTTATCAACCAATGGGGGAATGAGGCTTGAACAGCACATGTTCATGGTTGCTCCCCAGATGTAGATAATTCTCGTAAACCTTGAAACCAGCCAGAGAAATGTGTCTCTACAAGCAAACGACAGTGGGAGAGTAAGGGCCTTCTTTTTTTTTTCTTTCCCATGTTCTGTTCCCACACTGTGTTTATTTCCAATCAGGAAAAGTCTGGCAGTAAATAAATATTTATATATTATATATAAACATATACGCTACATAGGTACATAGAGAAGACCATCAGAAGGCCCCTCTGCCACACTGTGAGGGTGAGATGTGCAAACAGGGAATCCCGTGACAGTCTTCTGGTTTTCCCAGCAAAGCCCCCCAACCCCATACCCCCATCATCTCTGCCATCAGGGCTTGGGATTCAAAGTGACACACTTTGGCTTGTATGGTAGTGAGGAGTGGGGAATACTGAGAATGGGTTTTTTTTTTTTTCTGTTTCTTTCCTTTTTACACAATATTATGACATCAAATTTGAAAAATAAAGTCCACTTTCTCAGCTCTTCCTCCCAAGTGTTCATAGGAACTATGAAAATAAATACCACATCTAAAGCACGCTTCCCCGGGCAGCCTTGTTTGCTCTCTAAGCAAAACAGCCACCAAGAGATGCTTCAGGAAGCGAACAAGTACCCATGGACAGCAGAGGGAACCAAGAATGGAAACGGCTTTCCACAGCCTCTTGGCTTTCCCCTGCAAGTTCAGGGAGGAGCTGTTACTTGAAGGACAGCAAAGAAACCATCCTGTGCTCGCTGAGCCCTGCCAAGGATTCTGCTTGGAGAGCTGTAGGGCTGTTTTGTTTTTGTACAGAAGGACTTTTGTGCAAGTTTTTTGGGTTGGAGCTCTTTCCCTTGACCACATCCGATCTTGCTGTAGGCAGGAAACCTACAGCCTGGAGCCTTACAGGAGTGTGGCACAGAAAAAGGGAGATGTCTCCTGCAGGCTCAAAGTCTATCCAAAGCTTGTGGGAATGTGAAAGTTGCTGCCTGAGCCAACCCATCGTCGTGGGTCCTGAGTCCATTCGGAATATTTCATGGGTATTGGCTCTGTTAAAGAGTGGATCCATTTTCAAAACAGGTAGACTGCATGGCAGGATTACACTTTCCTCTGGAAGGTGGGTTGGCTTCCTCTGGTTACAGGTGTGTGTGTGTGTGTGTGTGTGTGTGTGTGTGTGTGTGTGTGTAGATTCTTCTTTCCCTTCTCGGTAGAGCTGGTGTTGGCATATTGTTTAGTCTTTTGAACGGCTTTTCCTCCTCAGAGAAAAAAAGCTGCTCTTCTGGGGAGGCCCCATCATCATAGGTGCCTGGTTTTTGTGAGTGATTTTAATCTGAAAGAGGAAACAGGGATCAATTAGTGGTAACGCACAGTCTAGTAACTTCGGGCAGAGTGAGTTGCAGAGTAGAAAGAAGGCCAGTTTGGACTCAAAGGTGCCTCATGCAGAAGGACAACTGTCCTTGAACAGTTTCAAAATTGGCAACTTGACCCTGACTGAGGCTGGAGTTTGGCACTGCTGGAAGCGAGGGGCGGAAACACCGGGGAGAGACAGGTGTGAGCTTCCCACATGGCAATCAGCTCGCACCTGTCTCGTGTCCTTGCTATTCATAGACTGTCAGAATGTCACAGCCAGAGGAGACCTCAGGAACTTTCTCATTCAGCACTCTGTAGGATGGATAAGGAAGAGGACCCCAGAACTCTGTCAGAGACTTAGTCAAAGGTCACATGGTGGGGTGGGGGCATAGCTCGCCATGCTCCCAGGCCCGATTTCAGTGCAGGCAGCAGATGTACGTCAATCAGCTGACCTAGAGGTTTCAGTTTAACCTCTGGCCAAGCACCCTCATTAGACAGTTCTCAAGTGAGTCCCTTAGATGTACTTCCTCTTCTTAGACTCCAAGTCAACCCTATTTTCTTAGATAAGCTTTTATTACACACACACACACACACACACACACACACACACACATATCCTGAAAACATTTATCCTGAAAACGTTCCGTTAATTATATACATGTTTTCAAAATGCTTAATCCCTACTTGAATGTAGCCTGGTGATGCTCCCACACCAATGACCTGCATTATCATTCCATCGACATTTATCAAGTATGATAGATTTCAGAGTGGGCGGTCTGTAGGAGAACAGGAAGTACTTAGGATTCAAAGACTTGGGTGTAGGGCCGTGTACTTCTGTTTCTTTGGATCAGAACTGTGGACAAATAATTCGTCATTCAGAGAACAGTGCTGGTCAGACTTCAAAGTGAGGGTAACACTGATACAATGTCTTTACACAGAGATCACATGACAGACTGTCAATGAAACCCCACTGTAAACTGTAACACGGAAGGAATCGGCTAGGTTTATCCTGGAGAGAAAGAGAGCAGGCGCTAAAGGAAACAGAAGCCGGAAGTTTGTCTCTCTAAGAACCTTAATTTCTGTAGTTTTTGCCATACTATTGAAAGTAACTGCGTGACCATAGAGAAAAAAGAAGAATTACTGAAGAGAAAAATCCATCATCTATTATAAATTAATGTAGGATTAGCCATGGGGTCTAAAACACCTAAGTACGAAGCAAGGAAGGCCTGAGGAGAACAGGGAGGCCCTTACAATCAGCAGGTGAGGAGGAAAAGGAGAGAGAGAACACATGGGTCAGAAGAACCGTGTGTGAGCATGCTGAGCTGAGAGCACAGGACGTGGGATGGGGGAGACTGGACAGTTGACTGACACGGGGCTTTCAAAGGGAATGATGAGACTGGGTTCCCGGGAGGTAATCAGAAACTCAGAACACGGCTGAAGAACAAGAGAAGAAAAAGGATGAGGGTAATTATTAACAGCTGCCAGCAGAGTGAGCTGGAGTGGGGATGTCCAGCCACGAGGGCTCTTCTGTAAGTCAGGCTCACAGTTTTAAGGAAGCGAAAAACCCTGAACCATCAGGCTAGCTGAAATGACTGTCCCACTGGCTTTCAGCCTGGAGACGGTCAAGAGAATGGATCAAGAATCCATCAAACCTCATTCCGTGTTGTGCGCCATACTGCAGCTGTTGCGTTTGTCCTAGCATAGATGGAGGTGAGCCATGGATGGGGGCTCCATGGCCTGGCAATCGGGCATGATAAAATGGCAGAGATTTGTGACTCGGGCTTTGGGACAAATCTCTCACTCCTGAGCTCACACACTGGTTTGAAGACCTCTGCCTCCTTCGCTGTGGTGTCCCTGAACCAATTGGATGCTTGCCTGGGGAATGTGCAGAGGAAGAGGAACCAGCCCAGAGAAAGAAAGCATTTTCCCAGCATTCGGAATGGCCGTGTTTGGGGAAGTGGGCAGCAGCTGTGTGACAGATACATTACGACAGAAGGTCCTTGTCTCTTTCCTTTTCTCTCTCTGCTCCTAACTGAACTAATGACTTATCTGTTAGCACCCCCAAAGCTAACAAAGTGAAACTCAAATCTGTTTTTCAACTTTTTTTGTTCATTTGTTTTTTTGTTTTTTAAAGACAGGCTCACCATGTAACCCTGGATGGCCTAGAACGCTCTTATTACGTAGCCCTGTTGGGCTCAAATTTATGATCCTCCTTCACCTGAGAGCTGGGATTCTAAGTGGTCTCTGCAATTTAAACAAATGTGTCATGGAGGGTGTTTGGAATGCCTCTTTTACGTGGTAAGTTGGTGTTTGAGGATTTTATTACTACAGGTAACTGAGAGACATATGAAATCATATCTTCATTTTGAGTAAAAAAAAAAAAAGGTATCAGATTTTTATCTTCAAGTTAGGAGGGTAAATGGTTAAAGTAGTCAAGAGTCTGCTGAGGAGATAGTTTGATGTAGTTACACCCATGTTTTCAACCATGACTTTAACTACATTTCTGTAGTTAAAGCTCAGACTAAACTCACTTGGTAACTGGCCTGGAATTCAGTCTCTGTGATTCACAACAAGAGAGACAGAGATGGGCTCCAGTGCGACGTGATCTGTTCCATCACACAGAGAACTGGTCCAGTACTCCTGTGTCATATTTCGAAGTTCACAACTTGTGATTTCTCCTTTAATGGAGCAAAATTCTATGTCTCACTTGTGTAAGAGATTGGCTTTACAGAAGCCAGTTCCTGAAAAATCATCACATTTGATGACTTCAAAAGAAACAATGAACCTTGGGAGTCCATTCTGGATATTTCCATCCGAGAGCAAATGGGAGTGTGAACCCGCTGTAAATCACAAGGGAGGCACTCCAGGCCTGTCCCTGTCAGCTGGGGAGCAGATGGGCCTGGACCTGAAAGATCTGAAATGGTTTCGGCGACATTCGAGACGTTAAGGTAATGTTCCTTCTTAAAGTTATCATAGAAGGGGGCTGGACTGTCAGAGTTTGTACGATCGTTTTTAAAACCTTAGATATTTCTCAGTTCTCCAAGATCTTGAAATCCTCCTTCAGCAGAGTTTCCTAGCCACGAGAGGCCTTTGAGACAGGGGCAGTCAATGATCAACTTGGCAGAATCTAGAATCAAGTTTCCTGATTATGTTAATTAAGGAGGCAAGATCTGCACATCATGTGTGTGTGGGGCAGGGCAGCATAGCCTAGCTGGGATCCTAGACTGTGTAAACGGAGAAGGAAGCTAAGCAGGGCAGGGTGGTTCATCTCTTCCTCCTGGCTGTAGATGCCAGGTGAACAGTCGTTTCAAGTTCCTGTTGCCTTCACCGTACTCTTAAACTGTGAACCAGAATAAACCCATTCTCTCTGAAGATGATTTCCTTAAAACATTTCATAGTAACAACAAAACAAAACAAAACAAAAAAACGAGCTAAGATAGGCTTCAGATGTAGAAGGGGCAAGCCATGCTACTCTGAGCGAGGCTTACTGATATCTGGGAAGTTTAATTTCATCGTAGTTCTCAAGCTTTGGTCCCTGAACCTGCAGTAAACACTATCTCTCTGGAATTTGTCAGAAAGATCTACTTGGTTAGAACTCTGAGAGATGTGCCAGTCACATGAATTTTAGCCCCCATCCCAGTCATTCACACATACACTCAACTTTGGAAGCTACTGGGTAGAAGAAGTGTGACCATTTTAGCTTAATGATTTAACTCTTATCCAGCTTTAAAAGGAGATTCTTTTTAAATTTTTCTTTTTGAGAGGGAGTCCCATGCATCCCAGGCTAGCCTCAAACCCATTATGTAGCTGACAATGACCTTGAACTTGTGATCCTCCTGCCTCCACACCCCCAATGCTGAGATTTTAGTGTGAGCAATGAAACCACCTAACTGGTAGCACAAGATGCTATTTTATAGCACTGAGTAAGGCTAACGTTCTTAATAAATACATATTTTATGTATGGGTACATGATTGTGGTGTTTTGAATATGCTTGGCCCATGGGAAGTAGCAGTATTAGGAGGTGTGGCCTTGCTGGAGGAAGTGTGTCACTGTGTAGATAGGCTCTGAGATCTCCTCCTATGCTCAGGTTCCACCCAGTGGGGACGCAATCCCCCTGGCTGCCTGCAGAGCAGACTCTCTTGCTGCTGCCTTGGGGTCAAGATGGAGAACTCAGCTCCTTCGCCAGCATGATGTCTGCCCGGATGCTGCCATGTTGATAATGGACTGAACCTCTGAAACTGTAAGCCAACCCAATTAAATGTTGTCCTTGTAAGAGTTGTCTTGGTCACGGTGTCTCTTCATAGCAACAGAACCCTAAGACATTGTTTCTCTATATAAACAGATACCTGTTCATTTTTAAGAATTTATAAAACAAAAGTTTAAAAGTCACACAGATAACAACTTATTTTCTTGGTACACTTCTTTAGTTTGTTTTTATACTTTCATGTTTTGACTAAAGTTGAAATCAGCCTCTAAATCTACTGTATTTTGATATTATTTTATCAGTGCTTTAATGTCAAAATTTAATTTAGAATTAAAATTTACCCTTTAATTAATTAATTTATCTTATGCTAGAGAGTGAGTCTGGGCCTTGCATATGTTAGGAAGATATCTGTCCACTGCACTACACTCCCAGCCCATAAAATTTTATGAAATTATATTTCCAATGTCTAAAAATTATTCCATTTGGTGAATGTCATGTAGCATATTTAAAACTTTTCAAGAGATGGTCCAGTGGTATGAACATTTCCTGTTCTTGCAGAGGACATGGGTTCAGTTTTCTGCACCCATATGGCTATCCACAACTCCCTGTAACTCCAGTTCCAGGTGATCTGGTATCATTTCCTGCCCTCTGAAGGCACCAGGCATGCACACAGTACACATACATACATGCAGGTGAAACCTGAAACCCATGAAGTCAATTTTTCACCTCCTCACTAAAGGTTGGACTTTCATGAAAATTCTACTTTTTGTTATTCTGCATGAAGTAAAAATTGCAATTCTTAGACATTTGTGTTTATATTTTTAAAACTGATTTAATTGTATGTTTATGAGTGTTTTGCCTGTGTGTCTGCACACTATGTGCATGTAGTACCCACGAAAGCACATAGAAGGCATCGGCTCTCTAGGAACTGGAGTTATAGATGGTTGAAAGCCACCATGTGGATGCTGGGAACCAAACCCGAGTCCACTGCATAACAGCAAGCACTCTTAACTGCTGAGCAGATGGATTCCAGAAAAGCTGACAGGTTGTCTGGATCAGGTTGACATGTGGAGGGGTATTTTGATAAACAGAGCGGGGGAAGCCCTGCCCCCCTAGCCATTCTGGTGTCACCATTCCCCAGGCCGGTCTTGGTCATCTGAGCACCAGTCTGCATACCCTGTGCTCTTGACTGCAGATGCAGTGTGACCAGGGCACTCAGAGGCTCTGTGACTTCCCCACTAAGATGCGCTGCAACCCAGAGCTGCGAGCTGCATTAAACCCTCTCTCCCTAAGTTGCTCTTGTCAGAGTGTTTTATCACTGAAACAGGAAAAGAAACTAGGAAGGTTTACATATTTAATTTCTAAAACTGTTTACATCTTTTATGTATCTTCACTCATTGCCCACAGTTCAGCTGTATATCTTATAACTTGTTGCTATTCTTTTTTTTTTTTTTTTTTTTTTTTTTTTTTTTTTTTTTTTTTTTTTGGTTTTTGTTTTTTTGAGACAGGGTTTCTCTGTGTAGCCCTGGCTGTCCTGGAACTCACTTTGTAGACCAGGCTGGCCTCGAACTCAGAAATCTGCCTGCCTCTGCCTCCTGAGTGCTGGGATTAAAGGCGTGCGCCACCATCGCCCAGCTGTTGCTATTCTTATAATATTTTTTTTCTAGTAGATTCATTGGATTGGTTGCTGCTGGTATATAGGAAAGCTATTACTTTTGTCTACTTTCCTGTAGGACTTTGCTGAAATAATTCGTTATGAGGTTTCCCACTGATTTCTTGAGCTTTCTGTGGTCCCAATCACTAACAATAATGCCAGTTTTGATTGTTTCCCAAATATGTAAATTTATTTTATATTTTGCATAGATTGCATTGGCTAGAACTGCCAAGCAGTGTTAGCACTTTTTCTAGTCTATGAGTTTAATGGGAATTTTTCTGAAGTTTTTGTATTTAGAAAAATATTTATTATTGGTTTGACAGAAAGTTTTCATTATTTTGAAGGAGTTTCTTTCTAGTTCTAGTATGTATGTATGTATGTATGTTGTATGTATGTATGTATGTATTTTGAGACAGAGTCTGCCTGTATAACCCTGCCTGTCCTGGAATTCGTTCTATAGTCCAAGCTGGCCCCAAACTCAGAGATCTCTGGCCTCTGCCTCTGGAGTGCTAGCATTAAATGTGTGGGCCACCACCATCTAGCTAGTCCTATTATTCTATGAATCTCTATTTTAAATAATGTTGCCAGGCATGGCAACTCACTCCTTTAATCCCTGCATTTAGGAAGCAGGTAGATTTCAGTGAGTTTGAGGCCAGCCTGGTATACATAGTTCTGGGTCATCTATGGCTACACAGGGAGACCTTGCCTCAAGACAAAACAAACAAACTAACTAACAGAAGAAATGCTGGGCTGAAGAGATGCCTTATTGTTCCTACAGAGGACCCTAGTTCAGTGCCCAGCATCCATACACAGCTCACAACCACCTGTAACTCCAGCCCCAGGGGATCCACTGCCCTCTTCTGGCCTGTGTGGGTATCTGCACTCAAATGCACACACACACCTGCACATACCACATACACACAAACACATTTAAAGTTAAAATTAATCTTTCAAAAAAAGAAATGTGATTGAATGATTTTGGTCATCTATTTACATTACTGTGCAAATTCTTTCTCTAAATCAATGAAAGCAGGTTTCCTTTTTCATTCCTATAATGTGTCCTCAGGGTTGAATGATCCTTTTGATATATTTTACTGACCTACCTATACTTTCTTTGGCTTGACTTTTTACATCATATTCTTTTCCAGTCATATTACTTCATAGTGTTCTATTTTTAGGTATAATTTTCCAGTTACTTTTGCTCTTTTGTGTTCGTGGGGTATGTAAGAGATAAAGTACACATACGTGGACATATGCTCGTAGTGTGTGTGCATGTATGTACTCATGCCTATGGAGGTCCAGGGTTGATATCAGTATTTTCTGTCACTCTCTAACCTATCTTTTTGAGACCAAGTCCACGGCTTACCATGGGCTGGCTGGGTTGGCTGGAGAGTTCCAGGGATTCTCGTCTCTGACTCCCCAGTAGTCAGGTTACAGACATGCGTTTTAATAGCAGGCTGTTATAGGTGCCCAGGATCCAAACTCGGGTTGCGATGCTGTGTGGCATGCACTTTACTGAGTGCTGTCCGCAGCCCTCGTTATGATATGTCCATACATGTGTGTAATATACTTTAATTATATTCACCCCACAATGCTCTCTTGTCTTCTCTCAGTTCCACAGATCTTCCTCCAACTAGTTTCCCTCCTCCTTCCATGCCTTTTGTTTGTTTGGACTGCCGAGTCTCATGAAGACTCCTTACAGGGCAGAGTGCGGAGTTATCTACAGGAGCACAGGCAACTTTCCACTGACTATGCACAATGTCTTGCCTTCCACTAGAAACCACTACCTGTATATCGATCCTCAGGGAGGGGTAGAGCCTCGTGAGCCCCCCTCCCTGAGAAGTTCATTTGTTTTGAGGTCATTTTGTATATAAGTCTTTGTAAGCATTTTCTATTCATTAATGGTTGGATTTTTTTCCAATTTTTGTTCAGTGATTAGAATCAAAATTATTCATTATTTTATAATTAAATAATGCCATTATCCATATACCTTAAAGTTTTATATTACACTTGTTAGAATTTTTTATACTTTAATATTCCTTATACCAGCTTTTTTCTTCCAAAATGAGATTTGCTTGGTTGAAAGAACCAGTCCAAGATTTTACTGCATTAAACATTATTTACTTTGTCTATTAGCATTATTATTATTAGCATTATTATTATTCATTCGATTTCTTATGTTTGATAAAGGATAGTATTTAGTACCAGTGTACAATAAAATTATATATAATGCATATATAACACATTGCATATATAACATATGAATATAATACATAATACATAGCAAGTATAACATATAAACTATAACATATATGTGTGTATAACATATAACATATTTAATATATATTAGGTGTGTGGGGTTTTTCGGGGTTTTTGTTTGTTTGTTTTTGTTTTTGTTTTTTGGGGTTTTCGAGACAGGGTTTCTCTGAATAGCCCTGGCTGTCCTAGAACTCACTCTGTAGACCAGGCTGGCCTCGAACTCAGAAATCTGCCTGCCTCTGCCTCTGCCTCCCAAGTGCTGGGATTAAAGACATGTGCCACCACTGCCCGGTTTAGGTGTGTGTTTTAAGAATCATCTTCTAACTTGTAGTCAACTTGATATCTTCCCATTGCATTGTTACAAGATTTTCCCTTCGTATATGTGTGCTCTGTAGCTCTATGTCTAAGGACACTAGTTTCGGTGGATTCAGACCACACCAGAAACCAGCCTTGCTAAGACGTTGATTTTGGGTTTTAGCCTCCAGAAGGGCTAAAAGATATACTTCAGATGTTTAAATCACCAGTGTGGACTCACGGTGTGGTGGCATTGGCAGCTTATGCCTAGAGCCCCAGCAGGCTAGAGGCAGAGACAGAGACAGAGGCAGAACTATGAGCTCGTGGTCAACCTAAGCTACCCGGCAAGACCTTGTTTCAAAAAAACCTCAAAGGCTGAGCGTCACTCAGTGGTAGGGTGCTTGCCCTGCACCCAGAGTTCATTCCTCAGAGGGAAACCAAACCCAGGCAAACCTCCTAGCTGGCAGATCCGTGACGTCTGTTACATCCACACAGGCTAATACCCTCCTTATGTACCAGTTTTTGGAGTTCACAGTATTTTTCAGAGCGAGCTGTAGTTTTTGAAGAGTAACCCTGAGGGTGGGTGTGCTGAGGATGTGGGGAGGATTTGTATATTCAAAAATCAGTGTTTGCATTTAAATGAATGGCAGGCCCTATCTTCGGCTATCACTGAGCCACATGGGAAAAGTGTATGATCTCTTCCATTTTAAAAAATGACTTACTTTAATTATTTAAAAGTCTGTGTGAGTGTGTGCACATGCGTGCACTTGCCCAAGGAAGCTGTTGAATTCCCTTGAAGTTGCAGTTGTAGACAGTCCTGTGCCACATGATGAAAGTGGGTGGGAACCTAGCTCGAGAGTCCTCTGCAAGAGCAGTGGCACTTGTGGATGCTGAGCCATTGCTGTCATGTTCTGGCCATCTGATTTCAGACACAGGGCAAAACTGGATGCCCTAGGTTCATCGGAGTCATAAGCAGTAGAGATTCCCTCCGTCCTGCCTAATTTCAGCGGTTATTGGTTTTTGACGTTGAGATGCAACGATTTTTTTTTTTTATCTAGTCAGTGTGTTCAAGGGGTAAAACATTACCATTCTTCTCACTCTCTCCCCCAAGACTGGCTCACTCACCGTGCATTGCGGCTGCATCCAGGGCTCTCCGTCTACTTGCATCGGCAGAAGCTTGTTAGTCCTAGAACCCCCCAAACCAAAGAAACCACAGTGAGATCCTCAGTGTTGGAGAACCATCATCACTCCCACCACAGACGAAGAAGTGGGCAGACATCACTTGCTCACTTAGAGCGGTTCACGGAGACCACGGCAACTTCTAAAAACATAATCTTTAACCCAGCTAAGGAACTGGATGTGGCTGGCCTGGGGCCAGGCCTAGGGACCTGTGCATTCCGAGTTACCATAGGCATTTATTTCTCTGGCTTCTGTCTTCAGACTTCGCTTTGAGAAACTGTGATGGGCATACTGAGAGACAAACTACCTGGAAAACTGGCCAGTAAACATGGCAACCCCACTGCTGAACAGTCCCCCCTCAGTCCAGAGACTAGCCAGAGGGAAAGTGCATCGTGCCAAGCTCCGCTCTGGAGTAGGAAAAGGCCTACCCTCCCCATTGAATGAGTGATTGCAACATATCTAAGAGTTAATGTCTCTAAGCTATACAGGATTATCATCAGACACACTCAACTCCCAGAAGCACGCTGCTCTCGGTTTGTGTCCACTGCGCTTTGCTTGGAAAGTGACCTAGAGGAATCGTGACCCCAAGTGTAGAGGGAGAGGTTGAGGAGAAAGTGTTGCTCTCTTGCTTGGGAAAGGCTCCTCTGGCATGTGGGCTCTGTAGAACTCTGTAGAACTTGTCTTTCGATGCCTTGTAAGGAGGGCAGTCCTTTCGAGGCCTCTGGTCAAGGGCATGTGAAGAATCACCAGCTACTGCACAGCAAGCCCTTACCTGAGTTCGATAGCTTCCCTATTTTGAAAATTATAGAACAAGAGGGGAAGGCACGATTTCAATATAGTAATTCTCTGGTGAACTCTGACTATATATCACAATAAAAGCAAGACATTTAGTAATTAAACCAAAAATGAGCAGGAGGAGGCCTTTGCATGCTTATGGATAGAGAAGCATCTGAGGTAGCC
>NC_034601.1:17834385-17933314 GCF_900095145.1 Mus pahari
CTGTTTCCATCTGGGAGGATGGGTGTTTACCTCCTTCCCCTGTTTCCATCTGGGAGGATGGGTGTTTAGCTCCTCCCTCTGTTTCCATCTGGCAATAGATCAGTTGGTTGCTTGGAACCCCCCCCCCCCATACCTAACTTTTTAGATTCCTTGGCAGCCAGGACACCTGTGTTCTCTGTAATCTATAAAAGCTAGGGCTGTGACATTCTACAGGCAAACTGGCCTTGTCATGTTTAGAATTCTGGACAAGGGCTGCTGGTGTCAATCTGGAAAACGAGGGTCCCATCGCAGCCTCGGCTCTGAGAGAAAGGGGATATGGTGCTGGGAATACAAGAGACAGATAGTCCAGAGATAGGATCTGACAAGGGGACTGTGGAACAGACCCTCGGGGACCTCAGGAGAGAACTGGCCTAATGATGATGGATGGACCAAGAACAGGTTCCTCAACTGTGCTCCTGTTGACACTTGCTCTGAGTTTCTGGGAGAAAAGATTCTTTAGTCAAATGCCTCTGGGAATCCCTTTAGCCCAGCATCCCCTCTAGGAGATCCTTCAGGCAAACCAACAGATATGATCTGTAACAAGGGAGAGAAGCAAAAGGAAAAAAAGACTTCTCAGACAGCCAGGTTAGGTCAGAAGCTGAGAAAAAACAAAACAGGTAACTAGAGGGAACTAAAATTAGAACCCCCCCACACACACACACATGAGACCCCACACAGTCCAGAACTGTCCTGGCTGGCCAGGTCATCCATGTCCCAAAAGCCTGTTACCCTCTTGGTCAGTACAAGAAGTTTGTTGATGTTAATGGTTTAGAGTATGAAGGCATGCAGGGTCTATCATCCACTTACAGAAGAGCAACTGTGACCCCTGGCATACGTCGAATATTTTAAAACTATAAAGAGAAAAGGACAAAGAAGTGGCCTTCTGGGGCCCTGGACTTTACAGTATACACTGTTTATCTCATCAGGTAATGTTTAGAGGAAAGGCTATGATGGACCCTCTGGTTGATGTTAGCATTGTGTCCTGTTTAAATAATGCCAACCCAACTCCCCCACCTGACTCTCAGGGGTCATGGAAGAAGAGGGGGCACAACGATTGCAAGAGCCAGAGGAACAGGCATCTGCTGTGGAGATTGTACCTCTTGGAAAGGACAGGAGAGCCACTCCTTCAACAAGGAGGACACCAATGGGCATGCTGATGTGGATGGGGGTGGGGTGGGAGTAGGGGAAGCTCCTGGGGCATCAACCCTACTAAGAACTACAGGCAACTAAGGAAGCCTGAGAGCAGGAGAAATAGACTTCCCTAGGGAAGAGCCCACCAATTGCTCATCCAACACCAAACGTTTATCCCTGAAACCATAGATACCCACATGGGCTGAGCAGATATTTGGGGGAAATACATATACGACAACAATGAAAGAATATCATCAAGGTACTCTTTGTAAAACTTCTGCCAAGCTTCTTCTCCCAATTTGCCTGAAAGGTAGCTTTTTGGTTATTTTGTTATCTGCCCGAGTGTTCATGGAGGTAGGGGAGCCCCCAGAAGATGCTGGATAACAAGAAGACTTACCTAATGGTGACAGAGGAGCACTGGGCCAGTCTCCTGCCTGCACTCTTCAGGCCGGTGTAGATCTGTCCCATCTCCATGGCTCCCTCTAGACCTACCACTTCAAGGAGCTGGTCACTGAGGTCTGCAGAGTGAACAACAAAGAGCATGGCACTCATCTCTCTTACTCAGCATAGTCTATCTAGAAGGTCTGGTCCCTGGATGGCCAACCCAGGTCCATCTGCACCCTCTCATCTACTGAGTCAGACACTTTCATCAAAAAAACAAAAAACAAAAAACAAAAAAAAAAGGATGGATCTTTTTGTAAGCAGACCCCAAGTTATAGGTTTTTTTTTTAAGCTTTGATTTAGAAGATTAATATGTCTCTAATGAATAGGCTGACACCAAGAAGCCCCTTCAAATCTAGACTATCATAAATGACAAATCAGCTATTCCTGAAATACACCAACGGAGCAGTTAGAGACATATGGAGTTGAGAATAGGATAGGAATGAATGTTGAAGAGTCTGTAATCGTTATTCTTAATGTCAGAGCAACATTTTAGCTCTGCCAATGACGACTGATAAGTAACCTCAAATATGGCCCGTGCTTAGCTGCTTGTGAACCACCCTCCATGGACATCCTCAGGAAGTTTTAGGGCCTCTTTCAGGATACCTCATCATAAGCCAAGCAAAGGAGAAGCATATTTCACCTCCCTCATGCCATTGCGGATCACAGTAGAAAAGCAGGTAGAAAACGCAAATCCCAGGCTCTGCAATTGCCTACAGTGGTGGCTATAGCTTTGTTTGTTTGTTTGGTTTTTGATTTTTTTTTTTTTTGAGACAGGGTTTCCCTGTGTAGCCCTGGCTGTCCTGGAACTCACTCTGTAGACCAGGCTAGCCTCAAACTCAGAAATTCACTTGCCCCTGCCTCCCAAGTGCTGGGATTAAAGGCGTGCGCCATCACCATCCGGCAGCTTTTGATTTCTAGCCTGGGAGGAGTGATCCATTTTGCTTGGGTTTCTGCCTCCATTTTCCACTGTGAGAATGATGGCAGGGGTAATGTTGGGTGCTGGGTCCAAAACTCACCTTAAAATGTCACTGTTTGTGTAATCAGAGCAGAAGCAAAATTAAGATGCAGAGTTTAAAGAAAAGTCTAGTCCCTTTGCCAATGGAAGAGTGCATTTTCTCAGATTCCATTCAAGACACCAGTGAAAAAACTCGGTCAAGACTTTATCAAATGGCTTCTGTCCCCTAAAGATATGTTGTTTAACAGTAGTGAGGAAATTCTTTGTTTAGAAGATGGCTGTTTAAAAAACACTCTGTTGATGTCTTTATACCTCATGAAGACAGTAAACCAAAGCACTGGACTGACTGTGAACATGTCAACCCTGAAGTCTAAACTGATGATCACTGATAGTCATTAGCTGCCAAGGGACATACAAGCTGGATCATCTCTGAAAAGCCCACAGCTTCCCCCTCCACACCCATTCACACTCCATTCTCCTCAAGTTCACCTCTCTCCACATCCCTGAAGGCACACTGCCTCCCCAAGCTCTCCATTTCGCTTGGACTTGGGACAAGAAGCCATAAAAGGGTAAGGTTTATTTAGGACAATGCTGGAGGCTCTCTGAAAGAGTTTGGAGCTAATCAACAATGAATGTCTAAATCTCCAGTCACTTAATTAGCTCCCTTACTACCGAGGGTTGAATAATCATTGCAAAGCCTTAGCTTCTTGTGCTGGTCTAATAATGTCTCTGCAAATGGCATAGGCTATGGGAAGTGCGGGAGGCAAGGTGGGGGAAAGCAAGAGAAGAAGATGCAGATAATGAGAGAGGAGGAGGAAGAGAAATGTAATAGACTGCTTCTAGGGGTAGGGAGGCCAGGGGCATTGTGCTGTGATAGGAGAGGAAAGGAGGGGATGAGAGGGAGGAAAGAGGAGGGGAGGAAAGGGAGTGGAGGAGGGGGAGAGAAGTGAGGGGAGGGAAAGGGAAGGGAGGGGAGAAGAGGAGGGACAAGACAAGATGAGACGAGACAAGAAGAGGAGGCAAAACTTTTAGAAGTTATTCAGCACAGTGGCAAAAACAGATGCCTTAGAAAATGTTGCACTTTATACCAGGCTTTGGTATCTGACAGAGCTCAATGGCTCAGTGTTTTCCCCTCCTTGAAACATGCCCTGGTAACAAAATGTTCTAAGGAACAGGAGACTTAATAGACTCAAGTGTTTCAGCTTTACAATGTCTTGGTCTTTTAACAAATTTTCCTGTTGAATGGCTTTAAAGTTGTTATCACTTCCCACACAGCACCTCACAGCCATCACTTCCCACACAGTACCTTGCTTCCTGGCTCTGGAAGAGCTGTAATGAAGGCTGATCTCACCAGCAGGAGTGGGCAGGTGGGGGAGGGGCTGGCACACATGTAGGTGAAGGGGTTAGGGGCTTATTATATTGTTGTCATCTTACTTTTGAATATGTCCTCTGCCTTCTCAGGTGTAACAAAGGTGGCTCCTGTCCATCACCCTAGCCCTAAGCCTGACCCTGGCTGCAGGATTTAGCTACCCTTTCTACCATTGCCTAATTATCTTTCTGCCAACTTTCTAGAATACCTACTGAGAAAGTCTTAAAGATATCTACTCTACATTCTTTCCTAAAGTAACTAAGCATCAAGGCCATTCTTTTGTGTGATAACTATAAATAGCCCAAGGTTTTAGTTTTCTTTGTGTCATACTTAAAAAAAAAAAATCTGTCATTACCCAACTCCTCTTTTCTTTCTCCACCACAGAGATACTTATGTATACATTAAGTCTGGTACTAAGATGAAAGAGAACAGAATGTAAGGCAGTGTCTAGGCACAAACAACAGTGAATGTTTAGATTCTGTGTTTAGAACACAGAATCCAGAACTGGGACATCTGGTATACCAGGTGTCTGTTTTACCTTGGGTACCAATGATTCAGAGAGCGTTTGGCAATTGTGTCATGTTCATATTTTCTTTTATACTCCTCCACTCATTAATGTTTAAGATAGAATGTCTATGTACCTTAGTTAAGCAGGATTCATTCACTCATTCAGAGAACTGACTGAGTTAGCAGCAATGTTCTAGGCACTGTGTTAGGAACCGGCAATACAAAGTGTTCTCTTGCTGAAGGAGTCTTGTCTAAGAAGGAGAAACAAAATGGAGTGAAGAAAATGCCCAGATTGAACTGTGAGGTCAGGGATGTGTAGGAAGCTGGTGCTGAGTGGGTAAGTTGAAGGAGATTGGTATTGAGAACATTTCAAAGATGGCTGAATGTCAAGCTGTTTTTCTGGTTTGGGAGGAGGAGGAAGACAGGAGAATAGACCAGGGACTGAGATGGTCATATATGGGGTTGACAGACACAGGACAGAGGGAAAAGTTAATTTTTCCTTAAAGAGAATTATTATTTAGAGACTAGTCTAAAACGATGCATGAGTTTGTGTAGCCCTTGAGTCAGGCCTCTAACACTGTCCTTCCTATTCCTTGGTGACAAGGCTCTGTGCACAATGCATATCCAACATTTGCTTGCATCCTAGGAATGGAGGAAGACATGGTGTTAGAAAAACGGAGAGGGGAGAATGTGGGAGCAATGGGTAGGGCAGCCAGGATAACATCAGTTCCAACCTGTTCAGCCTCTGGCATTCGGTTTTATAAATGCCTGCCTGCCACGATCATGTCACCGACAGTCATTCAGTCCTCAGTGGCATCAAGCAAACCACCAAGGGCTTGGTAAAAGAAGATGCAGCATATGTTCTTCACAATCAAGATGTTACAAGAAGAATCGGTGTTGAAAAATAATTTGCCTAGTGTAATAAGTCTGAAAGTTTTACATTGCTTCTGCTGCTACTCTTTTGGGATTAGATGAGAAATCACGGACAAAACCCAGGTCCATGAAAAGACATGCACTGTAGTATCACTTATAAAAAATAACCCCGCTACCACATTTCTTCCTGCACAGGAATAGTCAAACAATCTGTTATGGTATCTACATGATGGAAAATTCTGCTTCCATTAAAATATTTACAAGCCAGGTATGGTAGCTCATGCTCATAATCCCAGTACCTAGGAGGCTGAGGGAGGAAGTTAAGGCCAGCCTGGACTACAAAGTGGGATCCAAGAAAGCCTGAGCTACTATGTGAGACCTTGTTTTAAAATAGCAACATGCATATTTAATCATCATAAATATGTCTATATGATGATTAATTATGATGTCAATAGATGAGTTTACTTAGGTAGCATGTTCTCAACTAGGTAAGACAATGCATATAAGAAAAGGAAATATATTAGTAAAATCTTAACAATGGTGAACCCTGGATAATTAAATTGACGTTAATTCTCTTTCTTCTTTATGCTTTTCTAAGTGTTTCTTTAAATATATAGTTGTATTATAACCAAAAGGCAATATTTTAAAAATTCATTAGATGCTGCTCATGGTAACAAATACCAAACATTAGTTCCAGAAGGTTCTCTGGGGTGTTCTGCCTTTAGTTTGGTTTATAGGATCCTCAAGGTCTTCGGCACACAGTCAACCAGAGAGAAGATGGGGTGGTGTCCACTATTGGTAGACTGTAACTGTGGCTGCTGTACTGCTATGTCTGGGATGGATGTGGAAAGTGATAAAGGGATGACAGAAAGGGGGCAAATAAGAGATGTGGGAAGATAGAGCAGAGGTGTTGTGAGACACTGGAGTAAAATGTGGGTGGGTGGATACTGTGAGTGGAACTGGTCAATGGCTGGTTACCTGTGGTCTCAGGAACGGGCAGTTGAAGAAGAACAACGGTAAGAAAAATTAAGAAAGAGTGTGGCTATGCCAGCGGTTGCCAAACTTTGCTCTATGCTAGCCTTACCTAGGGGACGAGGTTATGGCTTCCAACAGTTAAAATTCACAGCCATGAAAACCAGGCATCACATTTACTCTGGAACAGTGATTCCAAAGTTCACCACAGTTTGCTATCCAGTTAGCTAAGCTTTTGTTGCCATTGGCCAGTGCTTCCCAGAGTGTAGTCTTGGACCAGCAGTCTTTTCATTACTTGGGAACTTGTGAGAAATGCAAATCCTGGGGCCCCACCTCAGAGCTGTGGAATCAGACATCCTGGAGGTTGAGCCTAGCAGACTGCGTTCTAACAAGCCCTTTGGAAGATTCCTAGACACAGTCAAGTTTGAGAAGTTGAGCCTGAGGTAATAAAAGTGCCCAAAGGAGTTCAGGGGAAGGATAAAAGCAAGTTTCTTCCTGACTGCTTTGATCTACAACTTTCTCAAGTGAAAATTAGGGATTGTAATGCTCACCCTGAAGTGTGTGAAAGTGCCCGGCTGAGCACCAGCGCTACCGTGTGACTGTTTCTCTCCTCCCTCTAACCTCCTAAGCGGTTACCTGTCTGGCTTCTTAGTGCTGTTCACACAGTCCACAAACCACAACATTAGACCGAGGAATAGCATATCAGACTGTGCTCCCCACTGTCTCCTACCTCTATGCAGAGGTCAGAAACCAAGATACACTTAGGACAAACAGAGCATCCCACTCGGTCTTCTGTGCCTCTACTCTTTTTTCCCACATTTTCTTTCTTTTTTCTTTTTTTCTTTTCTTTTCTTTTCATTTTTTTTTTTTTTTTTTTTAGTTTTTCGAGACTAGGTTTCTCTGTATTGCCCTGGTTGTCCTAGAACTCACTCTGTAGACCAGGCTGGCCTCGAACTCAGAGATCCACCTGTCTCTGCCTCCCGAGTACTGGGATGGGATTAAAGGCATGCGCCACCCACATTTTATTTCAACACCATTTTGCTTTGCTTTACTTAGTCCTAACAACTGCCAGGAGGAGGGGCCAGAACACAACAATGACAGATCCCTGGTATCCAAGGGGACACAACTTCAGACCTGCCAGTAGCCCTGGAAACCAGAGGGACCACACCCATGTCTAAAGTCAAGGTGCCAGCAAGGTTGGCTTTCTTTAAGGCCTTTCCTTGGCTTACAGGCCACCACCATCTTGACCACACAGATAAACTTCTGTGTACACACGTCCCTGTTACCTCCATGGCTCCAAAATTTATATCATATAAGGACAGCAATGAGATTAAATCATGGCTCATCTTAACAGCCTTGTGTTTACTTAACTACACCCTTAAAGGCTCTGTATCTAGAATGTAAACCCATGCATGTTTGAGGTTCCTTGAAAAATAAAATCTAGAACTACCAATGACCCAACAATAGCACTCATAGGTATGTATGTATACCCAAAGGATGCTATGTCGACATGTTACAGAGATATATATAAGGCACACCCATGGTATAGACGCTCTTCACTATAGATGTTTACATAGTCCATACACACAATGCAATTTATTTAGCTTTACATATGAATGAAATTATACCATTTACAGGAGAATGGATGAAACTGGAGACTATTTTGCTAAGGCAGATAGGCCAGATGTGGGAAAACAAATCACACATGCTTCTTGTCCATCACCATGGACTCCAGGTTTGTGTGTGCGTGTGTATGTCTGAGTGTGTGTCTGTGTGTGTGTGTGTGTGTGTGTGTGTGTGTGCATGTGTTTATACACAGGTCATAAAAGTAGAAAGGAAGGGAAGGGAAGTTAAGGAGGGAAGGGAAGGAAAAGAGAGTAATGATTACACGTTACATGGAAGGAGGAAGGGGACAATTTAAGGCCAGTAAAAAAGGGGCAGGATGATAGGAGAGGAGACAAATATGACCTATTAACTTATATACTAACTTTCAAAAAACAAAAAACAAAAAACAAAACCAACCCCCCCCCAAAAAAAAACCAAAACAAACCTGCATCAAATTTTAACTACATTCTTAGGTATCACAGTTTAGAGCTTCAACTTATGAATTTAGAAGATGATCAGTCATGCCCATGAGAGGTGAAATCATAAACCACACCTTGATGTATTAAGTGAATACAAAGGTATTCTATAAATAGCAATGCCCCTTTTCCCAGTGTTCCACAAAAGCCAACGTGTGCTGATAGGAACAAGGGCCCTTTTTACCTCTTCCAAAAGGAAAGACACGCCCTAGCTCTGCTTGGCAGTGGGGCCACGTCAGTGGAAGCAAGTGGCCTTCCTACAGACTCCATCCCTGGGGCTGAGACGGGGGTTACCTCGTGCTCCTCTCTGGCTTCCACATCTCCATAGAGACGGTTTGCATGCTCTTGGTAGCGAAAGCTGGGCACTGAGATCACCTGAGCCCCAACTGGATTGCATACAGATGCAACACAGCTCCCGGCAAAGGCATTTCAAAGCAAGTGCACAAGTACCCCAGCCTGAAAGGTGGGGTTCAACCTGGAGAAAGCCAAGGAGATACTGCTGCCTACAGAAAGCCTTCACGGTCCATCTGTCTTGCTCTCAGCCCTTTGCAGAGCACGGGCGCCACATTCTTGGGTCTGAATCCTGTTACTCACTTCTCTTGGGGACTTTTGAGTACAACCCCCTGGAAGGTAGACATGTCATCCTCCTGGTGGGGTAGCGAGTGCTCTGTACAAATCCCATCTCACTGGGAAGGAAGCAGTACTGTCATTGTGATTTTCTGTTTCCTTAGAAAGGATTTGCCCAGATCTTGGCAAGAGATGTGTCCCCATGTCTGTTTTCTTTATGCTAAAAATGAGCCTAAAATGGGCCAATGGACCTTCAGGTATCCAAGCTACAACTGCAGTGTCTTGTGTGTGCACATGCATGAGAGAAAGAGAGATACAGAGACAGAGCAAACAAGAGAGCTATCTACCTTGTTTTCTATTGTTCCTGGAGCTCTACAAGCATAAAGACATAGACTTGACATCCATTCCTGCAGGGCACCCCTTCTTTTGTGTCGTGTGCCTGTCACATTGGTTCCCAGATTTCAAGTCTTACACCTGTCAAGCTTCATCAAGGCACAAAGGTAGCCAGAAGGCATCAAGTCAGTTTTGAGGCTGGCTGAGCCAAGAAAGGGGTAGGAAGAAGCAAGGCTCTGAGAATAAAGGAATGGCAAGCTGTCAGGGAAGGAAGGGACTGGTCTGGTAGGTGCGAGATGGACTGCTGTTTGGTTTGGACTCTGCCAAGTAGCATGATCATTGGCAAATCACATCCCATGCCAGGGCCCCATTTCCCCCAAAGTTTCCCTCAATTAGGGTGATGCACCCTATCCCTAATCATGTTTGAGCTCTCCAGCCAAGATGGAGATCAGTTTCTTGACTGGTCAAAAGCAGAGAGGCCTTGACCTGTCACCATCATGCAGATAACAGAACAAGCATTGTCAATGCAAGAGAAATCATAGACCCAGGGATGCCATGACTGCTTCTCGGGCCTGCAGGCCTGCCTGTGTAAGGAGCAATGTGAGAACAGGGCTCCCTTTATTCTGTGGCTGTGTCTTGGGGTTTAGCCAGTGCTTCGATGAAGGTGCTGCAGTGGGAGAGGGAGGGTTTGTAAACCTCTGTGTTTTAGAAGGTGTGTGCTTTAGATGGAGAGGAGCCATGTATCAGCAGGAGTCGGGAAGAGCAGAGTGGAGGAGATTTCTCAGGATGCAAGAAAATCCTGGAAAAGATTTCAAGATCTGGCATCACCAGGCTGCTAAGGTGATGCTGGGCAGGAAGAACTCATCCTTCCGTCTTAGATATCATGAGCTGTGGTCTGTGGCAAAGTGTCATAGTTGAAGAAAACAGACCAAGGCAGGAACGCTATAGGGAGCTAACATAAGATGACAAGTGGAAAATATTTTTAGCATATGGTGCTAAATATAACTGGATGCTTAACAAATGGTGGGCGAATTGACCTGAACATGGGAAGAAGTCTGAGTTGGCAGTGTGTTGGAAGAAGTGCAAGTCTCTGCTTACAGTGCCTATTTTGCCAACAGAAGTATCTGCTCAGGAAGAGGATGGGATGGGGAGGAGACAGGCAGGGGAAGGCTGAGGTTGTGCGTGGAAGCGCAGGAACTTGGGTCCTCTGTGGGGAGGACTCATCTGTATGGTAGCATTCTTTGTGTATTCACCGCTACTCCTGGGTCCACCCATGATTTCTCTGCAGCCACTGTCTCCCAAATCAAGACTTTACAGTTGCAACCCCACATTCTGTCTCAGCTCAGGTTTTCTTTCTCTCGGTCTCCTTGCTAGAGTCTAGGACCCGCACACATACGTTCTATTTTGTTTGTTTATTCATTCATTAGGTCGATCACCTGCTAGGCGTGTGGCATAGTGCTGACTAGCCAAAGATCAGATTCTGAAGGAGAAACCTTCTCTCTCTTGTGTCTCACACTTTTGTGGTCCCCACGACTCTGGGACTCCATGATGCTTGCCTGTTATGCTAATGTTGACATGGTTGCTAGGTTACCTCTTGACCCATCCTATGGCAAAATGCCATGCTGGTGACATTGTGGATTAAGGGCTGGACCACGCTGTCTTTTTATTGCAGCCTCTGCAGTGACTGGACCTCCTTAAGTACTTGACACCAGGTGTGAGTCCAGATTGATTATTCACTGTTGATGTGTGATTTCAGCCTAGTGTTTTAACCCCACCAGGTCTCAGCCTCCTCAGACATAAAATTAAGTAGCAAAATATGCAACCTTTCATCTCCTCAGTAGGTATTCACTAAATGACAGACTAACATGTCATTTATTAGTTCATTTCAATTTAACACTAAGGGCTGAGAGCTCATGACAGTAATCCTAGCATTAAGAGGATCCTGGGCCAGCCTGGGCTATATGGTGAGACAAACAAACAAAACCCCAATAAGCTCAAATACTGCTATGGATTAAATGTTTGTGTCTGCCCCCCCCCCACTCCCCAATTCATATGGTGAAGCCCCAACACTCAGTTTGAGTGTAGCAGGCACTGGGGGCATCATGAGGGTAACCTTTTTTTTTTTTTTTTTCCCTTAAAGAGGTATAATGAGAGGAACTTTGTGTACGAATGATGATGGATGTAGCAAGAAGTTCCCATCTGCAGGCCAGGATGTGGCCCTCGGCAGGAACCAAACTGCCTTGCGTCCTGATGCTGAACTTTCCAGCATCCAGAAGTATGAGAATGAAATTTTTGCTGTTTAATCCACTCAGCTTGTGGTCTTCTATTACAGCAGCCCCAACTGACTAAGACATACTATCCTTGCACAAAATAGAAACTGGCCAAGATTTCTGAACAACAGTGTCTGGGCATATGGCCAGCAGGGTGCTTTGCTGTGGGGGTGGATCTCAGGAAGAGCCTGCTGGTATTGAATGCCTTAAAAGCTGCAGTGGAGAACAGGGACAGGTCTGGGAACCAAAATGGTGCAAGCCATAGAACAACAGTTGACACAAAACAACAAGGTGTTTAGTTCTAGCCTGGACTAGCTGTTCCTTTTGCATGTAGAAAATGAAGTTTGCATGGCCTCTCTTCCATTTGGAGCAGCAGACCTCTGGAGGCAGGAATGAAGCGAGAGTTTAGCTCCAGCTTGCCGCCATGAGAGCAGGTTTCCCTCTACAGATGGTAAAGCGTCTCCCCTGGCACATTACCATCTCACCAGCCCCTCCTGGGTTTCAGGAGATGGGCGTGGGGAGGAGGAGACCCAGCTGGTGTCCTCTGCTCCAAAGTCAGCCAAGGGAGAAAGACTGGTTGCTTCCCTTCGGATTTCCAGCGAATTTGACTGGATCATGGGCCAACCCAAAGCCATGGGGCTGGAGCTAGGGTAGGTTCTTTGATGTGTGTAGAAAGAACTCCATGTTGGGAATGCTAGAACTTGGACTCTAGATCGAGACCCAGCAATTGAGCCGTGTAACTTCCCCACACCTTATTTTTCTAGTATATAAAACTTAAGCATGACATTTTTGGGGGCTTGGGGGAGGAGCCAGGTCAACCAGCGGAGTCCTTCACACACATGACTAGAGAGGGTGTTGGGAATGCAGATTCTGATCTAGCGTGTCTGTGTGGGCCTTGACAGTCTACACTGCACTCAAGTGATGCCCATCCTCTTGGGTCCTGGACCATTTGAGGTTCTAGAGCACAGACTAGCTAGCCATGGCATGAAGGCCAAATACAGCCCGCTATTTGTTTCTTGTTAATAAAGCTTTATTGGAACTCAGACTCATACACTCATTCAATCATTCTCCAGGGCTACTTTTACAGGTAAGGTGAACTTAAGTTGGGAAGTTGCGTTGGAGACTCTGGCACACAAAGCCTAGTTACATGTCTTAATATAGAAAATATTTTCTGCCCCCCAGGAGACTGAGGAGGAGTGACGCTTGTTCTCTGTGGACTAGAAGACCTATATTTCAATCCAAGTTTGACCAAGGGCAAGCCGCTCCACCTTGCTGTTTCTTTCTCCTCATCTAGAGGATAAAATAATCACTAATATTTGAAGAGACCTACGGTTCCAGAGTTTCAGTACTACGTAGAAAAGTCTGCTTCTACTGAAGCAGGCATCTAAAATCCACATTGTGCAGCCTTCATCTGGACGCTACAAAAGGGGAGGGGGGCGGGGAGAACTGGCCTTACCTGCAGAATCCTCCTGGTCACTGTGAGTTTCCATAGACCACAGTTCCTTTCTGACAGAGTCCATTGGGAATAGAGAGAAGCTTAGAGGGGGAGGTCAGAGGCAGGCTTTCCCAAGCTGCAACACAGGCTGTCACTGTCAGAGAGGTCCTGGGGTCCTGAGTGCCACCATCATTCACAAAAATTCCATTTTCCTGATAGTCCAACTTAAAAACAGCCCTCTAGCACACCTCCACTCCATGTGTCCCCGCTCATGTGACCAACCAGTACTCGGAAGCCCATTTGAGGCCTCTGAGAATCAACTCTGCCAGGCACAGGGATGATGGCATCTGGAGCTCCCTAGGGAGCTCCCAGTCTGGTGAGGGACTCACAGGAGAGTTCTACTAGGTAGCTTGAAGGGGGGAAATGCAGGACTCTGGGATCTGGCTTGGGAAGCAGGTAAGACACTAACCAGGCAGGGAACATGTGCGTGAAGAGAGACAGTGGGCTCTGGGAGAGGAGCAAGAGATGGGTAGAAGGGAGAGATAATGACTAGTTTGGGGTTTGTTGATGCCAGCGTGGGCTGTTGAAAGACTGAATGGCAGAGCTGTGATTTCCTGTGCACAGCAAAGGAAAGGCTTTCAGTAGGCCTGCAAACATTTACCAGGATGACACATGTTGCCATGGTAACTTTCCAGTGCCGAGAAGAGAGTCCCTCTGCATACACCTAGAACTCAGAGTTCACATGCCTCCTTCTGTGCCAACAACCCACAGGAGAGATCTTTATGCTGGTTAGTTTTTGTCAACTAGACACAAACTAGAGACACCTGGGAAGAGAGAATCTCAGCTGAGGCACCGGGCATTTTCTTGACTAACGATTGACGTGGAGAGACCGTTATGATAGTGTCTCGCCACCCCCACCCCAGCCCTGGCAAGTGGTGCTGGGTTTTATGATACAGCAAGCTGAAGAAGACATGGAGAGCAAGCCAGCAAGCAGCTCTCCTCCACAGTTCCTGCCTCTAGGTTCCTGCTGTGGCTTCATTTGGGACGGACTATAACCTGTCGGTCAAGTGAATCCTTTCCTCCCTAAGTTGGTTTTTGGTCAGCATTTTATCACAGAAACAGAAAGTAAGTACCATCCCCCTGCTAAATGTACAATCTTTAGGATAATTAGGAAAAGCCTTGGCCAACATTGAAGCTCTCAGGCCCTACCTGTTAGGACTTTATACAAAACTGGAAAGAAAGCCACAAGAAACTATAAACCTATGCTCACCATCATCTTTGAGTCTCAGCTGAGCTGTGGTTTCCCAGTTGGGAGTAGGAACCTTTGAGATGGCTGGAGAGCATCTGTGCCCTGGCTTTAGAGTTCAGGGCATAGCTCCTATGATTGGTGAAAACCCACGAGGCACGGTGCTCAGGTGAGCAATCCATCTGTGCTTGCAGAGCAGCAGAGTCGGGAGCCGAGGGCCCTGGGATCTCGAATGCCAGGGGGTTTGCACTGTGGTTTGCTTCCCTTTCCTAGAGCGCCTCGGAATCTGGGAGAGCAGAATGATGCTCGTGGGCATGGGGAGTGACTCTCTGTCACCAGGCTCGAGCACCTGGCTATCGAGGCCTTGGGTGTACCTGTGTTAGTCATGCTGGCTGGCTGGCTGGGCTCATTGGGACCCGGGAGCCATGGACTCTTTTTAGCACTTATCACAGTTCCTATGTCTCTTTGTGGGTTTATCCTCTTGAGGCCATGCTGTGTTAGCCCCAGCTGGGGAAGTCTTTTCCTGGTAGGTACATTTGCATGTATGTTAGATGACCTGACAAAACCCGTCTGCAATGTTGTAAGAACTCTCTACCAGAAATGTCTGACCCTTGTTCTTGTTTACCAACAATGGCAGCAATTATTATCTGGTGAGAGTCTAGAGAGATTTTAGTTTTGAACTTTCTAGAACACTCTATTTGTGGCTCAAGGGGGACTGATAGAGAAACCACGTGTGAGATAACCAGAGGGTCCAGTGGGGGGTAACTGATCCCAGGCCGAAGACTGGATTGAGGGTTAGAGAGAGTGCGTAGGAAGTCTCTTATTTATATCTTGGGCGGGTGCCAGGCAGAATGGCAGACCTCCAAGGACTCTGCTTTCCAGCCTCACTCACTCACCCATGTTTCTGCTTCACTTGGCGACCAGATCCCTGTCCTTCCCCCCCGCATCTCTAGGTGACAGTCTGCTTCTCCTATGCCCGCAGTAACAGCCAGATGCACTTTAAGGATAGTCACGATGATAACCCAAGAAGTTCTGACTGTTGGAGCCATGGGTGATTTAAAGGAAACCTTGGCCAAAAATTCGAAGGAGCAGTGAAGAGAAAAGGTTCTAAACTGTCCCTTTCATATTCCTTAACACCAAGCAGTTATTATGGTGACTGTTAATCAAGGCCTTATCAAGCTCTAGGTGCAGGCAGTTATGTGCCCACAAGGACGATGTCATTCAACTCTCACAATAGTCCTGAGGGAAGGAGCCCCCATCACTCTTCTGTTTGGTGAGGTGGAGACAGTCACTAAGGACACATGGGTGGTGGTGACAAGGCCTGAGTTGTTGTTTAATTCTCCTTTGGGGTATTCCTGCACTCCACACAGACTCTCAGCTACAAGTTCTCTAAGCTGCACCTGGATGGCTTAAAGATTGCCAGCACATCTCTCTTCTCAAATGAATGTTCAACAGTTCCCATGTTCGCATATAACACGTCCTAAGACCTTTTCTCTCATCAATTTTACTTGCGCCTGATCCTGTCCCGCAGAATCTACTATCTGCTGTGTCCACTGAAGGCGGGATTCCTCCTCTGTCCTTACGGAAACCCTTTCTGTAGAACACTCCACACCCTCCTGGATAGTGGGCTGTGAAAGGGACACAAAGGTTTGTCAGAACACAGCCCACGATCGGAGTGGTGTGAGAAGTCTGATCGTTTTCGAGAACACTCCAAGACCACCAGAGTCTGGTGACAGATTCTTCGAAGCACAACTGCTCTTGGACTGTGTTTTCGTGCTCTTTCCCAGGTGCAGTGGATAGGAGTGAGTTCACCCCAGCAGCTGTTACTTGTGTGCCTCTGTTTCGGCCACGGGCAGCTTGTCCTTGTGATTGTGTACAGCTTGAACTCCTGAGGGCTTTACTCAGGTGACCTTTCTTAACCCTCAGGTTTCAAACTGTCTGAGGCTCTGACTAAGGTTGGCTGTTTCAGGAGAGTTCAGCCCACCTCACATTTTACACCTCGCTCTCCCAGGCTCACACAGCTTGACACCGGAGCAGTAAAGAAAGGGTCACTGTGGAACATATTGCCCCCCGCCCCCTTACTTTCCAGGACAGACAGGGGAAGAGATGATGAGGGCGAGCAACCCACGATTCAGGGCAACCTACAGCCAGTGTTCTGATGAGATGGAGGGAGAGCTCAGTGCCCAGGGAGTTCAAAGCTGCTCTCTCTGGTGGGGGCTCTAGAGACTGGTATCATTAACAGGGACGAGCAGAGTGTTACTAAGTAGATTGGATCCTCTCCTTGGACTATACCTACATGTCGCCCATGTTGTGACAGCCTGGCTTGAACAATATGCACAGAAGTCTCTACATTTTCTAGATGGACACTATCCCTGAGGGGCTGATTTGGCATCGTAGACACAAGTTTTGGTTCCGATGCTACTTCTGGGCGTAAACTGATTGGGTTCCCCCCTCCCCCCCCAACTATGAAGTAGGCTCATTTGGCTAGGTACCTAATCTTTTTCATGGGTTTTGGGTTAGGATTATATTAGTTCATATAAAATCACTTGCCAGCTACAATAGAATGTCAGAAAAAAAATTAGAGGTTATTTCTGACTAGTCTTATTACCAATATTAATGGTAACTGATGCTAGGTGTTTCTCATGTACCGAATGCTTTTCATTTTTTTTATAAATTTTATTTTCTGATGATTTCAAAGTCTGTGTCTGTATCGGTGTGTGGGTAAACACTGGAGCCTGCAGAGGCTAGAGATGTCAAGTCTCCTGGAACTGGAGTTACAGGTGGTTACGACTTGATATGAGTCCTGGGCATTGAACTCGGGTCCTCTGAGAGAGCGTCATTATCTGCTCTTAATTTCTAAGCCAACTGTCCAGCCCCTTACTTAATAGATTCTGATACTTGGGGACAGATAGCAGGGCTTCAGAAACTCACAGTCCCTAACTCTGTCTCTGGAATCCGAGAAGCCTGGGGAGGGAGACAGTGGTAGGTCCCGTTGCTTGCTCAGCCTTCTGCGCTAGGTGAGGGACGAGCTGAAGTCTGCAGTAGCTCACTTTGCTCTTTCTCATTGTGGATGCATGCTGAAGACAGAAGTGTTCAAACCAGACCCCTACTTCCATTCTAGGTGTAGAAGAAGACAGAGGGAGGTTATTTTTAAGTCTGAGCTCATACTGAGTCCAGGTCCTTTTCCACCCACCGTCGTCTTGACGCAGTCAGGACCCCTAGGTATTATTGTGCCGAATTTATAAACGAGGAAACCGAGGGGTGGAGTCATTTTCAAGTTGTTATGAAACTGAGAAATATAAAGCCCAAATATAAGCCTGGGCTGTCCACCCATGCCTGTTGCTCCCTCTGTAGCCTTCATTCTAAAAGAATCCACTCTGTGGTATCTGTGAGATCTTCTTACTTGGGTAATCTTCTGAGGAAGAAGGTTGATGTCTGGTGAGAGATTTGTCCTTCCTATAATAGGATCCTTCTCCCTGTTCTCTGCCCTGATTTCTCCCTCCCCCCATCCCAGTCCCAGGGAAAGGCCAAGGAGTCAGGAGTCTCCACAGATGAACAGCCTGGAGAGAGAGAGAGAGAGAGAGAGAGAGAGAGAGAGAGAGAGAGAGAGAGAGAGAGAGCTCCCTGCCCTTAGCTACTGACCCGGAAATCCTGGGACAGAACACACAGAAGGAAACGTGTAGAGATAACTCTGCTCAAGGAGGTCACATTGACCAAAGCAGGACAGTCATTTTTGGGAGCTGTTAGAAGACTCAAGATATGATTTCCAGATTGCTTGTTATACAGGTAAGAAAAATGGAGTGTCAAGAACCTGAAAGGACACACCCCAGGCCGCAATCTAGTGACAGGCAGAGTCTGGGCTGCAGCCGGGCACTAAATGAACAAACGTGTCTCTTTAGCTTTCCTGCTGTCAACTTCACTCTTATGGGATGGTGGCTCTTTCAGGAGGAAGGCTCAAAGTTGAGATCTCTGTGAAGCCCAGAAGCCAGGACCCCTCCTGGGCCTCTGCTTCGGTCTGCTCACACTCCTGCTGAAGAGCAGGAAGTGCTTCCTCTTTCATCTCTCGACAGTGCGTTTTGGAGACAGGAAAAGGGGCTTGTAGAAAAGAGCTAAGAGTGATCAATAGTTTATTCTTGCTTAAAGAACACAAAAGGTAAGATCAGACATTTAAGATGTAAGCCGACATTGAGCCCAGAAGCAGAATATGATCCCAGGAAGAGCTTCCTCAACCCCCAGGGTAAATATGGGGGAGGCCTCATTTTTGTCACTTCCTTCTCTGTTCTGATAGAGCTGGATGCCCGAGAGGTGAGAGCTCGGTGGGGCGGGGCGGGGCGTCAGAAACCTTCTACAACCTCTAATATTTCCCTCCCTCTGTTAGCACCCACAACTTCCCCTGCTAAGGGAGGAAAGTGGAATGCATTATTCAGTTTAATAATTCATACAAATTGCAAAGTTTACTGTGTGAAATGAAGGGGCCTTAAGAGGGCAAAAGAGAAATATTCCTGAGTCTGCTTTAAAAGGGCAGAGGTATGAAGATGATGTTTCATGATTACCTTTCCCTAGAATATAGATCCACATGAAATAAGCAAGTACCCATTCCATTCAGTGGTAGATGGGTCTCTCCCTTCAGTGGTAGGTAGCTTGGAGTCCAGGAATCTTTTCACAAAACAAGTCTAGTTTAGGACTCAATCTTGTTTGGCCCCATCCATCCAGCTAACAAGATTTTACCTAAAAAGCTGGTTTTACAGCAATAAAAACTGAGGTGTCAATAAATGGGCTGTTAGCAATACCCATACTAGAATTTAGTCCTCTTTTGCTGGTATAGTACCCATGGCAATGCCCTCAGCCCAGCTTCTCACCCCTCTACTCTCCTAGCAACTGAGATACCAAGAAGGCTGTGACCAATCAGTGTCAGTAGCCAGGAGCTTAGACTGAGTCCTTGACTGAGAAAGGGATGAACGTCATTTAAGGGCATCTCAGAATGTTCTCCTGTATCCTTGTGCATTTCAAGCTGAGGGTCTCTGAGACATACTGCCGGCTATTCTGGAAAGGACTAGGTTGACTTACACATGCAGCCTGCATGATTGACAGGAGTAGTGTGCATGATGGGGAGAGTCCATATGCAGAAGATGGGGTCTGGGAGCTACTGAAGGCTAGCTGAAGGCTACACCCCACGAGGGCTCCAGGCCACATTGAACATTTGGTATTTTACTTGGAGTCAGTACTGGATTTGGTCCATGTCATAAACTGACATCTTTCTCAGGGGTCTTTCTGTGGTTGTGAGAACAGATTGCTTTGGAGGGTTATTCCAGGTATAAAGTCTAGGCTGCCATCATGTCCTGCCTCTTGAGTCCCGCTATTACAGACACACACTACCACGCTTGGTGAGTACACATTACATATAGCGCCACTAGAATCCAGAGAGAAAGATTTCTAGTAATTCAGAGGAAAGAAGATAATGGCTTAGATCCAGGTGGTCAAAAAGCAGGTGGGATGAAGAAATTGGATTCTGGGCATTTTTTAAAAGGCAGTGAACTGGGGCTGGAGAGAGAACACTTCTGAGAGTGCCCAGATTCAATTCCTAGCAACCACATGGTAGCTCACAACTGACTAACTCTAGTTCCACAGGACCTGATACTCTCTTCTGGCCTCCACGGGCCCTTGAATACAAGTGGTGTGCAGATACATATGCAGGCAAAGCACCCATTTACATAATATCAGTAATAAAAATAACAACAAATTAAAAAGTCATTAACTAATGGGTTTTCTTATGGACTGAATGTAAGGAGAGGATGAAGCCAATGTTTGGGCCTGAGTCCAGGGGAAGGCTGGAGAAGCTTGTGGGAAGGGACAACAGGAGTTCAGCCTTGGCCATGCTGAGATAGCAACGTCTGTTACTTACACCAAGGAAACGTGGCACAGATTGCTGGATGTATGAGCCTGGGGTATGGAGAGGGGTAAGCAGGGCAGGTTTGGTAGCATCACAGGCTCATACACAGGCTTTCAACTGGAGGAGGCCACCAGTGACGTACAGACAAACTAGAGAAGGCCAAAGACCTGTGTGGGAACCCTGGTAGCATCAAGAGGCCAGAGAAAAGAGAAGCAGGAGGACGAACAAGAAAACTTGGGAGCAAGAGAGTTCTAGAAGCCATTTGGATGAAGGGCTTCCAGGAGCAGGAGTGATGGGTAGGGTCTGATGTTGCTCTGGGAGGCGAGAACATGATGAGAACTATTGGTTGTAGACACTGGAAGACATTGGTACCCACGGCAGGAACAGTACTTGACACCTGACCTCTTAGAGCCCTGGTTTGACTATAGACTATTGTTTAGGGTTCCTTCATTGTGAATCTTGCCTTCTCAATGAGATTGCAAACTTTGTAACACCAGGACCAATGAGTCAGCCTGTTCCCAGAGCTCCAGTCCTTGGCATCTGTGGGGCCTTATCGAGCCTGATGTAGGTTCTGTTGTGGCTTGCCAACTCACTCTGTCACCCGGGCAATGGCTGGAGCAATTATCCTCATGCTTGCTTACCTTGGACACAGCATTTCAGCTCCTTTGGGTCTGTGACGCTCTTCCTGCTTTCCCGGATCACAGCCCGGTTCTTCTTGGTTTCTCCCCAGAGATTGGTGCCTCCGTACATGCTGGGAATGTTAAGAATGGCGATGCCTTCCAGGAAGATGTTGCTCAGATCCACCTCAACTCCGTCACACTGCAAAGCAGAGAGAGAGAGGGCAGATCATGGTGGGGCCACGCGTGGTCACCAGGCTTCTAAAAGAGAGTGACAGGTCCTACGCCACCTAATCACTGTCAGTCAGAAACTAAACATCTGGCAGCTTCTCAGAATCGAGGCATTGGCTGCCATGGTGAGACACAGAGTCATCCAGAATGGACTTCCAAAGGGCTAGAAATACTTATGGATGTAATTTAGACAAGGTGGTTGCCAAACTGTCCTTCAGTCCATCCTAATACCCCCCAGTTTGGACCCTTGCTAATCACCGTGAAGATCTGTGGTGTCATTGGGTCCAGAAACCAGTATTAGGTAGATTCTCAACAAATGACAATTTTCGTCTTATTCTTTTATTTTATTCCCGCTCTCTGCCTGGTTCTTAAGAAGTGCAAGACTTTGGGTCTGGGAGGCCTTCCAATCTGCCTGTTTCTCATAAGTGAGACACTAAGTGTGGCTCTGGCATGCGTGCTTGCTGACGTAGCAGAGTTTCTTTATCTGCTTTCTACCACCCCCTCCCCTGGTGAGGTCTGAGAGACTGGACGGCTTCACCGAGCTGGAAAGCTATCCCATTTTGGCACAAGGCTTACCAACACAGCAAAAAATGCGCTAGCTTCAATCCTTGTCCCTCGGGATTGCTGGTGATTTATTTCATTTACAAAAGAACAAATGGGACCCAAAGAGACACGCTTTATTATCCAAGAATGCCCGGATAAACTCTACATTTGTGGAATTTGACTATAAAGACCATGTTGTTTTTATTTTTGTTTGTTTGTTTGTTTGGTTTTGCTTTTTAAATTTTGCTTCTTTTAAGAAAGGAAGACAGTCCAAAGCATATGGTAGCAATCTACTGTCACCTGGGTTGTCTGCTGCTATGGTCTGGATGCCTCCATCAAATTCTTGGTGGGAGTTAATTCCATTGTCACAGTATGAAGAGGTGGGGCCTAATTAGGATTTTAGACGAAGTCTCTAGAACCGGAGCCCCAGATCTTATTAGCCTTGTCCGAGGGTGAAGGAAATGATTTGTGCTCTTGTTGCCTGCAGACGGCAGGACTCACAGAAGGAGAAGCCTCCGTCATATACAGCCCCTAGACCCTGATCCCGAATCCAGGACCAAACGTTTGTTATTTTCTATTCACCCAGCTTATGGTATTCAGGAACGACAGAAAATGGCCTAGAGTACCCAGAAATCAAACTTTCAGAGTCTTCACCAGAGGAGGATGAGAGAGAGAGAGTGTTGGTGCTCCGTATGTTCACAGTGACTCACCCACCGCCTGATTTCTTTGAAGTTCTAATCAGTGTTGGCACCTCTGCCTTGTTTTCCAACCACAGAACAAGAATACAGTGAGCTTTTCTGATAACTGGAAACTCATTTCTCTACTGGGGAGACTGGAGCCTTTGAAAGTCCTCTTTAGTGGGTACGCAGTTCACACAGTGTACAGATGGAAGCATACAGATTTTAAGTTAAGCAGTAACGCTCTCAGACGTAAGGGCTTTCTTTTCCTCTCACTCCTCTGGGCTGCGTGTGGCCACTGCTCACACCTCCTTTCCAGACCTTTCCTATTTTGATTGTTCTGTTTTCTACACACCACAATTTATTCCCTGCCTAATTGTCCCTGACATCGGAAGCATCGGCGCTGACCTGTTTGGTGGGACAGGTGGCAATCACACTGGTCTTTCTTGGGGCTGGAACTCTTATCACATCATCATGGTCATAAAACAAGACATGTACAAAGCACTCATAAATGTGTCACAAATTACCTGCCACTGTCCTTATCGCTGATGTGGTAAGATCTTCATTAGCTCTTTTGTTTGAAGTGGGTAAAAGAGTCACCTCAGTTACCTTGACCTTTGTCTTACTATGTGTTTATATCTCTTGACCTTATGTAGGATTGAAAAATATAGCTTAGATGCAGGACTTTAGATTTATTTATTTATTTATTTATTTAATCTAGTTCTTGGTTCAAACCTCCTTCAGACTGTTCAGATCGATATTCTGTGGCCTTAGTTGCAGCTCACCATCATGTGGGGGTTAAGTCATAGAACGGCAAAACCAGGGATCAAGTCTCTTCTCGGTCACTTTAACACACCACATATCATGCAGTAGTAACCTTAGCGTGAGGTGTTTTATTGATGCAGCGTGTCTTCAGGACCCTGTTCCTACCAGTGCATATGGATTTTGAGATGGAATCACGGAGGCTCTGAGATGAGACGAACCTAAGAGAACTTTCCCCTCCGCCTTTCATAAAGGAAGATCCGTGAAGTAAAACAACTCCCGTGTGAGCCTCTGATCTATGAATGGTGGAACAGGATAGAAAAGCAGGTCTACGGACCTCAATCCTGTGTTCTTCCTGCTGAAACAGAAGAGGGTCTGCCAAGTGCCACACCAGACTTTCCCTGACAACCTTTACTGCAAAAGTAATAAAAGTACTAAAAGATTCTATCTTTAGTTAACTATATCACCCATGCATGAGTGCCAACTCATCAACTCTAGTTTCCAAGGATTAGAAAGAAGTACCTCAGTATGTAGTTCTCATGGTGTGCCCTTTTATCTTTGGGACACTGGGTTTGATCTACCTCTTTGCCTCTCGTTGGATAGAATCTCCTATATCCTAGATTTATCAGAGTGACTTCTGAATGATACCTAAAATCTTCCAACAACCTGGGCTCAACCAAGTGTGAATTTTCCAAGGCCTGCAAGTTGTCCACTGTCCCTCCTTAGACAGGGAGGCAACTTTAGCATCTGTTTCCCCATTTTCAATTTGGGACCCGCCCCCGTGTGCCTTTTGTTGCTGTGATGAACACTGACCAAAACCGAGCCAGGGAGGACTTGGTTGACTTGGTTTACATATCTCAGAGGGAATTCAGGGCAGCAACTCAAGTCAGGAACCTGGAAGTAGGAACTGAATTGGAGGCCATAGAGAGGTGCTGGTTACTGGCTTGCTCCCCATGGCTTGTTCAGCCTGTCTTCTTATACAGCTCAGACCATCTGCACAGGGGTGATATCACCCACAAAGTGCTGGGTCCTCCTACATCAACCATCAGCCCAGACAATACCCCACAGACATGGCCACGGGCCAATCTGTTGGAGGCAATCTCTCTATTGAGGGGTCTTCTTCCCAGGTGCCTCAAATTTGTGTCAAGTAGATAAGACTAACCAGCAAGAGAGCCACTAGAAATACAGAAAAGAAGACCCTTTCTAGATGGCAGAGCCCTGCTGAACTACATTTTCCAGGTTTCATTTTCTACTTTTTTTTGTTGTTGTTTTGCTTCAAACATCATCTAACATCCCCTGAGCAGCAGCCTTCCTAGAGCCAGGTTTAGAGGTCTGAGGTGCGCTTTGTGCAGTTACTCCTGGGTGTGGCTACATGCTGCCTTTGCATCTGTGAACAGTTGCCGTATCACCCCGGCTGCACCTGGCCTCCGTGTTGCTGTCACAGTGACACGACCCCCTTTCCTTCTCAACATGTTTCATGATCTGTTAGGGCTTTATCTTGGAATGTCCTTTTACTGGCCCATCCTTCTTAGGCAACTACTAATTAGGAATTGAGGCTCTGGGTCACTGTGCCAAACATTTTTCTGCACTTCAAAATGAGATTTTCCTGTGCTCTGAGCCTGGAATTGTCCCCTTTCCTTATCTCTTCCTAGACCAGCTGGCTACTTCCCTTGCTGGTTGGAGTAACTTCCAACAGCACATCAATTTATTCATTGTTGATCGAAATATCTCTTTCTTTCTGAAAAAATGATGATAGTCACAGCGGCCCCTGGCCAGACTGCCTTGGGCACCAGACTGCCGCAGTCTACCTTGTCTCTGAGGAGCCTGGTGCTGAGGGAGACACCATTGCTACCCCAGTGGATGGCGTGGGCCCTGGCTCAGGGTCACAGAACATGGCTCTGCACAGATGCAGATGTAGGTTGCCAAAGCAGGCCCTGGATGCCAGATTCCACGCTAGAGATGAGGCAGTGAAGCAGATGCTAGGTTTACAGCAAACCTCAGCTTGCAGCTGTTGTTTGAATAATTGAATCTTCCACTCTCGTTCTAGCTTATAAGGCCTTAGACATTAGTGTTATTAAATCCTGTCTCTCGGCCAGATTTGTTTTAAAAACAACCACCCACAAAAACCAAAGAAATGTACCACCAGCACTCTCCCTGACAAACTGTATTTCACACAGTCACCTTTCTTCCTTGCCTGCAGTTTTAAGTGTCTGCTGTCTCTCTGTGCCCATAACTCTTGCTTCTTCCCTAGAAAGCAGCCCTCCTCCGTCTGCTCTTGGTAGAATCTTCTCTCCGTCCCTCCAGTGTAAACTGGGGCAAATAGTGGAGGGGGGAGGACCCTGAGGTCCGCCCTTGAAAAGGATACTCCTGGGTGAGACTGCTGTGTGATTCTGGGTTGGTCCTTAATCTCTCTGTGCTTTTTAAGAAGACAGAAAATGGGGGTGGGGGGTAACCAAATTTTGGTGTGAGGCAAAGGCAATTCTTAACTCCTACATGATTTGAGCCCCCCCCCCTTTCCTGTGACAGGAAGACCCCATCTCCCACCCCAGGTCATGACCCTGCTCTCCCAGTTTGGCTAGAGCACTTTAGCTTCCTCTCTGCACACCCGTCTCCTAGCCACTGTCTCTTATTTCCTTTGGAACTCCCTAAGATGTAGGTAAAGCTTGCTGTACTGAGTGAGTCTCTCAGAAAAGTGGAATCCAGGAATGGAGCATTGTAGGCCTAACTGGAACACTGGCAACAGCCTGTTCACGAGCTAAATCCTCCAAGTGTTCCATGACGTCATCTGGCCCCCCCTTCTGGGGTGGCTCCAGGGAGAGCCTGGAGCCCTGAGCTGCACTGGGACTGACAGGAGGGCTTGCAGGCTCTGCTCTGAAAGGTGGTTGAGCTGCACTCACCCAGGTGTTTACAGCCAGGCATGGGGCTCAGAGCTGAAGCCTATGGGAATGCAAGCACTCCAGATTGTCCTTCTTGGGTGTTGCTGCCAGGTGCAGGGGCCTCCGAAGCCAGCCCGGCTCCCTCCCCTGTTCGCATGTAGGCTCCAGTTGTTGGCTGCAGTCCACAGTGGCCCCAGCACCCATAGTTCTGGCTTCTTCAGAGAGGGGATAGTTTTGGTTTTTTTTTGGCTGGAGAATCATTGTGTCGGTAACTAGAGACTAGGTTAAGAGGCTACAGGCCTTTGTAAGCAAATGCTAAGCACCCTGTGTTCACCTCCTCCCCAGCCAGATGCTTTGGGTCTCTGCATTTCTAGGCTGAACCTAGACTCTCTCAGCTCTCTGTCCTCACTGAGGGGATCGACAGCATCCTAGGGGATGACGGGGAGGCACCTTGCAGCAGGTCCTCCCCTCTATCCTGAAAAGGCGGGGATGGGAGGACTCCGGATTGCAGCTCTACTGGCCCTTTTCTGCAGGTCCTCCGGGAAAGAGAGTCTATTTATTTGACGGCCTGTTTCAGTTTTTAGACTGTGTTATCCCTAACCTGGATTCTCCACACCACCTGCAGACAGATTTTTTTTTTCTGGTTTGGAGGAAGATTGTTTTGTATCGAAGCTCCACCCATCACTAGGCTGGGTCGCCTTCTGAGCTCCCTGCTTCAGACTTGGAATTCTGTCTGTCGTTACATTATTCTGATGTGCTCCTCCCTTTCTTCCCTTGTTTTAATCTTTTTAAATGGTTATTTCTAAAAGTTCAGAAAAGTAGAGAAATAAAGACCCAGCATCACAGTTACATCTGGCAACCAAACTCATCCAAGGGTCCCCACACACTTCGAACTGTCCTGCGGCAAACCTAGATTTTCTCTAATATGTAAACGGTGTTTATCTTTAAACAATAAAGGCTTACAAATTAAATCCATCATCACCACCCTTCAATGGCAATCATAATTCCTTAACTTTCTTAACAGCTCCCCCCCCCCACCTTTTAAAAAAATTACTGGTTGTCTGAAAGCATTACCATGTTTTATTGATACATCTCTAGGGTTTCTTTTGAACTATAAATTTCTTGTACTTTTTCTCTTTTGGAGACAGAGTCTGAGGGTGATTTCCCCAGTGAGTGACAAAATTCAGGGAGTAGCTCTCCTGCTAAGGGAGAAATATTAGGCTGTATTCGTAGGAAAGGTCTTTCAGTTATAGTGTACAGTGAGGTAGAGGTGGACCACATCCTGACCTTTGACTGGCTCTGATGACTGGGGGTAGGTGGCAGCCTTTGATGCTTAGACTCCATGTCGGAGTATGAGACCAAGCCTGAAGGGCAGGGTTTAGTGGGCTGAAGGAGCCTGGGCAACCCGCCCCTCCTTGCCTCTGTTTTGAGGAAACGGGACACCAGCAAGCATCAGGCAGAGAGAGAGAGAGAGAGAGAGAGAGAGAGAGAGAGAGAGAGAGAGAGAGAGAGAGAGAGAGAGAGATCCATCAAACCTTGCTTGGGAGTTTCAAGTCTTATAGAACCCAGGAGAAACAGGGAGGGGCAGGCAGGGTTGAAGTGGCCTGGCAGCCTAGATGGTGCGTTAGGGCTCTGGAGAAGGCTGGCCCCTGTTTGGCCTGACCTCTTTGGTTTGGAAAGAAGAGAGCTGCTAAGGTTGATAATTAGGCCCTAGGAACTGCCTGTTAAGAGAGACTGAATTGCTCTGTGTGGGCAAAGAGTTGGGACCTGTTTACTTTTGTTTCTGCTGCATGTGGTCCAAACCACCCCTTTGATGCCTGATAAATCCCAACCTGCCCGAGATACAGCAGCTCCTCAAAACTGTTCCAGGCAGCTAGCAGGTAAACAATGCTCCCCTTCTCTGCACTCCATTGGTTCAATTCCCCCTTGGATCTGATGTATATTCTGCCACGTCCCCCAGGAGACATGAAGCTCAGTAGAAGGTAAGGACAGTGTTCCACACAGCTCTGTGTTCTCCACAGAACCAGGCATGTCTAAGCCATACTGGGTGTTGAAAGTAACTACCTGTGAATTGAAACCAAAGCACTGTGGAGAAATCCCTGAAAGGGAACATAAGCTGTTTCATGAAGAACACCCACACAGATCTCCATCCCAAATGAATCTGCCCAACCCCTCTACATGAATATCGTGATGGATGACCAGGTAAAGTAGACTCAGAAGTCCAGGGCTGGAAGAGATGCGAATGTTAACCCTAGCCTGCAGGAAGTAGTCTTGTGGCTATGGCTAAAGTCTCACACCTCACACCCCAACTGGTCGAGGCGCAGGCGGCTCCTTCGAGGAGACAGAGACGACAGAGACATTCATTCAACGCGGACAAACCAGAACTCACTCTCTGCTAGAGGCAGGGACGGAGGTGAAATCAGACAGGACCCAGTGTCCCAGATGCTTTCACAGGTCCCTGCCGAGACAGGTGCTGCTAACTGCTAACCAGCAAAGTCTCCAGGAAAACAAAAACCCAAGAGCAATTGTCGTATTCTAAGGCATAAACACTCCCGACTTACGGCCAATTGCAAGATTACAACCTCAGCAGAGAGGAGAGCTGGGAAGAGATGGGCCTTGCAAGCAGGCTGGCTTCCCTGCACTGCTGGCTAGAGGCAACAAGACTGAAAAGGTGGACCTTTCTATCTGCAGAATTAGAGCATGTACTGTGAGTGTAAGAAAAGTAGCCAGGGAAATCACTGTATTTGTTTTCCCTGGAGAGGAACAAGAGCGAGTGCTTCCAGAGGTAATGTCTGATATGAAGAGAGCAGTCTTGGGAAGGCAGTCTGTCTCCATACAAAAGATGGGTCTGGCATGTAGGTAAATGGTACAGGCAATGGCTTGCTCTGTGTTCAGAGAGGCTATTGGATATGATTATAGGGGCTGTTGTCTGTAGTGGGCAGTGAGATGATAGCATCATTTTCAGCGACTTATGAAACAGGCTCATCATATATTTAAAACCCAATCCTTTTAGCTCTGCGGTGTCAGTACGCATATGCTTGTTATGCAGAGGAGAGCTCACTGACTTGGTGAAGTTAAGGAGGGTCTTTCTTTTCCAATCTTCTGTTTAGTGCTTGTCTTCCCTCAGCCTTCTGGTCTCCTGGATGAGAGGCAAGTGGCAAGGTCAAGAAGCCAGACCAATGTAAAGAGCATGCCCACGAGATCTGTTAGTTCTGTGCTTGGTTACCTAGGAGACAAGATAGTCAGGAGGGGTGGGGAGAGAGCTCTGTGTGTAAGAGCACTACTCGCTGTTCTTATAGAGGACCTGGGTTGGGTTCCCTGCACCCACAGCTGTCTGAAACTTCAGTTCCTGGGAACTGACACCTTCTTCTGGCCTCTAGGAATACTGCACACATATGGCAATATACAGACATGCAGGCAAAAAACTGATACACATAAAAAAACTAATTTTTTTTTTTTTTAAAAAAAAGCAGTCAGGAGAGTTATGGGTCTGTAAGTGGAGGTATAGAGGAACTAGGAATGTATAACTCGTTGTAAATGCATGTGATACCATGTAAAAGATGCATCATTAGCCCTATGCAAGGCAGTCCTGTGGAGGAGTGAGGAGGATGATAAGATGCCTGCAATGGGGACTCCATTCATGCATCCACAGATACTATGTATTTATTTTGTTCCAACCAGGGCCAACTAGGGAACCAGCAGCAAGGAACAGGATGCAACTCTTGTCCAGTATCAGGAAGAATGTTCTGAAAGTCCACGCTATCTAGTCACGAACAGGCTTCTTGGGAGCTTCCTACCTTCCAATAATCAAGAGGCGGTAGGGGCCTCGCTTATTAGAATGTGCCAGAATGACTCCTTTGTCCAGTGTGTAAGTTTAAACAAAATGCCTCCCAGTTAGAGATTCGAAGTTCAGGGTTTACTCTGGCGGGCTGCTGAGTGATGTTTTGAAAATTGTTGTCCTGCTCTCTCTCTTTCTGCCCAGCCTTGACATCCCAGCTGTGTGCTCCACGTTCTCTGTCAGCTAGCTGTGGTGGGCTAGCTAGGCTGGGAAGTAAGCCGCCATCTGGGACAGGAATGACGGTGTTCTGGTGAATCTGTGTGGGCTCAAGGAATGTGGCATTGAAGCCATACACACACAACCTGCTTAAGGACATCCCCTGGGCAGAAAATGTTTTCTCCTTCTTTAGCCTTACTCTGTTGCTATGCCAGGAGGGCACAATGGTGCCTTTGACAGGGGCAGCTGGAAAGGGGATATTGGCAGAGAGACTGGAAGTGGAGTGTTGCAGCTGGGGTGGGGGCGGGGACGCAAGTCCACATCCAGGCGTGAGCCCGCATTGGGTGCCAGTTTCCAAAACAAAACTGCTGCTTCTCAGAGCTCATGGTGGCCTGTTGCCTCAGAGTTGGACAGAGGGCAAAGCCGTTTTCCTCTCCATAGTTCCACCTCCCCAAGCTTGAAAACCTTTGGTGTTTTAGGGCTTTCTTGCTCTGGATGCAGATTCAGCAGCCCTTTCTACCTCTCTGGAGAGCTGAGATGGGATTTCCTGAGAGTCCAACCCCATTAAGCAGAAGAGAACTTGGTAGCCTTAGGACCTGGCAGGGTTTCAGGGCAGGTAGGCCTCTGGGCAGCGAGCAGGGCTCAGGATGGTGGCCCTTTCTTCTGCCTTGCAGGGTCACTGCCCAACATCCTCTCTGTTGTAATGGCCCCACCCACTCACTGTTTTAACTCCGTTCGGTGGGAAAGAGGTGGGAGAGCCTGGCATTTCCTGTCCTGGTTCCCAGTTGTCCAGACCCCTTGGACAGCTCAGAGCGGTGTGTAGGATATCTTCCCACTCTCTGAATGCCAGGCTGTTAGCGCGACCATCCATTTCCCTCTTCGTGCTACCAATGGAGCAGGTGGTTCCCTTGGAGTCTAGTGGCTGCCAACAAAAAACTGACTTCAGGTGGTCGCTGGTAATTTTTATTAGTGTTCATACTGATTATGAGATTTTTCACACTTTGATTCGACTTTACTTTCAACAAATCACTATTGAGAAATTAATTCCTCTTAGGGTCTTTGCTGGCTCTGTGACTGCCAGATGAAAAGAAAGTCCTTGCTTCAGAAAGTTCACTCTCCAATACAAACATCAAGCCCTGAAGGGAAGTCGGCCTGTCAACTACATACTTATGCACATTAGGTGGCCAGCAGAAGTATTATGCAGAGCTGTCCCTCTGTGGGCATCCTGGCATGGGGGGGGGGGACATGTGGGGCTGGCATCACAAACCAAGGGGTTAAACTGGCCTGGTCTTAGAGTATTCATTTTATTTTAAGGCAGGGTCTCACTGTGCAGCCATGGCTGGCCTAGAACTTGCTATGTAGACTGGATTGGCCTCCAACTCACAAAGATCCATTCATCTTCCTCTGCTAGGACTTAAAGGCACAGATATATATATATATATATATATATATATATATATATATATATATACACACACACACAAACATATACACACTTATATATAATTATAGATTTTCATGAGAATTTATGAAAATAATACACAGGGTACAGAGCTGTTATGAGAGTTAAATAAGACATTGTATGGAAATGCTAGGATTATGGATTATAATTGACTTGAGGTATTTGTGTATAAGGACATTTAGTCAATCCTGTGTTAGCATCTCTGCCCTTCATTAACGAGTCAATATTTTTCCTTCTATAACCTCACTGGCCTTAGAAATACAGATTTCTCTTCTGCAGCCCAGAAGTCATATTTGTTTATTATATTCTTTGTTTGACAGTCAAGCTATAAAGGGGAATAAAAAGGATTAAAATATTTTTCTTCCCTGAAGTGCCTGAATCATGGAGTGTGGTAAGAAAGAGCACAAACTATTCAGTATTCTGGAATATCTAAGGAGGCTAATGCATTGCTTTCTTACCTTGAAAAACACATTGCTTGGGGGAAGTTATTCTTTTACCAAGGGACTTTGGCAGCCATAAAGCTCAGCTCTCTGGGGGCAGAGGTTATCTGACAGAGTCTTCCAGAAATCTGCTGGAGGCAGGGCTTTAACTGGACTGTCAGTGGTGGGGAGTCCTGTCCTGGTCCTCTAAGACTTCCTGGGGTCAGCCCATCAGACCCACGACATACCACCCAGCTGTCTTCTGAGAACATGTAGGCACGAGGCTTAATCTTTAAAAGTCATTCCCAAGTCCTTGGAAGACACAAAGTGCGGTATTGTCAGGAATCTGAAGACAAAGGAAAATCAAAGCAATTCACAAAAAAAAAAACAAAAAAAAAAAAACAAAAAAAAAACAAAGGCGACAGAAGAGAACAGAAAAATAAAAGCATATAGACAAACAGGCTCGACTGAACTGCAGGGTGCACGCTAGCAGGAAATAAAAGAAGAGGGTCACTTGAGGGAGAGGAGAAGTTGCATCAGATCTGAGAACAAACAATGGGATTTCACAAGGAGAATTAGCAAAAAAAAAAAAAAAAAAAAACGTTTGTCCTGACTCAGCGGAACAACTTTGAGTCCGTGAGGAGACTTGTAGTCAATGCACTGGGAAAAGGTAGGGAGGCGGGCATCACCGTGCCGGGTTTGAAAATGAAGTTTAAACAAGGCCACAGAATAAATCACAGGTCCTCAAGAAGTCTTACAATATCATGGGCTAAAAAAGGCCAGCAATCCCAGCACTGTCGCGCCTGCTCCATGAGGTGGCTGCTCGCTTTTCTCTCTTTTCTTTTTCTTTTTTTCTTTTTTTTTTTGCTTCTTGTATTTTCTGATGCATTTTGACATTTGAAATTGGGAAAGAGCTACACACATTTTTGGAGAAAGCAGTTAAGAAACCAAGGAAGGTTCAACTGGATCACTGAGGAGACCTGGTGGATGGGCTGAGAAAGCCTGAAGTGGCCAGAGCTGCCCTGAAGAGACTACACTGTGGCTCAGGCTGGACACCGGTGGTGGTGGTGGTGGTGGGGTGTACCGTGGACTGGCTTGGTTAAGGAAGGAAACTCCCCCAGGAGACTCTTCCTCCAAGATGCCCTGGCTTGGCTTGTAGCAGTTTTCTCTTCTCACTTCCTTCTTCCATGAAGATGTGGCCATTAATCTACTCTGGTTGGCTGGGCCTTCCCACTTACTTGTTCCATGCTCTGAAAGGTTAACAAAGTTCATGCCATGCCAGAAGAGACCAGAGTTTCAAGATTTCTTCCCTTCCAAATTAAGGGGATGTGCAAACTGCTGGGGGTGGGGTGGGCAATCAGATAATATCCAGTTGGTCCCTAAGGTTGGTTCCTTCCTTCCTTCCTTCCTTCCTTCCTTCCTTCCTTCCTTCCTTCCTTCCTTCCTTCCTTCCTTCCTTCCTTCCTTCCCCTCCCTCCCTCCCTCCCTCCCTCCCTCCTTCCACACTGGATGATTGAACTTGATCAAGCTAATTAATCTGTTAAGTCCTTGAATATGAAGTCTTTTGGATAATAATGGCATTGGTGAGATTGTCTGGGAGTAAAGTCACTTACTATTGTTGTGTAACAGTTTCCTCAGACTGTTTCCTTCTACCCCCATGGAAAAGCTCTATAAACACGAAGGTAAACAACTCAAAATATCTTCAGGAAGTTCCTGAAACTGACCAGATTGTCTAGGACCCTCTTTTCTAGACCTACAGAAACAATGTTGCAAAGACTCTGAGACCAGACCAGCTGCCTGGAAGGGGTTTAAACCAACTGTGGCACATGGAAAGTACTCTCTCCAACCTGTTGAGATCCTTGGAGGCTGTGCAGTATGCTCCATGTTCCCAGCTTTGTGAGCTGTCAACCATGCTGAGGTGAGCTTGGCTGACGAAGCTGTCTTTGATTCATTTCTGCTCCTGTAAACAGCCCCTCACCTATATTCATGTAAGGAACTCCAATATAAAACTCATTGGTTCATCAAATTTGACTTCTGTGTTATATGTACTTCAGTCTGTTGTGGTTTTCCTATCTAGGATGAATAGACTTGTGTCTCCCCAAGAATCTTCCAGTCTCAGCCTTCTGAGTTCCACCCTGCTCTTTGCTTTTTTTTTTTTGCTTCTTCTCAAGATAGGGTTTCTTTGTGTAGCCCTGGCTGTCCTGAGTTCCAGGAATTTTCAGGGCCTGGTTTTCATGCCTCTTCCTCCCATGAATTGGGATTAAAGGTGTACACCACACCCAGCTCTCCATGCCCTGTGTTATGAAGCTTCTTCACACACACACACACACACACACACACACACACACAAGCTGTGTTCTGAGAAATTAGAATTTTTATAGGCAAGATCCCAGCCATCCACTAGGTAGGATGATGTTGCTGGCACAAGGCCCTGAAAACTCCCTTTTTATTTTTAGTTGAAAGAGGCCTAAACATTTTAATGGAAGTTAAATGTATGTACAAATACCCATATCAAAGTATTCAAGTCAGTGACACTTAGTGTTCTCATCCACATTGTCTTATTAAAGTACTATTATAATACCCATCTGGGCCAGTTCCACTCTCTTGTAATAATGACACTGCATGCCCCCCCACCCCCCTGCTCAAGCTTGTGCACAGCAAGTTCTTCAGGAGCAGATGGGGAGGCACCTGCGGTCACAGGGGCCATAGACACTTCAGGTTAGTGTGCACAGCCAGACTACTCCCCCAGGTGGTTACGACATACATTCCCACTGCCTTGTCTTCACTGTAGCTTCATGACCTCGTGACCAACAATGGACTGGGCATGTGTGGCACACTAGCGAGCAGTTAAAAGAATGGAAGCAGTGGGATATCACAGCATAGACTGATAATCTTAGAATGCTGGTATGGAAGGTGGGGCTGAGGCAGGGGGATTGTGGTTTTGAAGCCAGCCTATGCAGCCTATACAGCAAGACTCTTAAAACACAAACACAAAACTCAACAATGACAAAACAAACCAAATCATCACCCAAATAGCAAACCAGCTCCATTTTGTCTAGAAGTGATCTCAGAACACTGTGATGTTTGCATCTCTCTCCCTCCCCCCCGTGTGTGTGTGCGTGTACGTGTGCGTGTGCGCGTGCGCGTGTGCGTGCGTGTGTGTGTGTGTGTGTGTGTGTGTGTGTGTGTGTGTGTGTGTAAGGAAGAAGAAGGCAGGCTATGAGGACTTCTGTTTTACCTATAATTTCTTTGATTGAAAACTTTAAAGGAATGTTTCAATATTGATAATTACTGAATGAGAAGGAAATAGATCTATGTTCTTAATACCTCCTTGTATTTTCCTAAATACTTAATAAAAGAAGGTAATTGATGTGCAGACACCCCTCCCCACCCATACTCTGGGTAACTGTTCTGAGGAACTTTCAGATTTGAACAACCTTCTCATCTGGGTCCATATTAGTGGAAGCAGCAGCCACCGTCCTCCTCCTCCTCCTCCTCCTCCTCTTCTTCCTCTTCCTCCTCCTCTTCCTCCTCCTCTTTTGTGAACACTATCTTAAAAATTAGATTAAATACCAACACCTTGGGGGATTTCTTATTTTTAACTTGGAAAATGAAATATTTCCCCAGAACGAAATATGAGTCCTCCAGTTGCAGCTTGCCTGCCTTGCTCCACCTAACTTGGAAAACCTTTAAGATCCTTGGCAAGGCTATTCTGAGCCTAAGGTGGGGGCGGTGACTCAATGCTGCGCCCCACTCCCCCCTGCTCCAGTCAGGTGAAATCAGGTTAGGACAAACATTAAGGGTATCTTGGCAGCCAGCTCTGAGAGATGGCCATGGACAGGACTGGCCTAGTCGTCCCGGACTGCACTGACAAGCAACGTTGTGGAATAAGCCTGTTCAGGTGCGAGCCTACGGTTCCCTTAAATGGAACACCCTAAAGTGTCGTTGCCATATATTTCTTATTGCTCCCTTGTGGTAAGCAAATCACTTCATGCCTGTTTTAAAATTTATCTGAGATAGCAGAATGGACAAAATACCAAACAATCCACAGACAGGACACACACACACTGCTCTAAAGCTCCCGGGTAAATCCTGACTCAAGCCTGAGTCAGACCTGCCAGGCTGTGGATGCAGGTAAAATCCAACAGTCTCTCAGCCTGCCTTCCTGCTGTAAAAGGTAATTAGGACACTTTCTGAATGGGGCTGCTTTGTAGATGCTGTGAGACTTAATATCAAGTCCTGGGGACATAACTAATGTTCTTGGGAGCTTGGCTGGCTTCCTGAACCTCTTTGTTAATGGGTAAAGATACTGAGGCAGGGGCATTCAGCTAGTAAATCACTGAGCCCAAAGACAGAACAATCCTGAGAATCTCAGTTTCCTCACGTGAATAGCGAATTCTGGTGGGGGTGTTGGGGAGGTGGAAGGGGTGAGGGTGTGTGGGGGGGGAGTACCTCTCCCCTGCCTGAGGCGCTGGGCTGGGCTGTTAAAACAGGATCTACAGGGATCTGACTCCTGTAGTTTACTGAGGCTCTTTGCTTCTGGTTTCTCAGCACTAGTCAAGTGGGCATTTAACAGGCTGTGTGTGTTCTGTGGTCTGTTCTCTCTATTCCTGTGGGACATGAACTTTACGCTAGAGAGGGGATCAAGTTTCCTATTTCTTCTCAACTGGCCACCAATCTGAAAGAAAGAGGCCCTGTCTATGTCATTTAATGGATGTTTTACCTGAAAAAAAAATTAGCCTTTTATGTTAGCCATTCAACTTTGTGTGTCTGTGTGTGTATACAAATGTGTGTGCGACATATGCAGTTTTGCATGCATATTTGTGCCTGTGCACATGTGTGTTGGTGACTTTTTGTGTATGTGATATGTACAGTTTTACACGGATGTGTGCCTATGAATGTCTGTATGTGGGTGTGTGCATATGTGTGGGCTAGAGATTGTTCTGTTCCTCCACAGTCACTCTCTCTGCCTTGCTTTCTGACACTGACTCTGTCACTGAACCTGGACCACTCTAATTCAGCTAGACTTGAGGGACAGGAATCCCTGTTTCTGCTCCCAGCTCAGGGATTACATATGTCCCGTGCCTGGTGTGAGAACTCAGGCCCTCCCCACCAGTGGGGCTAGCCTGTTCACTGTCACTATCAGCTTTTCCCAAACTCTGCTGTCTGCCCTGTGTCCTCATCACTGTGCTTTTTCTCAACACTGACTCCTCAGCTTCAGATTCCCTCCTCCTCCAATTAAGAGCATGAATATGCGCCCCTTCCTGTTCTGTAGGTCAAGAGAAATGAGGTGCTGGGTAAGAAAAACTTCTGTAAACTCTGGCTCAGTCCTCTGCTTTGTCTTGTACCAAATCCATCCATCCATCCATCCATCCATCCTCCCTCCCTCCCTCCCTCTCTCAGGTGGGCGCTAGGATTGTGCTTACACTTCTCAGCAGGGTGCCACAGCTGCCTGAACTGAGATAGAGCTTCATATTTCCCCACACACATGCACATACACATACAAACATGTTAAAACATATTCCAGCACACACATATACATATGCACGCATGCTTATACACATACAAACACATGCCAGCACACCCACTACACACATACAGATACAAATCCATACACACCTGCACACATATACACATATATGCATAGATGCATACACAAAAAGATGCTGTATACAAGACATGCACACAAATGTGTACACACACATTCATGCACACAACTTACACAAACATATACACTCGCATGCACACACATACATACACACACAAACACTGACTTATACACACATGTACACAGATACATAAACACACCCACACTCACACCAGGAAGGAGGAAGACACGGGGGGCGGGGGGGAGGCGGCTGGAGGAGTTGCTGAGTTTTAGTACCTGATGGAGACATTTATTTACTGGTTTCTAACACCTGGAGAATTCCCGTCCCAGTCACTGGACGCATCTGAGCCTTACTTTAAAAGTGTACTGGTCCTGTCTCCCTGGGTTATCAGATCAGACGCTGAGGTGTTATGGCGGGCAGTTGACTTATCCTGTCCCTTCATCTCTACCCTCCTTTCTCCCAGTCCCCAGTCTCAGCATGTGTTTCCAGGCATGGGGATGATTCCCTGCCCTTACAGCCTAGGATGCAGTGAAGAACAGCATCAGTATCTGAATGGTGTCCTCCTGAGTTGGCTGACCGGGAGCTGCTGAATCCTCTGTTGCCTCTGCAGGCTGTGGTGTGGAGTGACCACCTATGGAAGCATCTCTTTCACGTTCCCCCAGAGGCTCGCTCCTCAGATCTGTCACTCCCCTGCCCCCCACTCTGTCTTTCAGAGTCTTCTTTGGATCACACCACCTGGGACTACCCACCACTGTCCTCTGGGTGTAGAAATGGTGCCTGTCCTAATCCACATGTCATCCTAGCCCTGACGCCCTAACACTTACTCTCATGGATAAACGGTGAAAAGAGTTATTATTAAGAGATAAGGAAAACAGGAAGTGCTTGTTAAAGCTCGCAGCAATACACAGCATGACAGCCCACCCCTCCCGAGGCACCGCTGCCATTTGCCACCAACTCCCTGTGTGGTTGAGGAAGTGTGGCTGTGTCCTCGACCCCAAGGGGACTGTTGGGCATGGCCAGCCTGGAGCCAGTGGGGCGGGCCAAAGAGGCAGGGGAGCGGAGCTGTTGTATTCTGGGCATGGTGTCAAGGCCAGCTGCAGGGAGAACAAGAACTCGCTGTGGGCCTGCAGCTGGCCAAAGCGGTTAGGCAGGGCAGTCCCTCACTTGCGGGGATATTTAAAAAGACCCCAGCCGAGGACAGTGCCAAGAAGGAGAGAGCACACAGATCTGTTTGCCGCACTCAGCTGGGAGCTCAGCTCCAGCTCCCAGGCCACAAGCGCATTTATGTGTAAATTAGGAGAGCTGGCAGCTCAGTTTCTCCCAGGTGTAGGTGGTGGCCTCGGCCATTCATCACCTGGAGACACAGGCTCTTGGCCTTTGGACCTCTGTCCTGTGGCCAAGCTGGCACAAAGGTGCCTCCCACCGTGGTGTCAGTAACCTAGCAACCAGAAGGAGAGGCCTGCAGATGAGTCAAGTCGAGCCTTCCGGAACCTCTGGCTTTGTGTTTTTGTTTGTGAACACTCCCTGTGAGCAGGGCCTTCCTCTGCCACAGGCTTAATGCTCCTATCAGAGGAATGGCCCAGCCTCATTTGAGAATCATGGCTCTCACAGAAGGTTCTAGACCAGATATTTAGGGGTGAGAATTGGGGGGTGGGGTAGGCAGATGATAGGAGATTTTTCTCACATGCCTGAATATGTTTTTCTAAAGGGTAAAGGCCCGAATTCCACGAGAAGGTGGGGTCATTAGCAAAGAATCCATGGACCGAAGCCCAGCAAGTAAAGGCACAGGTGTGCAAAGAAACTGGGTCTCTAACAGGCAAGAGACAGGCTCCTAGCAGTCAGTGAGAAGACTTGAGGTGCACAGCCCTTCAGAAGTGGGGCAGGAAGCAGGCAAGGGGCACGCCAACAGGCAAACGGTCTGAGGCAGGCTGCTACAAGTGCTGGAAGTCTCAGGAAGACAGGATGAGCTGTGTAATTGTGGGCCCAGCTCAAACTGACGATAGGCAGCTCTTTGTTTTAAAAGGTAGTTTAAGGGGCTGGAGAGATGTCTCAGTGGCTGAGGGCACCGACTGCTCTTGCAGTGGACCCAGGTTCAATTCCCAGTACCCACCTGGTGGCTCACGATCATTTAACTCTAGTTCCAGGAAATCTCTAGCTCTCTTCTAATCTCCATGGGCACCAGCATATTGTTTTAAAAAAAGAAAGAAGTGGGGGGGATCTGCTCAACATTCCAAGATGGTAGCAAAAGAGCTTTTCAGCTCTGAGGGAAATGTGTCACTGTATGGGCTACAGATTGGGCGCAGGCACTTGTTAGGCACTTGTTAGTCAGCTCCTTGAAGCAGCAGAGAGGAAAGATGCCCGGTCAACTCTCCACCCACAGGCACCTCCCCTCCCATGTTAGGTAACCAACCATCTTTACCTCTGTCAGTGGAAAGGCATGGTTGAGGGTCAGAATGACTATGGCTATAAGGATCCCAGAACCCCAAGGACTCACTTGCACAAGATACAAACAACCATTGAAGCCCCTCTGAGTGATGTTGTGTAGACATAGGGGGTCAGGATGCTCCGCACAATGTAGACTAGACTTTGGGTCATTTCTGAAGGACTCAAGAGGATGTGTCCCAACAGTTGAGTATGGGATGCTCGAGGAACTGTCACAATCAGGAGCAGCCTCTCCACATGGGAGCTTACCTCCAGCTCTATGTGGTCATGGAGTTTCTTGCAGGTGGCTGCAAAGGTTTCTGAGGTACCAAATTCGAAATACCACAGCTTGTTCTTCATCCTGGATCAAGAAGGAGAGAGACATTTTCGGTCAATAGTCTGTACTTGAACTGGTCCCGAGGAATAGCTCTGCTCTTTGGCCCCTGAGGCCCAGAGCCCCTGAAGTCCCTGTTCTTAACATTGTGCAATGCTTGTCAGTCACATTATCAAGGAACAGAAAAATTTACCAACATGCTCTTGTCAGAAAGTTAGAAAATCTGCTTACATCTTCGACACCATAGACTCTGGGTGAACTGTTGATTGTACCCCGAGGGCCCTGGTTAGAGCAAGAAAGGCATGCTATGCTCCCGAGCTGCCTCAAGGAGACTTCCCCAGGGAAGTCAGCTTGAGGTGGCAAATGACAGGATGCCCTGCTTATTGTCCCTTAGACATCTGTGCAGCGCTCCCTTCTAGGTCGAAAGGACCAAATAGCCTTTTGAGATTTAAAAGGTGTGCCATCTTCAGATAGGCCTGGAAGCTCCGTACTGAACCAGAACCAATATGTGATGCTTTGTCTGGTTTCTGTGGGGGACATGGAGTGACAGAGGTACTACGAATTTAGAAAGAGAAAGATTAACTGGGAGTCCTCTGGAAGCAATGGTCACTGTCCTCCCAGATAACCTGTGCACAGGCCAGAGCAGCCCTTCATTTAGAGAGGATTTGCTTCACAGTGGCAGCTCACCAGTCTGAGCTTTATAAAATTTCCAGGTTTTCTTTAGGGGACAGAGACGAGTAAGATCAATCAGTCAGTGGGGTGTTCATTAGGCTGAAGGCTTTCAGAGTCAGGGGGTGTCCCTGACACTCTGAGGCTTGCTCACATAGTCTCAGCAGGACGTGTCCCTTTGGTACTCCATTTCTCCCACCCCAACTATCACCCCGTTAGCAGGGCTGGCTAAGAGAGGGGATACCTGTCCAGTTTACAGGCGGACAGGTTTTGCCGAGAAAGGATTAGACCAAATCACATTCTTCCCCTTGGCTGTTCCTCAGCTCCGTGGACCGTGGAGAAAGAGCATCCTTCAGAGGATAGCGACTCTTGCTTCTTCCTCGGGAATAGTGACTGATTCATCCGCGTGGCAGACATGTGTTCTGCATTTCTCCGGTAGTTTACGTAGAACCTAAGCGCCTTATTGCGTCCTTCTCCCCTGTAAAGAGTGCTGAGGTCTGGTTGAGTGGGCAGCACGGCCTTTCCGGCTGTTGGTCTTCTTCATGAGATCGAACGGTAAACGATGGGTAAGGAAGGGCGGGGCACTGCGCTTCATAAAACCCTCGAGCAGTGTCTAGAGTCCTTTAGGCTTAGGCCAGTGCTTGTCAGTTGCTCCACTGCCTCGGTGTGTCGAATAATTGCCATTTCAGTCTTTGGGGTGGCATGTGAGGAGGAGGTATGGGGCAGGCTGAGCCCTGTGTTCTGGGGTGTTCTCACCTGTACCCCTCCCACACACACACACACTGTGTCACAGAAAGGTTTTCATTTCCTGTGCATGCAACACCAGGAAAAACAAATGGGGATATAGCACAGTCCCACATCACTGGCTGTCTGTACAGAAATGTGTATACGTGTATCACCTGAGGATCCTGTACCAATGAAGACTCTTGGTTAGCCCTTCTCAGGGTGCCTCCCCTGAGTCTTCATTCTCTCTAACAAGCTGCTGATGCTGCTGGTTGCAGGACCAGGGCTTCTCCTCTAGCTCTCCGGTGGGAGCATCTGTTGGAATCCCCCAGGGAGGAGGTGGAAACGCTGTTTTCAGCATTTGATTTGTAGACTCTGACAGCTGTGGCATGGAGTCCAGGGCTTTTATGAGTGTCCAGATGATCATTATGCTTTTGGCCAGTGGAGAAATCCTGCTCCAGATGCTATGAAAACTGTTGACAACTATGGAATTACCAGAACCTGAGGGAGAGGACTCCTCAGAGAGATGAAAGGACAGAGCCTTTCAGCGGGCCGTGATGACTAGAGACCATGTACAGGGGAAACACAGGCGGTGCTAAATCCCAGGGTCTGGCACTCCTTCCCAGCAGTGGGTGACTGGCCCCGGGAGAGTCCTTTTTAAGTATCAGGCTGGTCTGAATCATGACTTCTGAAAGTTATTGCCCAGAGATTTAGAGTTTTAATAAAAATTTCCGGAAGCCATGACTATTTTTGCCCCCAAAGTGGCTCTTTTGATGATCTAATGAGGTTAAAAGGTGGAGACTAGGTCAACACGGAGGAATAATATAGGACCGACTGGATCACCCATGCGCGGGTAGCTGTGCAGCCTTTGGGAGCATGTTTAAGCTTTTTAATCTCACTCTCCTCACCTGTAAAACAGCAGATGAAGAAGATCTGCCTCCCAGGATGGTAGAGAAGATGAATAAGATAAAACTGCCCTCTGTTAGCTGTGGCTATTTCATAGTCATCAGCTGGTGTGATGAGGCAAAAGTGACAGACCTGCCTGGCATACAGCTACTGTAGGTTTTATGCATTTATATATGCTCAAGGAAAGCAGTCATATCTGTTAGATCAGGTGTTTTGACTTTTGGCTAAAAATGTGTTCCCCTCATATCTAATTTTTTTTTTTCTAGAGTCATAGGCCACACCCTAATCCCTAGTTAATCCTCTGAACTGGTCACATGGTGGGTCACTGGTCATATGGTGACAAATGTACTTCTGAGAGTCTAAAGCGTAAATGCATACTTGGTATGAAACAATATTAACATGGGGCTGGAGCCATGGACCAGTGTGTAAGGGTCAGAGTGTGACTTTGGCTTTCTCTACATGCACCATGGTATGTGTGCATCCACTTCTATAAATTAATATGATAAAATTAAAAAAAAAATGTTCATGCAATGCACATTTATTTTGTCATAGACAGGAGAGTATGAGCTCCGATAACAAAATATAGAATTTCATGAACCGGGCATGTGGTAAGGAGGACAGGGAAGCAGGCTGCTTTGAGATGGACTCTGCACTGAGACGTACAGAAGGAAAGGGATTTAGCTCTTAATGGGCCGGAGGCATTTAGGACAAGTGCCATAGGGTTGGGTGACACTAGAGAAGAACACAGGGAAACTGAGATGATAAAGGACAAACATTCCAGGCAGAGGAGGAAGCCCAGGACTCTCTGCCTAATAGCTGCTGCTGTAACGAAACCCCTAGAGTTGGTCGATTTATAAAGAAAAGAGATTTATTTCACTGGAGGTCCAAGAACAGGGCACAGGCTCAACTAAAGGCCTCGCACTGTGCCACAGCATGACGAAGAAGCAAGAGAAGTAGGTGTCTGTGAAGGAAGCATGTGTCTGACGGAGGAAACGAGAGAGAATCAGAGAAGCTGAGCTTGCTCTGTAACAGTCTCGCGTGGAAATTAACTCACGTTTGAACAAACTACATTGATCCTTCATGGAGACTGGTCCCTTCCAATCCAAGGGTCCCTCAAAGGCCCCACTGCCTCTCAGCCTCGCTATACTGCAAACTCAAATTGAGTTTCAGTGAAGACAAACCTTATCCAAACCGTGACCCCCAGGAAGGGGGCCAGGGCAAGAGCCAAGGGGATACAGACTCAAGTGGGGGTTGGGTAAGGTGCTGGCTAGCCTCAGCCAGAGAGGCAGGATGGACAGGACTGTGAAGGCTGGACACACCAGTGTTTGGGCTTGGTCATGAAGCCTACAGGGAGCCACTGGCCATTCTTGAGTAGGAGAGAGGCTGGGTGGGTGACAGTAGTGACCTGGTTCCTTGTGGATGGAGTTCTGATGTGTGTATCATTGATCTCCACATCTATGTGGGTGTGCGGATGTGTTGTGTGCAGGTACTTGTGTGCACACATGTCTGGAGGCCAGAAATTCACATCAGGTGTCTTTCTCAATGGCCTTATATTTTGAGACAGGGGCCCTCACTGAGTTCATGTTGGCCAGACTGACTGGCCAGCACACTCCAGCACCAGGCAGTCTCTGCTTCCCTTATGTAGGGCTGGGGATCCGAACTCAGTTCCTCACACGTGCCGAAGAGGCACTTTACCAAATGTCCTATCTTAGTCCCCTCAATTTGTGTTTTTAAAGATCCTCCTGCCGCCAGTGAGGGGAGCGGCGGGGCTGTAAGGGGTGACACTGACCTGAGGCTTGAGTGTGGTGTAGGAGTCTGGAAGAGAATTGCCAAAGACCTCAGTGCAACGATGGCAGTAAAATGATGCTCAGAGAGAGCCAGAGGCTCAAATGTAGGATTGGCAGCTAGTCCTGAGGAGTGAGAAGTGGCTTAAAAGGCATTCAGCATTAGGACAGGACGGCACATGTAGGCTGGCTTCCTGAGACAGGGGTGCAGGAGATCAGTTTTCTGAGAGTACTCTTCAGGGTAACTAAAGGAGTGTGATTTTTGGCCCATGTGTCCATCCGTCCAAACATCCAAATACATTGAAAATATATTGATATTGACAGTGACACACTTCCTTCCACAAGGCCATACCTACTCCAACCAGGCCACACTTCCTAATTGTACCATTCCCTATGGCCAAACATTCAAACACATGAATCTATGGGAACCATATCTATTTAAACCACCACATTCCACTCCCTGGCTCCCATAGGCTTGTAGCCATAACATAATGCAAAATGCATTTAACTTCTTGACTTAGGGTTCTATTGCCGTGAAGAGATACCATGACCAAAGCCACCCTTATATAAAGGATAACATTTAACTGGGGCTGGCTTACAGTTTCAGATGTTTAGTCCATTATCCTCATGGTGGGAAGCATGGCAGCAGGCAGGCAGACATGGTGCTGGAGGAGCCAAGAGTTCTACATCTTGATCTGAAGGCAACAGAAGGGGACTGTCTTCTGCAGGCAGCCAGGCAGAGTCTGGAATTCTATACTGGGCAGAGCTTGAGCATAGGAGCCCTCAAAGTCCACCCCTACAGTGACACACTTCCTTCAGCAAGATCATACCTTCTAATAGTGCTACTCCCTGTGGGCCAAACATTCAATCATGTGAGTCAGTAGGGGCCAAACCTATTCAAACCACCACAGATGTCTACAATGGGCCACACACCACATAAGGGTGTTCTCATTGAGCCTCTGTCTTTTCAGTAGTATCACCAAGGCAAACATTGGACCACTGGCCCACAGGACATTCTTGTGCTTAAAAATCGAACACAATCTATCTGTTCTCTGTTAACTTAGGTACTTTGGGGTTAGGAGTCAACGCATTCTGTTCCCATGGCCCCTTGATTTTTTCGGTCTGCCAAACACTTTTCTTTTTTTTCTATTTTTAATTTTAAATGTAGGAATATTTCGCCCGTATGTACGTTTGTGCAGCATGCACATGCAGTGCCCACGAGGACAGAAGAGGGCACTGGATCCCTGGGAACTGGAGTTACAGATGATGGCGAGCTGCCACGTGGGTTCTAGAGACTGCTGGGTCTGCTGGCAGCCAGTGCTCTCAGCTGCTGAGATAGCTGTCTAGCCCAGCGCTTCTCAACCGTCCTAATGCTGGGACCCTTTAATTCAGTTCCTAATGTTGTGGTGATTCCCCAACCATAACATTATTTTCATCGCTACTTCACAACTGTAATTCTCCTGCCACTATAAATTGCAAGTATCTGATGTGTGTGTGACCTCTGTGAAAGGGTCATTTGACCTCCCAAGGGGATCGTGACCCACAGGTTGAGAAGCACTGCACTAACCTCTCTTTTAAACATTCTTTTTCATCTAAAATTGCTTTAATTCTTCGGATAGTCCTCTTAAGGGAGCATTCAAAGATCAGGTTCTCCTCGGCCATGGCCTTTCCTTAATCAGCGCAGCACAGCCCCTTCCGAAGCCTTCCACAGAGGCTGAGAGGCACGGGGGAGCCCACAGTTTGAGACAGGAGGTTTAGTCCCCTCTCTCCGCCAACCAGAGAACACAGACACTTTTCTTCCTTCTCTTATAGAGATGCCACCTAAACCACATCACTCCTAGATCTTGTTAGAGCAGTCTTATGAAATGTGGTCCTGACCTCCTGTCTGCTGGCTTCACCTTCTGTTGTACAGATCAGACTTATTTGGACAATTATTTATGTTCTTTGAATCATTGTTTTACTTCTGCAAAGTAGAATGTATTAACATCTATCCAGCAAAGTTGGGAAACTTCTGTGGCAAATGTGAAGCGCTATTCGGGGGTTTAATGCACGGTCGGTGGGTGCTTGGTGAGTGTCCTTCCTTATTGCCAAGAGACACAGTTACTGAAAGACTCTCCCCTCTGGCTTTAGAGGTAAGGGCAGGAGGCTTTTTAATTTTTTTTTCCCCCCACAGGTGGCCAATGTGTTTTGGAAAAGAGAAAACTAACCACATTTTAATGACTTCTGGAACACATTTTCTACATCGCTCTTCCTGAGTTTTCTTTGGCTACCATGTCTCTCTCTCTCTCTCTCTCTCTCTCTCTCTCTCTCTCTCTCTATGTGTCTCTCTCTCTCACAATCACCTTACAGCTGGAGGTGACTAATCCCTAACCATGCCCTGGAGCTAATCTCCAGGTCCATGAGGCTCTGAGGCTCCCCCCCACCCCCCCAGCTCTGTTCTTGAAGCCTCCCTCAGGTCCTCTTTTGGGCTCCAGGAGGTTCTTAGCCTTGAGTTAGACAATGACAGGGACACATGGCTGATTTAGGTGCTGGTTGTCTCCCTCCCATTTGCTTTATAAGAAAATGAGTTAGTTGAGTCTTTTCATTTGACAGATGAAGGGGGAAAGGAGATTAACTAAAAATGTTCCTTTACGTTGTCAGCAATTTCGGGCCGGAATCAGTCATCATCCTGACAACTATGAATAGGCTGTTTTCAAGAAGCTCTCCCCCCCCCCCAACCAGGTAAAACCCAGCTAGCTGATGCCCATCTGTACCAGGAGGGCCGTGTGTTCAGCTCCATCAACCACACCAAGCTCTCAGGGCTCTTTTCTGAGAATCAAGGAAGTTTTTAGGGCAACAAGCTTTCGAAGTCATCAAAAGTCAAAACATGAAAACATTTCTTTGGGCTTAGAAGTCTACACAGAGAAACGTTACAGTTATTTCTAGAAATAGAGCCCTTGAACTGAAGGCATCCCTTCTTGTGGTTTAGACTTTGATAATCAGGTTCCCTGAGTGGCTCATGACTAAAATAGCTCATTGGGCCTCCCATGTCAGTCAGCATTGGGTTGGGAGGCCTAGTGGAACAGTGGCTGCCCACAAGAGGGTGTCCTGTACTGGAAAAACTATACCTTAGCCAACACATTGTTTCTGTATGTTAATGGCACTTGTTCACAGAGTTCATTTCAGTGAGAACAATGAATGATTTTTGGGTGTGGCATTTTGAATGAGCATGGCCCCCATAGGCTAATATATATTTGAATACTTGGTCCTCAGTTGGTGGAACTCTTCAGAAAGGATTAGGAAGTGTGGCCTCGTTGGAGGAGAGTTTGTCACTGGGTGCGAGATTTGGGGTTTCATAAGTCCCTGCCATTCCTAGTTATCTCCCGCTGCCTCCTGCCTTATGGATAAGGACTTAAGCGCCCGGCTCCTGCTCCAGCACCATGCCTGCTGTCCCAAGGCTGCCATGCTCCACATCATGCTGATTACAGATTCTAACCCTCTGGAACCATGAGCCCCAAATTAAACACTTTCCTCTACACGTTCCCTTGGTCATGGGGTCTTAGCATAGAAATAGAAAAGTAACTAAGACATTTGGCTTTCTGAGTAGTTACTGATATTACTGCTAAATCTGCTGAAACAATAAACTAAGTTCTGGTCACTAGCATGAATGACAATCTAGCCAACCAGAAACCCAAAAAAGGTACAGGTGGCCACCGCTGTCATAATTGAAAGATGAATGCCAAAGCACTGAGATACTATGAATGTATACCTGTGAGCATTCCACACAATTAAACTCCAAATGCCTTTGGAAGTGTGGTAATCATGCTAAACAAAATGCATGCCAAGAGTTGGGGGGGGGGCGGGAAGAGCAAAGGCATGTGGATTCATGTAGTCCCCACAGGCCCATGACTGTCACCTCACAGGTGCTACAGAGGCCATCTGTGTCACTGGCATCCTCAGCTGCCCTCAACCATCAGAGGGCTTGTCACCACATCTAATCTACCCTGCATGCTGTCCCCTATTCTAGCTGCTCCCAGAATGGGCCACTCAGTGACCCTCGGTCACGGAGCTGTGAAAGGAATAATCTTTTCCAAGAGGCGGCAGTGGCCCTTTTGGTCAGGGGAAAGTGAACACCCAGCAATCAGGAAGGGCTTTATAAATAGCTGTTCTTGTGCCCTGAATGGGACTTTTGTGCCTGCCGTGCCTGCCAACAGATTTGTGTTGGCTCAGTGTCTTTCGGCTCCAAGGAGCAAGGTATTCCCTGGCTCCATTCCATCCCCGGGACAGGATTTGCGTTCATGGCACTCAGGAAGACCTAGGGTGATGAGTGCTGAGAAGACTTTTGGCCAGAGACCAGGAAGGAGTGACAGGCCTGGGGGAGGGCAAGGGGACAGTGGGGACCCCCTTTCAAGAATGGGTCCAAGAAAAAAGGTCCATCGTGGAGAAAATTGCTTATGACGAGTGTTATTATGTAAGTGTGGAGTCCCCTTCATAACCAATAGATCAAGGCTGTTCTTAAGTCTTACATGTGAGAACATTTACAGGTAAACATCACAGATGACAGTTTGCATTTAAATGGTCTTTGAGATTCAAGTTCCCAGCCAGGGGAACCACCAGCTCTCAGGACTCTCCAAAGTAAACAGGGATGAATTACCATCAATGGTTCTCTCTCTCTCTCTCTCTCTCTCTCTCTCTCTCTCTCTCTCTCTCTCTCTCATTCATTCTCTCTCTCTCATTCATTCTCTCTCTCTCATTCATTCTCTCTCTCTCTCTGTCTCTCCCTCTCCCTCTCCCTCTCCCTCTCCCTTTCCCTCTCTCCCTTTCTCCCTCCCACCATCCCTCCCCTTTCCTTCTCTCCCTCTCCCACCCTCCTCCCACCTGGTCAGATTCACAGAGATCCACTTGCCTCTGCCTTACAAGTCTTGGATTAAAAGTGTTGGCTACTGCACCTACCCACACTTCTTGATATAGAACAGTTATTTGTGCATTTAATGATAATAAAGACCACATAAGATAACTAATGGGTTAAACCTTTCTTTAAAAATATGGAATGGAGGGAAGCCATGAATGTGAAGAAAGAGAAAAAGAAAGAAAGAAAGAAAGAGAGAGAGAGAGAGAGAGAGAGAGAGAGAGAGAGAGAGAAAGAGAGAAAGAGCACGTGGGAAGGTTTGGAGGGAGAAAGAGAAAAGAGTAAAATTAATTAAGAAAATTAAATTATTAATGAAAAGATGGAGGGGGTAGCGCATGCCTTTAATCTCAGTATTCAGGATACAGACACAGAGTCAGGGGATCTCCATGAGTTCAAGGCCAGCCTGGTCTACAAAGAGAGTTCCAGGATAGCCAGGGTTGTCATGGAGAAATCCTGTCTTTAAAAAAAAAAATCTAAACTAAATCTAAATGTAAATGGCAAGTGAATGTTAAATACTAAGAACAGGAAAATGAATTACAACTTAGAAGGACTTCTGGCTTGCAAAGGGCAATGGAGATGGTTAGCAACTGTGTTCTATCTCATTGTGAAAGGATGGGTGCGTGTGTACACAGTACTCCTTACCCACTTTGCATGGTGGTTCTATTTTAAGCATCCTGTTCATGGTATGTTATTAAGAAACTGAGTTAGTCTTTGATGATGCAGCTGGGGGGTGGGGCAGGGCTGGAGTACAGCGTCTGGATGTTAATCGTAGCTCCTGACCTGGAATTTGTATTCCTTTCTACCTTGCTCTTCCTGGCCCCCACAACCATGTCTCATAGGCATATGAGAGAAATGGAATAGTTAGTGAGAAAAGCAAGTAACCTAGTGGTCCTCATTCAGGTTTATGGCTCGTAGGATCTAAGCGCAAGGTTGACTGGCTGCGTTTACTTGGGGTCCTGTGGTACTCATCAAAATGGTCTGGGCTTCCTTATTGATCTTTGCCTTTTATACTTGGTCAAACCCATAACCTTATGCTGGAGAATGTTTCTCCCCTTTCGAGGCTAAGTCTTAACTCCAAAGGATTACAGCTCCATAACAGTGGCTCTTCTCCTACACTGGAGACAGCTTGTTTTGTGGACTATGGACACATTCATCTTTGATAGACTCGGCTAACATCTCTTCCAGAGGGCATCCAATCATGATAAAGCCTCCCGAAGTCTGAAATAGCAAATACCTCCGTTGCACCACATAGGGCAATGCACAGATACACCCCATTAAAAAGCTTCTTTAAAGAAGTGGGAGGCGGAGCCAGGAGGACTGCTGTGTGTCGGAGGTCAGTGCTGCACGGTACCCGAATTCAGTCTTGGAAGCCCATTTAAAGATGGAGAGAGAGAACACGCTACAGAAAGCCCTCCTCTGACCTTCACAGGCGTGCTGTGACACGCTGAGTATGCACACACACACACACACACACACACACACTCAACAAAAACGCAATTTAAAACCTAACAAAGAGAAAAGAGTCTTGAGACTCACACTCCATGGTTACTCGGCGTGCTCACACAGTCTCTCAGAAGTCCCAGCAATCTGCTCCGACACCGGCTACAGTGATGGACAGAGCACCAGCTTTCGATTTGTGGGGAACCCCAGACACATGGCCAAGGTGGGCTCCACATTGCCAGGATCTCCCTGCCCCGAGAGCCTGAGATCTGAGGATTCACTATCTGTGCTTGCCACCAGAAAAACAGCTCCTTTTACCGTCGAAAGACAAACCAAATCCTGACAACAAACAGGAACCTCTGACCCCGTGTGCCTGCCTCAGGCGGTCGTGTTTATCAGAGAACACGGCCAAATACTGGGTCAGAAAGGCACCCTGACTTGGAGGGGAAGGGGCGGAAGGGGAAGGTAAGGTAGGAATGTGAGCCCCTAAAGTGCTGCATTTAGCTATGTTCTCCAGCAGTCACCCATTCGTCAGCCCTTGAAGCCTGAACCTGAAGGAAGCTGGGGACAGTTAAGACATCTAGGGAGAACAGCTTATTGGAATTTAAGCCCTGAAGGCCAGAGAAGGTGGTTCCTTGGCTGAGAACCTCTGGCTGAAGAAAGCCATTTCCTGGCTCTTGACCAACCAGGGTTACAAAGTAGAACTGTCTGGGGTGACACAGGTCCTCGTTTCATCTCCAATAACCATGGGACAGACAGCAGAATCTTTTCTTCTCCTCAGCTCAGCATGCCCACAGCCATTGCAAACAATTTACTTCCCATTTATCACAGGTGACCTGCATATCTGAACCATATGGGGCTTTACCCACTGACACTTGTAGCTTATATCTACCTCCTGTGGCAGCGTCATTGGGATGTTTTATAAAAAGGGTCTCACCCTGTTCTTTGGGAGATGCAAAGCTGATAAGATGACATCACGGAGTGAGAATGTGGGCTGGATATGTCTGCCCCCACCCCCTTTCTGAACATGATTCTGATAGGTCAGGTTACAAAAGTCCCTTGCTTAAGCCAGTTGTTTGTCATTCCAAGTGTACGTCACCCATAGAAACAGTGTTATGTTGAGCCTGGCTTCCCACGCTAACCCAGCTATACGGCCAGTTACCCAGAGCACAGAGTCTGGGTTTGGAGACGGGTTGGCTGAGCTGATGGGGCCTCTGATTAGAATCCAGAAAGGCTCAGTTCACAAATTCTTCAGATATTCACCTGTTCTGGGGCCTTGGGCAAGCCATTGAGTCTGTTGCTCAGTTTCTCCATCTTTGGATTGGGACTGCATCTCCTGTCATACAAGGAAACCGAGACTATACATACACGGAACCAAAGCAAACCCCACCGACACATACAAAGTGGGGGTTTGCGGTCATGAGTGGCTGAGTTACAACGTGAAATACACGTGGCACATCTTTCCTGATGAACTTGGATTGGATTATCTTTGCTTTCCTTGACACTCTGGGGAAGAAAGATGGAGACTCAATTAACCTGCAGTCCCTGGTGGTGACCCTGGAGCCTGGGCCAGAGATGTGGGAGGAAGCTGAAAATTAGCAGAAGGAAAGAGAGGCTAAGCTTTGGCTGTGTTGTGTTTCTTTCTTTTGCTGACCTAGAACACCAAGTGGTCTGTTCACCTCCAGCTAGGTTTCTGGAGCCTTCTATCCCACAGCAGTCAAGAGCCCCTGGTCACATAATGTCCAAGAAAAGCAACTTTGTATCTTCTACTTGAATTGTCCTCAAGACAAGGAGAAAATTCACCAGATGGGCAGATGCTTATATAAACAGTCCCTCCTTCCCCCACTCAGTCCTGTGCCAGTTTAAAAAAAAACAAAAACAAAACCCAAAAACCCCAAACCACCAAACTTATACAGAAAAGCCTCAGCCAGTATCTTGACTGCCTGGGAAGCCTGTGTTAGATCTTGCCAGCAGAACCTCTCTCACGGCAACTTTTTGAGATCTCAGCCATATGCTCTCTGCCTTGCTTCTACTCTGACGTTTGAGACTTCATGTGCTTGGGTATGTGTTCTTAACATGCGTTTCAGTGACTTCGACTTACATGAGCTTGCCATCTCTTGTCACTATCTAGGACTGTTCCATGGTGGCGAGATGTACCCTCCCCATTCCGGCAGGATGTCTTCAGTCTGTCCCTCTCACTGGCAGGCAGTTCTCAGCCTGACTCAGTTGTTCGTCCCCACGCTCTTCCTCCCTGTCAGGTCCCGGGAGAACTGCTTGGTACCACCTCTGCCATGCTTCTTATTTCTAGCTCACACCTGCTACCCTCGGTGGGCTGTGGCTTTAGAGTTTCATTTGAACGTTCTAAACGTTATCCTTCTTAAATCTCATTCTAAATCTCCTCCTGCTTGGTCTTCAGGTCCCAGGATATGAATGTCCCCTTGGTTTATGTGATAGCCTTGTGATTCTTGCCAGGGCCTCTCATCTCAGGGTCACAGTTCATGGTGCAGAGGAACAGTGTGACCACTTCACCTGAAATACTTTGTCCTGTTTTTACATATTTTCATTAGGTTGAGGCCATATTAAAGGCTCTCAAATATTACACAGAACCATTCCTTTGAATGGTTCTCTTAGATTTTCCCAAGTCTCTCCATCTTGTTTGGAGTTTGTACCAGCCAATGCTATTTACTGTGGAGTAGGTGACCTTGGGAGCTCACCGTGGGCCTAAGATTCTGATGACTTAGTTTGCTGTCCTGCCCGCATCTATCCTCCTTGCTAGAGCCTCACGCTTTTTCTTTTTATCCCAAAACAGGGACTGCATTTTCCTTCCTCGCTTTCACTTGACATAGATTTCCGAATCAGACTTAGATTTTTAGGTCCTCTTACCCGGGTCCTTTTCTTGTGGGCTCATGTCTTTTATGATGTCTTAGAACATTTTGTTATTGCAAACATGCTGACTTCTCAGATGTTCTGAATTCTGTTGGTAGGAGACTTACTTACATCAGTAGCATCAGCAATTTGTAGATCAAGTCAAAAACAAAAAGAAACCATTAGTTTTCACCACAGCTTTATATTGTAATAATTCCTGGGTACCAACATGGTCACTTGGAGGGGCAGGAGCTTAGAGCCTAGGAGTGGACTTGTGCAGAGCCTTTTAAAAGTAGAAAATTATGCATGTATATAGGCACACATGTGTGCATGAACATACGTGCACACTGGAGCCCCTTTTTTTTCCTTTTGAGAGGTCAGCACCAGGTTGTTTGCTGTTCTGACAACTGGCTGAAGCTGGTGCTGGTCTCTCACTTTATGTTCACTTGCTTATGTTTTCCAGTTTTCTGGACTCCCCACCAGTCCGTGACATCTCATAGCTATCTGTTCATCTCATCGACATCAGCCCCCTGACCTCTGCTGGCCTGTGAATGTGTGACCCTCTCATATAGGCCTTTGTAGCTTACCTATACAAAACTCCCAGGAGTGGCTTCAAGCGCCTCTTCTACTTCCTTCCCACCCGAGGCGCTGGCATATTTAGTCCTGTGTCCTTACCCAAGGGCTTACTGGCTTCAGTGGGGTAAAAGCTTAAGCTGGTGATATTTGCGATAATTATCTACGCTTAATTGTCTTTTCAGAACTGGGAGAGTAGCTTTTTGTCTTTCCCCTGAGTTTCCAATTTTGACAAATGATGAGTATTCAAGAACTTTAACACTACTCCATAAAGTTTTGATGACAAAGGGACGAGCCATCTGGTTAGTAGGTTATCTAGTTCTTCATGCCGCTTTTAACTCACAGACTTTCTGTTGACTATCCCAACCTCCTACCCACACTTGGTAGTTAGATGGGAGAAAGGATTATGGCTGAGTAAGACCAGGACTCAGGCCATCGACATTCAATTTGTTCTCTTTTCACCTTAACCCTTGATTCTGAGCACTGGCCATTGCTCTCCTTCCCACCTTGCACCTCACCCCCACCCCCAGCTCAGAGACAAGGTGATTTGGAAGAGAAAGTCAAGAGCCCGACTAGTGGAACACTTCAATAAAAGCTTTGCTGAAATTAATAATTTGAGTTTTTAACTTATCCACGACCTTCTCATTACCTTGTGCCCCTATGGCAGCCCAAAGCCTGAGACTGCCAACAGAACTCTCAGCTCATTGAGTTCAAAGGCAATGCGAGGCACTTGGCTTGATTGGCACTTTGGAATGCTTTCCAAAAAGGCCCACTCTCAAGATTAGAGGAGTTCGCTATTGAACAGAATAGAAAATGTCTTGTTACTAGAGAGTGAGGAATTCTCCTTAAGTGTATGTTCAATAAACACTAATGTAAGAGACTGCCCAAGCTCCCGACACTTCAGCAGGCCTACAAAGTACATTCCTGGGGTTAGGAGAGCCCTCCACTTACTAAAGAGTGTCAGAAGATCGGGAAATGCTCTCTGTAAAAAGTGAAGTGATGGGACCCCGCTCTCTGAACACCAGAGTGTAAACACTCCTACAGGCTTCAAAGTAGAGGTCTCCTGACACTCCACAGAGGACAAACGCGGATCACGTTGATACCACCAAGGAGGCTGCAAGCTGTCCAAAGCTAAGGCTGTTACACAAGCGCCACAGCGCCACCCCTTTACAAGAGTCCTACTATCTCTGGAGAGCCAACAGACACACAGCAATAATGACCTCCTTGCTAATCCCCACAGCAACCAACAGTTCCCATTTCAGATGGCATTGATCTGTCTAGTCTAACTTCTCTATGCACCTTGTGAGATGGTTGGCACTTGTGTTTTATACACCAGAGCGTAAGAGCCAGAGAAGTGAGTAACTTCCCAATGGCTCACAGGAAAGAGGCGCAAGGTGAGGACCAACACCCAGCTCCCGGCACGCTGAATCCAAGAACACTTCAGGATTTGTGTCTGCATTTCACACCAGGGCTGCGTGGCCTCACAGCAGAGTTATAAAGCTCTTTCCTTAGGATTTCTTCACAGACAATTTATTCAAGAGACACTAAATTTTCCCGATAGAAGGGGAGGAAAGGCGGCTTCCAAAATTTTCTGTGGTCCAGTAGTAAGAGTGTTAAAATTTCCCGTAAGCAATGTTTATTTGAATGAGGAGTTAAACTAAAGCATTTTTGTTTGTTTGTTTTTGAGACAGGGTTTGTCTGTGTAGCCTTGGCTGCCCTGGAACTTAATCTGTAGACCAGGCTGGCCTCAAACTCACAGAAAGCCGCCTGCCTCTGCCTCCTGGGTGCTGGGATCAAAGGCGTGTGCCACCACTGCCTGGCTTGACTCTTGAAAACATTGATCACCCTTTCTCGAAAAGAAGTGGGTTATTTGGACAGATAGCTAGAGGCCTGGAGGGAGGGTGCCATGGGATAACCGAGGAGGAAGGCTGGAAGGACGCTTCTATAATCCAGGGAGTGCTGGCAACTAACAGGAAAGAATCATGGAACACATTCTCTCTAAGCCTAGGGGAGAAACTAACTTTGGTGGTACCTCAAGTTACTGGTGGTAATTTGTTACAGCAGCCCTAGGACCCATGCTGGGTTGGGATGGTCCATCCATGTGCAGGCAGACTAAAGAGGTCCAGGCGAGAAGAAGCTGTGATAGCCCATTTGTCCGGACACCTAGAACAGTATTAACTACCATAAAATTTAACGGGCACCCAATGCATTTTGGCAGAGTGGAGAGCATCATGCTACCTTTTCCGTTTAAGTTCTGTGGGTCCCAAATAAGGTGAGGCCATTCTGAGCTGAAAATGGCCACAAGTTGGTGCAATTAGCAGGTCTGTCCTCCACTCCAATAATAAGCTATATACATTAAGAGGACAATGAGAGTGGGAAAAATGTGCCAAAGTTTTCTAGACAGAGTCTAAGAGAAGATCAAGTACAAATATGGGGGACCAGGGCTAGGGCTGGTCATGGATGGAGTCCTTGGGACAGTAGGGTCATCCTTTGAAACAATAGCTGATATCAGAAGAGGAGATGTCATACCAGCTCAGGCCAGGAACACAAGGACAGGTGTAACAGGAAGGTGAGAAGAATGGGGAAACCAACAAGGGGTGGCTCGGATGCTCGTGGAGAAGGAACCGTGGAAACAGCAACAGAGCTTAAGGTCCTGCGGAACGGAACAGAACGTGGGTTCTGGCAGGAGACTGGCTGTAGTGGCATCAAGATAACAACCACGTGTCAATGGGCAGCTTTAGGGTGGGGCTGAGGAGGAGCAGCAGGTTGGGTTGAAGAGACAACTTAGTGTCACAAGCAGTTAAGCAGGACAAGATGGGAGAGGCCTCAGCCATGACACCCAGGCAGTCCTGGTGTACTGGGCAGAACTCTCATCTGGTGTGGCTTGATGGTGCAGTCAACATCTACTCCTGGCCTGAGAAGAGAGTGACAAGCTCAGTGTTGCAGATGAATCAAGCATCCTGCTTTTGGGAATGCTTGCAAGAGATCGGACTTTCCTCAGTATCTCATTTCAGGCTTTGGTATGTCTCTAGTCCAGAAGTGTTGTCTCTTGTTCCCTCCCCACCAGCTCTTGAGCTAAGATGAAGAGTTTCCTGTTGTGCATCCCCTCGCAGCCCATTCCCAGTACACCCGCTGATTCTCTAGAGAAACGAGTGCAATTTGGTTGTGGGATTCATATAGTCCTTCAGTTGGCTCTGTGGCTTCTCTAGGCTCTTTTTTGGCTGTATCTTTTCTTGGCAGGCCACAGTAACAAACTGTGCACAAGAAATCATAGAAGAAAGCCGGGCCTGGTGGCGCAGGCCTTTAATCCCAGCACTCGGGAGGCAGAGGCAGGCGGATTTCTGAGTTCGAGGCCAGCCTGGTCTACCAAGTGAGTTCCAGGACAGCCAGAGCTATACAGAGAAACCCTGTCTCGAAAAACAAAAAAAAAAAAAAAAAAAGAAATCATAGAAGAGCGGTCAGACATCTGAGGTTGTGAATGCAGACAGGCCTATTTTTAATGTGTGACACTTCCCACACCATCTTGTAACTAGTAGGTCTGTGGCACTTCTCCCTCTGACCCTCTGTAAAATTAGTTGACAATATCTGTTTTATACTTGGAAGAGTGTATCAATTCAATCAATGTATACTAGAGTCCTCCTCAGGTGACGGCTTCTATTGGGTCCGGCAGACCAGTTCCTGAGCATTTACTACAAGCTTTCATGGTTAAAAGCTTGATGGCTGTGTGGTTCAGATAGCAACCCCATTGCCCCTGACAAACAGGAACGGGTCCCACTGAGACACAGCAAAACCGTGTATAGGGCCTGGAACTGAGAGAATTAGAATCTTTTCAGCTTTTATTTATCCTTTAGAGAAGAAGAGCTAGCTGCCCAGCATGAGGGAGAGTTACTTCAACTGCAAAGGGACTTGAATAATCTCTCTTAAGCTCTCATATCAACTCAACAAAACAATTGTGATTTTTATTAAATTTGAAAATATTGATCAAATCCCCACTTTGAATAAACTTATTCTGATTATTTGCTTTTCATAATTCTCCTTTCACAGTCTATAAATATTGGGAATTGATTCTAATGCTTTGTCTTATTTCGGCTCCCAAAAGCTGACCTTCCAGACTCGAGGGTCCCTGCCCCAAGCTGGGTTTGATTGATAATAAAGAATTGCCATACGAGCAATGGCTGGGCAAGGAGATGGGGCTGAACTTTTAGATTGCATAGGCAAGGCAACAAGGGCAAGGGGAAGAAGGCAGAGAATCACCATGATGGGGAAGCAAAAAGATGAAACTTAAAGGCCTGCTGGCATGTAAGGATCCAGGAAAGTGGCTCTAGGGGCCACTTTCCTGCTTGGGTCTAGGGTAGCAGAGATGAAATATAGATTTGTAAAAGATGTTAACTCAGGAATACGAAGGGGAGTGTTGTTAGCCGCAGGGAGGTTTAGAAGTGCCCAACCATTGAGCTAGTCAAGGCATATCAAAATTAGCTGGTGTGTGTGTGTGTGTGTGTGTGTGTGTGTGTGTGTGTGTGCTCGTGTGCATGTGCGAGTGCTCATGTGTGCACCAGCAGCATTTAAGAATCCAGAGAGCTCTTGGGCTGGAGCCAAAATGGTTTACCTAATTTACAGCTACATATAAATGCTTCTGAGATAACATTTATTGCTACCATAATAATGTTTTAATCCGTGTATATGGTGTAGTCTCAAGGAAGTAAAACTGTACAGGGAAATGCTGAGAGGGACTGGATGCTGAGAGGAACTGGATGCTCAGAGGGACTGGATGCTCAGAGGGACTGGATGCTGAGAGGAACTGGATGCTGAGAGGAACTGGATGCTGAGAGGATCAGATTTCAGGGGATCAGGCATGGTATGGTTTATTTTTCTGCAGTGAGCGTGAATGGCTTGTCTAAAGAAAAACATCTAGGAAGTAGTCCATTCAACTTTATGAAAACAGGTATCACATTAGTTTCATGATATATCTAATAGACTAGCAGTTGAAATGCACCACTATGCCAGAAGTGTTTCTGAGCCAGGGCTATTTGCCCTTTAGCTTTTGTTTGCTTTCTAAATGATTTACACTAATAATGCAATTCACTTCATAAAATACTATATGATGTGTTACTAAAGTATATGATGACGAATAGGTTGTTATCTTGTTAGAGATTTTTTTTTTTTTTTTAATCAAGATAAAACACATACCAAACATTTCCACCCTGGTTACTCAAGCTATGACCACCAGATACCTACCCCTCCACCATGGAGAATCCTGGGTTCCGAATTAGCTAATACAACCTTCATCTGCCACAGGGTCAAGCTCAGTCGTGAGAATAGTTCTAAAAAGAATAGCTACTGTTGTTGTGCCATACTCCGTGACAAGCACCTTAAATACATTTCTCTATTGAATTCTCACAGTAATTCCCCAAGGTCACAGACTTGCAGTTGGCAGAATCACACTGAAAGTGTAGTGATCTGACCCCCCAGAAGTGTGGATATGTTAGGTTGCATGGAAAAGAGGAATCAAGACTTCTGACTGTGATACAAAATGCCCGTCTGTTGACCTGGCAATGGGGGAGATTGGGAGCTTAGAATGGGTCCAGTGTCTCTCAGGGTCCTTATAAGTATAATAGAGACACACACACAAAAAAAAGGTCATCAGAGGGAAGCAGTTAGAAAAAGACTCAATTGACCATTGCTGGCCTTAAAGATGATCGAAACATAAGGGTTTCATTTCTCTTATAAAATACCCACAGGAGTAAGACTAAAAGTAGAAAACACCATGATGAACTTCATGTGGGGGCTTTTCTAAGCTCCAAATGTTTTAAAACATCATTTTCTATATTAGAGGAAACAGGATCGGACAGTTTGGTCCATTGAACACCTCTCTTGAGATGCTGAGTATCTAGAAATTTGAACTCATGTTGCTGCTGTTATAAAGCTGAATATCTAGACTGCAATTCATGGGGTTCAGGAAAGAATGCCTTAAAATGGTTTCATTTTTAGATAAAAGCATTTGTTATGTAAATGGTATAAAGGTTGGGCATGCCACAGGCAATCAAGGAGAGGTAGCCCTTGAACTTCCAAAATTGTATGCACGGACCATGCTAGTCTGTGTGCACTCCCACCTACCAATTCTGTGCTCAGCTGAGGCTGGGTAGTAGTGAAGGTGAGAGGAAGGAGTGAGGAGTGAGAACACTGTTGATGAGAATAGTCCCATGGTCATGGATGAGAATAGTCCCATGGTCATGGATGAGAATAGTCCCATGGTCATGGATGAGAATAGTCCCATGGTCATGGATGAGAATAGTCACACATTGAGCACCTGATTGCTTGGGCCACCTGTCCTTTACCAGAGGTATCCTCCAGAGCCTCAGCTAGTAAGCCCTAAGCATTCCAGTAGCACCTGGCACCTGTCATGAACCCACCCTCCTTCCTTATCTCCCTCCCTCCCTCTCTCCCTCTCTTTCTCCCTCCCTCTTTCCCTCTCTTCCTCCCTCCTCCTCCCACTACCACATCAGCTTAGAGTCTTGCCTCCCTATCTTAGTCCAGCCTTCAGTTTTTAGCCTTAGAATCTCTGGTACTTAGACCCCACACTGCCTCATGGTGCTGGTGGAAGGAATTTTCTCCACAGCTCTAATCCAGGAGAATTCAATCCAACTCAACCCAACCCTGCTTAATTAATCTTCCCATTGGTCAGATTTTTACACAACTTCTAGTTTCCTCCAACATCCCAGTTTAAGGGTCCTGTCTACATAACAACGATTGAACAAGAGCTACATCTTGCTTGGTATTCCATCATAGATGTACACTGTCAGCGCTTATCAGTGATTTAAGGCAATGCTAAGTCCCCATGCTTGCGGATCAGTGATGTTCAACAACAAATGTTGTTGAGTTCCTACCACTCACCGTAGACATTCTTCACGAAGCTTCTGGCAACCTTGCGAGACTTTCAAGGGAGGAAGCAAAGGATTAAAGAGATTAACTTACTTGCCCAAGGTCACACAGCCAGTAATCGGCAGAGCCAAATTTTGATGCCAGCTTGGGCTGTGGCCTGCTGCCTCCTTCTATAAATATCTACTAAGCACTTGGTTCTTTGCAACGTATATGTTCTAACCTTCTACAGAGTCAAGCTACATTAAGATTTCTGGGGAACCCCTCATCAGCTTCTTGGCCCTGCTCCAGGAAGCCAACTCTCCAGAGCCTGCTAACTACCCGAGGGCTTTTTGGAAAGATGGTCAGCTATAGGGCTTTTAGGAAAGATGGCCAGTCAGCTGCTGGCAACACTGATGTGAACCCTTTGAAAGGCCTGACAGGAAATAACTGGCTGCTTCAGTCTCAGTTGCTGAGGGACATGCTCAAGTGGATGACACTCAACAGGTTTATATAACACATTCCTCTAGTGCTTGGGGTTCCCATGGCGCCAGCAAAAAAATCCACAGTGAGACTCTTTTGGTTTGTTCACTGACGGGGGGGACACTGGGTGGCTTTAAGGAGTAGATTTCAGATACACAAAACTTCACAGTCTGGAAACTTCTTGAGAACTTTGGTAGGCTATCCAGAAGATAGGGGCAGTGTCCTTTTCTCTGTGAACACCAACCACTACCTGCTTAGAAAATTGAGACTCACTGCCCCTTACCCCATCACCAGTTAAACTTTCTTGGCTCTCTTCGTTTACCTCTTTTGCAAATTGTCTACTCTGCAAGCTCCAACCAATGTGCCTTTTAATTAACTTATCTCTCTTGCCATCGCCACCTCGTAGGTACAGTATCTGTGTGGTCGTTCCATTCCCTGCCCCGAGGAGGGCTCTTGGTTTAGTTTAATGCTTGCACACAAACTTCTTAGAGATTGTACGTTTGAATTTTGCTGTGGGTCACAGAGATCCCATAACTAATCTTGCTCCTTGCTGTGACAGTGGAATAGAAAGAAGACTTAGATTATAGGAGATATGAAGGGAGTGATGTCCTTGTTCCCCTTTCATAAGTGTACAAAATTTTTTTCCATGGAGGCAGTTCACAAAGGTGGTTCACACAGTGTTTCCATCATCCTTGGCCTTAGTTTCTTCATCTCTAAAATAGGGGCAACAACACTCTCCCTTACATGTTTCAATGACCACTGAGTAGGGTCCTGTGGACAGCACATAGAAGGCCTTAGGAACATTGACCTATACAAGTGAGACCTCCAGATTAAACTCCAGATTTCAGTAGGTAGTTTAGAGAGCAAATCAAGCTCAGCGTTTAAAAGATAAGTGTATGACTTCCTCTCAGGCTGTTACCTTATCACATAGAGCCAGGATTCGAGACTGCCCAGCACTTACGTTGCAAGGTTGCTTTGAAAGTTAAATAATTTAATGGATTATAAGATACCTAGTTAACTACTTGGCCTTGAGCTGGAGCTCAAAATGAATCAAAATTCTTAGTTTGATTATCTTAGTTTTGTGTTCTACACTCAAGACACAGTCTATTTATGAATGGACTTTGAGGTATGACATTAATACGTTCTATTAAGCTGAGCCACTGCCTGTATTTACAATAGTTTGCTAAATGCAAATTCCTTTTGTACAAAAATAATTTGTAAAAAATTTGAGGATTATTTTCCCATCTTTGCTAGACTATGAATTCTTTCCTTTCTTCAAACCTTTCTTCCTCCTTTCCTGTCTTGTCCTTTCCTTTCCTTTCCTTTCCTTTCCTTTCCTTTCCTTTCCTTTCCTTTCCTTTCCTTTCCTTTCCTTTCCTTTCCTTTCCTTTCCTTTCCCAGAACCCTGACTGTTTTAGAACTCACTATGTAGACTAGGCTGGCTTTGCCTCCTGAGTACTGGGGTTAAAGCAGTGTACCACCACCACCATGCCTGGCTAGATTATGAATTACTTAAAGTCAGGGACCATGTCTCATTTACAGCAGAACACTTTCTAACATATTATAATCTCAGTAGAATTAAAGCTCTGTGTTCTTTATGCTGACAGTGAGACAACACTTTTCATAACAGCTAAAGTAGGAATAGTTAATGCCAGGGGCCTGATTTGTCTGAGATGGCTCACACTGCCACCTCCTTGGGCCTAGCTTTTATTCCTTTAACAAAGTTATTCCCCTGGAGAGAACACTTGACTTCATAAAATCACCACTTTCCCTGGCAACAACTAGTTTAGAGAGATCACTAGGGGTGGGGGTAAAGAAACCCCAACAATAGAGTCATAATTTGATGCCTCTTAACACAGACACAGACACAGACACACACATATACACGCTATCTTTGATACAATTTCAAAATGTTCTTAGAACCACAGAAGCCTTTGGATCCTGGGTTAAGAATGATTAGAGTTGTCGCAGGCAGACTAGCAAAGTGAGAGCTCAACCCTGACTAGCCCTCTCTTGTTGAAAAGAAAACAAAACAAACAGACCAATTCTATATTTAGCCTCAAGGTTATCCCTGAGGGGACCAGTTTTCGGCATCACTGCTAAAGGCTTGCAGCCAAGCAGCAACCACTCTTTGAAGAACTTGTGTTCTGCCCAGTAAAATGAAGCTTTGTTTGATAATATCGTTTACATTTTCAAATCCTGGGTATCAGGCTTTCTTCCTATCCCTTGTGGCCCTTCCTAAGTTTAGCTGCTGGTGTAATGGGGTTACCATGGCAACAACCACCTGCCTATTTAAAACCATCTCCAATGCTAAATAAGGAAGCCTAGAGAAAAATAGCTGCCTGCCTGCCTGCCTGCCTCTCAGTGGACACGTTGAATCCTCTGGGTGTTTTGGATTCAGGCAAGCAAACAGGATGGAGCGGTGTGGACCCAAAGTTCTCCAGAAGAAACGGCTGGTGGCTTTGTAAAACAGGCATTGCCTCAGAACAACTTCATTTCTCAAGCATGCACACGGACTTAAATTCAAGTCCATGTGCCTGTCATCTGTACCAGGTGCAACAGGGGGCCTGAACCCCAGCAATGGAGCAGTCGTCCTGCTAATGGGACCTGGGAAGTGGGAAGCGGAAGGTGGAGGGGTCATGATGAATTCCTGCACTTTGCACTGAGGTGCACGCTGTGATTTTTCCCCCTGGACAGATCTGTCTTTCTAATTAGACTTAATAATATGATTTTCTGATGCTCTATTCAACTCATAGGTTACTCTGCCTTAATTTTTGGAACGTGGAAAAACTTCATCTCTTGCTTCCTTATTCTCTAAAAACAACAGAGCTGACTTCCTTTCCACAGCAAGAGACCATGTAACAGCTGCACCAAGGGCCTCTTCCCTCACACACTGTGTTTTAGCACTTTATCTTCGGCACATCTGGTTCTCTCTCTGCAGACTACCCTTCTCTTTATTATCAAGTTGTAAAAAAACGTATTCTTGATTCTTTATCCCGGGTGGGGCATCTTTGCCATTAGAAAGCCCTCCATGCCAGCTCCATTTTCTTGCTTTGAGTTCTCTTAGGTCTCCTCTGTGCAGACACATCACTTCATACACAGGGTATGCACCCTGCTTTTCAGTCTATTTCCAGTGGGGTTTCGGAGGGCAGGGGGGGGGCAGTGAGTTCTGGGTCATCTGTCTTAAACACTTAATAGTGTGTGGTCTACAGTGTATTTTCAAAAGATGTTTTTGAGCGAGTGAGTGAATGAGTAAGTGAGCAAGTGAACGAATGAATGAGTGAATGAATGAGTGAGCAGGTGAATGAGTGAGTGGATGAGCAGATGAGTGGGTGAGTGAGTGAATAAGTGAGCAAGTGAATGAGTGAATGAATGAATGAGTGAGCAAGTGAATGAGTGAATGAGCAAAACCCATGGGTTTCCCAGACACATGTACCTGAGAACCTGTGAGGGAATGTGGATGTAAATAAGACACTAAAAGTCTGTAGAATGGGTAGAATGAGAGATTTTTGTTTTGTTTTGTTCAGTTTTTTTCCAAAAAGCAACCCTGAGGCTGCTATTCTGCTGGGACGAGCATCTGTCTGCCTTCCTGGGAGAAGAGAGGACACAGGTTTGGTTCTTTTTGTAGAGGAAGAACAAGAGAATGAATGAGAAAGAAATAGATATTATTTGTGTGGGAAACAGTCTTCTGCCTAAAGGTTCAAGTTGGGGCCACTTCCTGAAGAGGCCACAACACACATCCACATATCCCATGTGGATGATCAAGACGGGCCTGTTCCCTTATGAGCACCATTTCTAAAGGGAAGGATTGTCCAGGCACCAAGAGGACCAAGCTAGGCGGTCCTGAAACAGATTAGTAACAACAGCAATGTGCCAGGCCAGGTCCTCAGACAGCAGAGAAGGGGAGCCTGTGGACACAGCATCCTCGAACATCAAGGAAGAAACTAGCTGGCCCAGAGTTGGAACACAACGAAAAATCCCCCGAAGTGGCTAGTCTCAAAAGGCCACCACTCCATCCTGCCTGGCCCAGCAGTGGAGCTCAAGGCCACCTCAGAAAAAGACTTGAAGAGGCAAGAAGAGCAGAAACAAGAAACTTCGAAACCAGCACGTAAACTACCTATTGTCAGGAGAACTGTTTCTCGAGAAAGGCTCCTTCTGGCACCTACTTCTCTCTGAGCCTACTCCACATGCCTGCTGAGGGTGCAGACCCAACCTGAGCTGGGTCCTGGGAGTTTCAGTCACAATATCGATCTCAAAGCTTTGGGCACAACTGAACTTGGGTTTTATGCCTGTCATCTTTTCTTGTCATTAACAAATTTGTATTTGACTTTTAAACATCTTAAAGTCTGCCTACTTTTCCAGTGTAAATAGGACTCTTCCATGTAAACACTTTAATAAAATATGATAGTGGTTTAAAAATAGTGGTCGCATACATGCACAGAGTGATGAAGGTAGAGGAAGGGGTGTCATTGCCCATTTGTGACTACAGGGCTGGCAAGACATGTTTGTAGCGTGTTGTGGGTCCAGGGTCTGAGTGAGACGGAATGTCACCCTAATACAGTTCAGATGCTGTTAGATCCGGGTTTGACATTACCTCACTGTGCTCAGCCTCTTCCTGGTTAAGCTCTCAGGCTGTGGAGTCAGGGGCTGGGCTGGAAGGGAAATGTCCTCAAATAACACCCGAACTTCTGCTTTGAGGAGAATTCTGTGGCCTCACCCAATAGCCACCCTTGAGGTTCAAAGATCAAACCCAAGTTATTATCCCACTGCTGCCCACCTGCCTGGGGCTAGGCGTGGCATCCAGGGATGATCTTCAAATTAGTACAACAAAGACGACAGATAGCGTCAGAGAAGAAAGAGAAATGAGCAAGAAAAGGAAAACGGACAATTCCACGGTAATTGTTTGCCGGTCACCACGTGGTTCTGGTAAATTTCATTCGCTTTTCAAGGCAGATTTGGGTTCTCTTGCGACTGATTTGCTTTTCTCTTTTCTTTCCAGTTTGAACCCAATCTCCAGGCATGCAGGAGCCAATACGAGGCCGCTATGATGCCTTCCATGGTCACAGCCGTTGCAGGGGGCCTCGCTGCTGCCCTCTGCTGTCCAGGAGAGAGCCTGGCACCTCCTTGGGTCTAAGACCCTAGCAGAGCCTTTCTCTCCCCCAACCCCCTGCGGGAATCTGGCTTTTGGGAGGAAACCTCCAAGTTCCTGGAGGGGTTCCAAGAGGCCAAAGGCAGGCTCCCTGCCACTCATGCCGTCCCCAGACCCCTCCCTCTGTTCAGTTCCTGCGGGAGGGGACCGGCAGCTAGGCTGTGGCAGGTTTCTGACATTTTTTTTTTTTTCCTTCTTAGAAATGGAAACCCTCCTTCCGGCAACGTGGCAGGAAAGCGAAGTCCCCTGGCGGTCGACCCAGGCCAAGGACATTTCCGCGGTAGCAGGTGGGAGGCCCGCACTGGCTGCAGTGCCAGGCGGGCGGGGTGCCACCGCGGCAGCCAGCATGCTCGCTTACCTGCTGTTGAATTTTTCAGGGTGTTTCTCTCTCATCATATGGAATCTGTGTGCAATGGAAGCATCCTGGAAACAGAAGAAAAGAAGGCGAGAAAAGCCTGGTTAGTGGTTGTGGCCATGAGGTATGGTGAGAAGACACACATTTATGCCCCCTGGAAGGCCCAGATTCCAGAGACTCCAAATCACAGGGGCACAAGCACCGCGTCCAGGCGTAAGCTAGTGCCACCAGTCTGTCCTTTGAGAGCCTCGCTTGGTTGCCTGGCACTCACAGTATCTCAAGCCCAGTGAATGATCTCAGTTCAGCCTTTGGAAACAGAGGCAAGAGCAGGCTCTAGAGAGAAGAGACTGCCACTCTCTTCAGAATAGTGAGGGACTCTCCTCAGGTGAGGCCAGAAGCCAGTGAGGAGTGGGTGTGGTGTGGTGTGGTGTGGTGTTGTGTGGTGGTGGTGGTAGTGGGTGGTGACATAAAGTAAAGAGTATTTCTACTCACGAGAAGTTGCAAAAATGGTACTTTTTTTCATGTCCCATTCCATGCGAATGATAACATCTTAGCACATGTCAAACCCAAAGCTGACGCTGGTATTAACTCTTTGTTGTCTGTTTCACTCAAAACAGTTAATAATACTACTGGGTAGCACGTTTAGCGGATAACAAAAGCGTATTAACCGTCTAACTTCTGCCCATTCATCTTTCTATTCACAGGACTGCTTCTGAAGGTTAGCAACCATCTTGATCCTTTCCTACCCGATCCGTTGTCCCCCCCCCCCTTTGGCTGCATGGTTGGCTATCGGGACCACAGAACTCACCGCGAGGCTCCATGACACTGTGTTTCTGGGTGTCCCATTTCTCAGGTTGGAACCTCTTAGCCCAGAGTCCCATCTGCATCCCACACCCCCATGACAGCTATCTGTGAGTGCTCATGGTTGTGACTGGTGCTGACACGGTGGGGCTCCAGGACCTCTGGGCCAGAATAGGATCCAAAGCTGAACTCGGGTCTTCAAACCTAGCCTTCCACACCTCCTAACGAGCCCGCAGAAGAATGCGTACCGCCCCCTTATCTGGCAGACCTAATTGAGCACTTTGGAGGCAGATGCTGAATACCAATACCGGAAATAAACCAACTCATTGGCTGGAGACAGAACAGCCCAGAAACAAGGAGCCGATTTAGATTTGCCCAGAAGTGACAGCAGCAGCCAACCAGAAATCTCTGGGGATGCTGGGGCATCCCTGTAGTCCCAACATGTGGATATAGTGAGGCAGGAGGATTTAGAGTTCAAGGCTAGCCTGGACTACAAGGTGGTACTATATGGTGGTACTATATCTCACTGAACTGAACCTACCCACCCACCTGACAATCAACAAATAACCAACAAAAATCCATTTACTAGACTCTGTGTTTGAAAGATTCTTAAAATTCTGGAGAGCCAAAAAACTAAAAGTCCATAGAGCAGATTTTTAGCTAATGTATTTTCCCTCTTCCTCCCTCCCTCTTCCCATCTCTTCCTTCTTTCCCCCTTTCTCCTCTCTCTCTCTCTCTCTCTCTCTCTCTCTCTCTCTCTCTCTCTCTCTTCCCCCTTTCTCCTTCCCTCCTTCTCTCCCTTTTTCTNTCTCTCTCTCTCTCTCTCTTCCCCCTTTCTCCTTCCCTCCTTCTCTCCCTTTTTCTTCTAAGACAGCTCTTACCATGTGGTTCTAGCTGGCCTGGAACTCACTATGTATACCAGTAGTTCTCAACCTTTTGGGCCTGACCTCTGTGGGGGGGTCAAACAACTCTTTCACAGAGGTTTCCTAAGATTATCGGAAAACATTGACATTATGGTTCATAACAGTTGCAAAATTATAGTTATGAAGTAGCAATGAAAAGAATTTCATGGATGGGGTCACCACAGTATGAGTTAAAGGGTCACAGCATTAGGAAGGTTGAGAACCACAGATGTGGACTGTACTCAGCTCAAACTCAGAGAGATCCTCCTGCCTCTGACTCCCCTGCCTTGGGATTAAAGCTGTGTGTGCTTCCATGCTGGGCATATTGTTTCTCGATAAGGAAAGTCAACAACAGAGCATCAAGTGGAGCTTTCTGAAGAAGCATTTTGGGGTGCATACTATGTGTGATAGGAGTGACCTCAGCCAGCAGCCACTGTGTGGAATCTGGGAGGGTAGATATTGGCTTATTTTGTGGCTGGTAAACATTCCTTGGGCATTTAACAGTTAAACTTTTGCCATTGATTTATTCGTATAGTTTTCTGATTTGTCAGGAGCTGATAGTCTGGGCAGAGTCACCTTGTGGACACATGGTACCAGGTGTCAAAATTCAGGGGGGGGCCGTTCGGACCCCCTGAACCCACACAGCTGTCTCAACTCCTCTGTGCAGCTTCTCTTCCTAGCCTAGACCGTGCCTGTCCCCCTCTCGTCCAGCAAGTCTCAGTGAACACTCCCAAAACAAGATATATGTGGTATTTGTCAAATGATTTTCTAGAATTCCAGAAAAGCATTCCATCTAGCTGTGTTCCTTTGAAACACTGATTTTTTCTCCTGTCAGGAAAATACAAAACAGAACAAACAAAAACTAAAAACCAACCCCCCCCCCCAACAAAGCAAACCGGAAGCACACAGACTGGCCCCGGGGACATTTGCAGAGGTTCCTCTCCCTGGTCAGTCCAGATCACCCTTGGTTTTTCCATTGCTAAGGTTTGCATGGCTTCTTATTCCAAAGGGCAGCCTTTACAAGATCATTAGCTCAGCATGTGATTCCTCATTTGCCGGGGTAATCTCTTGACAAACACACCAAACAGCCAGGGGGAGCTAAGCTGTCTCTTGAAGGACTCAGCCCTTGTTTGTCTCCCCGAGATAGGAAGGGTCAAGAAGGGTCAAGACTGGAGTTTACCCCGTTGAGCCAGCAAGTGGCTCGTGCTGAGCACTGCCCAGAGAGTATTTATTTTAGGGGTTTCCGATACTGTTTTGAGACTGAGTCCTACAAAGAGCATGTCTACTCTAGAGAGCGTGGCAGCAGGGGCAGGCCAGGGGAAGCAATGGCGTTCCCGACAGCCTCTGGTCAGTCGGAACAGTCCCACAGTGTGTTCTATGTGTTGTGGGGGCAGTCTCCGGTCAATGGTGTGTTCTGTGGGGTGAAGGGGAGATGAATTGAAGTGTGGATGCAGGCTGTTCCTTCTACAGTCAAAACCTCAAACACATGGTTTAATGAAGGATTTTGGCTCCCTCTGAAATGTAAGCTTCTGTTATTTGGACTCTGAGATACTGGAATGTCTAGGCCAGTGCTGTCCAATAGAAATACAGCAGATTTGTAACTTAAAAGTTTCTAGAAGCTACATAAAAAAAGCAAAAAAAAAAAAGATATTAATTCATGTTTTAATTAACCTAAATTTTAAAATTTCTACATATAATCAATAATCCAAATAAGTTTATTTTTTTGTTTTTTTTTGTTTTTNTTTTTTTTTAAGTTTATTTTTTTATATCTCATTTTTAAATGTGTTTTAATATTTACACACACCTTAAATTAGGCTCGGCCTTTCAGGCGCACAGCAGCCACCCGTGGCTTGTGCTTGCCGTCCTGGTCAGTGCAGGGCTAAGTCACTTTGGTAACTTTTGGAGACAGAGACCCTAGGGCAGGCTGTTTGAAATCTGGATTGTTTGAAAAATTTACGGCAGATTAGGGAGTAGGAAAGATGTGGCTGGCTTATCCAAGTCGCTTCACAGTAAGTCCACAAGTGACAGATTAGAGTTCAGCGCTGACAGAATCTAAGTTTGCAAGCCTCTCTGACTTGTTGACACCTTCCCTAGTGGGGAGGAGGCTTGTCACTGTGGGACGTGGGCCGGCGAACACTAGTAACAATCTATAAGGTGGAAAATGCTATATGGGCTGGTGGGCCTCTGGCATCCAAAATAGACTTCGCGGAGTCAAGGGATTAGCTGCTCACCACCCTGTTAAGACTCACAGAAAACAGAGCCTGTGATGAGTTCTGAGTTAAACAGGCTCCAGGAATGATTTTGTAGTCTCCAACTTCCTGTCACTGATACCTGGCCATCCTGACCTTTCAGCTAATCCAAAAATAGAGAGCAGGGAGGAAGAAGCCAGAGAACTCAGAGGAAGCAATGTACTGGGCGACTATGTTCAAGACCTCTTCCCCGGAGATGTCTGCAGTTAGAAGGACCATAAAGCTGACTAGCAGAGTCTTCAATGATTCCGGCTGGTATATGGGTATATGGTGGCACTGAGCCCAAGTAGCTCCCTGGACAGGCCCGAAGAGTCTGTCTTACTCAACCCCTCTATCTATTAAATGCGTTCTGTTTCCACCCCAGGGCACCACAGTGGCTGTATAACCGTTATCTTTATAGTTGCAAGGCAGCAACCATTTGTTCCATAGGCATTCCACGTCTTTCACAGCAGCAAAGACATTACAGGCATCTCTTTGCCAGGGGTGTGTGTGTGTGTGTGTGTGACTATGTTTAAGCATCATAAGGAGGTAGAACTGGGTTGGTTTACATACTTACTTCTCTCACAAAGTTTGGGAAGTCAAATAGGAAGCAAGACCTTTTGCAAATGTCAGCCCTGCACTCTGTCAGGGTTGCGGACTGGGTACTTATTTTCTCAAGATTTTTACCTTCCACCTTTTAAAGAGCAAGCACACAAACCTCTCAAACATTCTATGAAAAGAAGGCTAAGGGAACTCCAATGAGATCAAAACTCCCATCTCCTTACCTATCTACACTATGACGATAAACACGTGCAAACTAAAGGTAGATGAAAAGAACAGTGGACAGATACCCTTGGAGTATTGGAGCCAGACTAGGCCAGGTGGGGAAGCGTGGTGGCTGCCAAGGTTGATGGGTTTCTGATCCAATGCTCTTTCTTGGAGGGCAATTAGCTTCTTCTTTCCTACCTTCCCCTCCCTTCTATGCTCCCTCCCTCCTTCTTCCTGAAACAATGCATCCAAACCATGATTCCTGGCTCTTTCGTTTAGGGCCTGGGTATCTAGTTGAGGGAAGGCCGTCTACAGGGCACTGAGTGGCTACAGGCAGGTACTGGGAACTCTGGTCCTTCCAGCCAGAGCTGTGTGCAGAAAGGGAAGATGTATTGAAGGTTCTAATGGTAGCCATGCTCGAACCTGCCTATTGGAAGCTCCTGGGTAACCTAGCCTGTCCATCTGTCTGTCTGTCTGTCCTGTGGCCAGCTTCCTTTCTTTTCTTGTGTCCCTCTCCTTCATTCCCTAATGTCTGTGCCTCCAACCCACTTCCTGTATACATTCTGCTCCTGTGCTGTCTCTAGTCTCTGAGGCCTCCCTCAGGGTCATCAGCATCAGAAGGCTCCCAGGGGCTGGTTAAAAATGCAGAACCCCAGATCTTGCTGAGAGCTACGGAGTCAGATTACATATCAGAATCTGGTGCAGTGAGGAACTTCCGCGTTTAAAAAAGAGGTGCTGTGAGCTCTCTCCTACTGGATTTGGAGAGCTTCCTCTACTCCACAGCTTGTAGCTGTGTGAAGATGAGGGTGGGTGTGTACTGTGCAGAGCCCACAGCTGAGCAGGCCCAGGGTCCCTACACACTGGCTTGGACGCACACAAAGGCAACAGGGAAATAGGATAATTGGCCTGGGTGCACCACAAGCACTCGGTAAACACCAGCATGATGTTACACAATGGTTACGGCAGGAAAAGGATCTGAGGTTGTGTGTGTGTGTATGTGTGTGTGTGTGTGTGTGTGTGTGTGTGTCTGCACCATCCCTGCAGGTGGCCCCGAAAGAGGGCTTGTTAAAGTGTCCCTCTACCACAGGTAGGTAATTTGGGGACTGTGGGGGTGGGGAGGAGGATAAGCCAGTTAGGATGCAGGAACCCCTAGTGCACCACCTCCATATTCAGTCTTATACCCTGGGCCCACAATGCCTTGTCTGCTTCAGTCATAGCAGTGAGCGCAGGAGTGTAGGGGTGAGATGATGAAAGCAACCCCCTTCTCCTGAAACTGTTCTTCACTCTGAACACCAGGAAAAATCAAAACAAAGCAGGCAGCAACAACAAAACCCACTGCAAATGTGGTGGTAACTCTTCAAACCTTTTGTAACTGGAAGATCATTATTTTTAGCCCCTTTCTCGCCCATGCTTCTAGTTTTAGCCTTATTAAAAAGTAAAACACCTTCATTAAACCTGATACCCCCTGGATCTGTCTTTTAGACCCCATCTCCATCCCACCCCCTCACCACCCCTCAGTCTGGTGCCAGAGGATGGCCTGGAGGAGCTCATATGCATGGTGGCTTAAACAATCTCAAACCCAGGAAGGAGGAAAGGAAGGATGCGCACACCCAGGACTGGCCTGGAGACAGGAGGGTAAGGGAGTGTGTCCTTGCTCTTCAAGAGTCCCCGACCCTTTCCATAAAACAGGGACAAGGCCTGAGGACTGCTGGGGTGATGACTAGTGACTGCATAAGCCTGCCACTGTAGAGAACACACAGTAGGTGTCCTTCTCTGGACCACCATCTCAAGCGCCAGATCAATTTAAGAATGGGGGGGGGGGAGGAGGTGCTGGAGAGATGGCTCAGTGGTTAAGAGCGCTGGCTGCTACTTCAGAGGACTTGGGCTCAACCCCTAGCACCTGCATGGCAGCTACCACACTGGAACACAGTGCCCTCTTCTGGCCTCTGTGGGTACCTAGGGTACCTGGCACAGACATACAGGTAGGCAAAATGCATTTTTTTTTTTTTTTTTTTAAAGAATATGCTCAAACTGGGTGGTAGTGGTGCACACCTTTAATCCCAGTACTTGGGAGGCAGAGGCAAGCAGTTTGAAGCCAGCCTGGTCTACAGAGTGAGTTCTAGGCCAGCCAGGGCTACACAGAGAAACCTTGTCTCAATAAATAAATAAATAAATAAATAACCAACCCAAATCAAATCAAAACCAACCAACCAAACAAAATATCACTCATCATGTTGTTCCCAACAACCTAGGAAACAGTGCACACTCTGATCTAGGAGCTGAGTTCAGTGTGACAAACTGACTGAGTTATACTAGCTAAGCTGGAGGATGGAAGGAAGCACAGACGGCATTGTCCATCTGAGTGTGTGTGTGTGTGTGTATCTGCATGTGTGCACTGTGTGTGTGCATATGTGTACTGGTGCATGCAAGCATACGCTTGTACATACGAGGGTTGATTTAGGCACATTAAGCCCTTCAGTCTAATGCATGGAGAACACTGATGGTCTGTGATAGGGGCTGTAGGGAGTCACAGTGGGCTCAGCCTGAGAGACAGCAGCAGAAGAGCCCTCCTAGGCATGTATGAAGCCCTTGGAGAATGTGTGGTCGGGCTGGGCAGAGGCGAGTGAGCACAAGGAAAGGAGTCTAAGGGTTAAGTCTGCCGTGCTTGGTGCTTGCAAGCGGCCATTCCTCATGGTCAGAGTTCTCAAATCTTCACACTCAACGTTCACACTCATGTGAGGGCTTCTTCCTGGCCTTATCTCTTGGTGTTTGTTTTCCTTAATTAGCGGAAGGCTTATATACATTTTAAGAAAAATTCAGTCTTTTCTCCTGTTAGCTAAAATGGCAGGAGTAAGAATTTCTTCTACAGTCCAGGGATAGAATGTCTATGGGTTCAGGGTGGCCACACCATGCCAGATCTGCAGGTCAGGGCGAGGGACAAAGAGTAGGGATCTGGAAGGGTCAACGGACACTTGTTGGTCATGCAGAAAAGCAATCGATGGCCAACTTACCACACCAATGGAGAAATAGTTGTTCATGATGTTGTATGGGACCTGGTCTCCATTCTCCACCTCTTCCCTGGGCATGACCTCTAGGCACCAACGGTCCAGCATCACCAAGGGGCTCTGTTCAATTTCCTTCAGGATTTTGGTCAAGCTGCCCCCTTCGTAACCTATGAACATGGGCATGGGATGTACCACCAGAGTGGAGAGGCAAGGCTGTTGCTCATGCAGAGCAAGTACCTTTTTAGGCATTTGTGGCTTGAATACTTGTAGGTGTCTTTGGGCTGGAGACGCCTATGTTCTCTGATCCAGAGAGAAGAGGGAGGACAGTAAGGAATAATTAGCAAGCATTTGGCCGTGAGTCGGAAGCCTGAGAGCAAGGTACGGAATACGGGTTGGCTAGAGGCAGTCATGGTCTGGAGTTGAAGCAAGCCCTGGAGAGTGAGTGAGCTGATGAATGAGCTTATGCTATTTGTAGGAATGGATAGAACTAAGGATTATGTTAAGCAAAATAGCTAGACTTAGGTATTATATGTTTTCTTTCATATGTAGGATAGATATGAAGCACATACGTTTATCTATCGATCTGCCTATTTATCTCTCTTCTACCTATCACCTACCCATCCATCCACCTACCCACCTACCAGACATGAAACTAGAACGATGTGGTAGTTTGACTAGGAATGGCTGCCATAGACTCATGTGTTTGAATTCTTGGCCCATAGTGAGAAAGTGGCACTATCAGGAGGTGTGGCCTTGTTGGAGGAAGTGTGTCACTGTGAGGGTGGGCCCAGTGTGAAAGTCTCCTTCTGCTGCCCCGGGGATGAAGATGTAGAACCTTTGGCTTCTCCAGCACCGTGTCTGCCCACACACTGTTATTCTTCCCACCATGATGGCAATGGACTGACCCTCTGAAACTGTAAGCCAGTCCCAATTAAATGCTGTCCTTTATAAGAGTTGCCTTGGTCATGGTGTCTCTTCACAGCAGTAAGACCCTAAGGCAGAAGTCTATTGGAAGAGGTAACGGGGTAATAGGATATGGCACAATAGAAGGTACGGTGGGTAGATAAAAATCAAAGAACAGGATCAACATGTATAAAAGGGCTTAACAAAACTTATTATTTTATACCGTAAATACGCCACTAATTGGAAGGAAAAAAAGGGAGGAAAGAAGGAAAAGAGGGAGGGAAAGACTTGTCAGCTGCATGCTGGGAAGTTGTGTGCAGAAGGCAGCAGACCCATCGCAGGTCCCTGTCGTGTGGATAGTATAGCTAACCCTCAGGTCCGACGTCTGCCTCATCGCCCAAGCAAGAACATGGGTACTGGCTGGTCTGGCCTGGCCTTGTTTGCAAAGTTCTTGACCACGGCTCTAAAAGCCATCACCACCTCCTATTCAGCTTGGGGAGGGGGCGTTTCAGAAGGAAAGACCATTGCCCTGGGAATCTGATAATCGGGATGTCCCCGGAGTCTTGTAACTGGTATGTGTTTCAGTCTCCATTCTGAATCCTAATTCAGAAGGGAGAAGGGAGGAATTTTACACAGGAACTTCTGTTTAATAAACCCATGTATCGGAATGAACCTCAGGAAGGGACAGGTGAGATCTGCTTGTACCCTTTGGTTGACCATGTCCTGCTGGAGCAGCGTCCCTGAGAACAAGAATGTTTGGCTCCAGTGTGGCGTCCGTGGCATGCAGACTCACCTCCTCCCCAGCGGAGGCATCGTGCGAGGTCATTCCCTGTTCCAAGAGGCAGGACAGCTACGGGTGGGTGCTTTGTGAAGTTGGCCTTATCTGCAACCCACAAGAAAGATCAGACAAGCCATGTGATTACAGATGGTTGTGTTATCTTATAATTCTCACCTGCTCCCCTCACTGCCCCCACCGTAATCACAGAATTCCTCCGGTGATGGAGAACACACCCTTTGCAGAGGCCATCTACAGCATTCGCAGTGTGTTACCTGCTACAAGCTGTCAATCACATCTTCAGATTGAGCTAAATCTGTCTCCCTAGAATTTGCACCTATTTACCCCAAACATGTCCATATTCTGTTCCTCAAGGTGTTAGCACACACCTCAAAAACATTGGCACATGCTGGTCAACATTAACCATCGTCATCATGAAGAATGGTGACCAACACTAGTTTCTATTAATTGCCCACAGCAACCTAGCGGAGACGGAGGTATGTGGAGAAGTGATCCCAGAGCCTGGATCCAACATGCATCTGGAACCACAAGTCCATTCTGTTGTCTTTAAGGGCTAGACAGTGCATGGTGGAAGAGACACGTCTGTGACAGTAGGGGATGGTGGGGTATTTAGAAAGCTGACAAAGCTCACTGAAAGTTATTTATATTTTAAACCTTAAGACACAACACTGCGCTAAAGTAGAAAAGCATCCAGGTGTTACCTGACACCCACAAACCGGCTTATTCTCTCACACCTCCTGCCACTCTCCAGAATACAGACTCTTATTCTTTTTTTCCTTCCTGGTTGCTCAGGTTGACGAACAGTCAGAGGAAAATCTGCCCGTCGTCTTCAGTGTGTCGGTAGAGCAGAGAGGGTTGAAGAGGGAGGCACAGGCACCTTTGGGCTTTGAGGAGGCAGGTACACAAACCCTGCCCTACGTGATTCCTTAACATTCGCCATGAGTGGGGGTGGAGGCCAGGCTCACGCTGGCCTGGTCTGTGCCCAGAGTGGCTGGTCTCAGGGTTGACATTACCACTGATGGGCTGAGGTGGAAGATGGAGGGACGCAGTGACTGATTTTTCACATGCCTGGAGTCTCTCCGCCCTTGAACATGCCATCCACATTACCTTGAGGGTAGTTGTTCCTTTATGTCTGTCCCTTCTCCTGCGGTCACCACCTTGACAGGTTAGCCATCTTTACAGCACTGAGCCCAGAAATCTGTGTGCCATCCTAACCTCTCCCTTTTCCCATTTATCCACCCAGCACTTCCTATGAGCAATCTTCTTAGCAGATTTCCCAGCATCCTCCTCTCTCTATCCCCATCCCCATCCACACTGTTCCAGTTCCGTAGCCTCCTTTTCTCTCTCCACCTACAGGTCTGTCCTCCACCTACAGAGTGTTCTCCACAGAAGGCATGGGCCCAGACCCTCCACGCTAGTGCCCTGTGTTGCCAGTGTTACAGCTTCCTCGGCTTGCCAGGCTCTGATTCTCTTCCCAGGTCTCACCTTCAGCACACGCAGCCTCTCACCCTATCAGGAAACCATCCTGAAGTGTTCTCAGTTCTAACACTCCTGCTTTTCAGCAGAGAAGCCAGACCAGACCTGCATTTGGAGGCTCTCCTAAGCTCCTGGAGCATCGGGGCCGGGTGACTGTATCCTGAATGGACTGTAACCCCATGGAAGCGTATGCTATGACATCTGCATCTGGACCCATTGAGTCCTGTTACATGTTGTGCCCACGGTCAGGTTCTCAGTGTGAGATCTTTGTACACACGGTGTATGATTGTACCTATGACTGGAAAGGGAAGGGGGTGGTCCTGCTACAGGGTGACTGGTATGCAAGAGAGGTCCCCCTAAGAAGCCACATTTCAGTCGAGGCTGGGGAGCACTTCACTTGGACAAGGCTCATGTGGAGAGGAAGACTGCTACATTTGAGGGTCTGAGCTGGGCTGGGTGTCTGGAATCCCACCAGAGAAGGATAAGAGGGAGAGGTCATTAGAGGAAGCTCTGTCATTTCCTGAGGAAGCTTTTGGTGTCTTTTCTGTGCACCACAGACCCACTGATATCAGGCAGAGTGTTATGGCCACAGCAGGGGAGGCGGGAGCGACAGCCTCAGTGGGCAGTGGAGATCATGGTACCAGTGCTTAGATGAATGAAGAAAGGAGCTCACTCGCAGTTATCTTTGCTCAGTGGGATCTGTGAGGAGCCACTGACCTGCGTGGAAAAGTCCACCTTTCATCTCACAGCATCGGCTTTCTCTCTCCCTAGCTACATCTGTCTCCTGTGTCCTCAGCAGAGGGATTCCATACAGTGTTTCCCCAAGGGCTGCTTTCTTCCTCTGATGGGGCAGAGGGGACTGTGAAGAACCTGGTACTGCAGCCAGGAGCCACCTTTCCTCCCACAGCTCTGGGATGGGGGAGACCTTCACTTCCCACAAACTTCAGAGTTTGTGGCAGCAGAACTAACTCTCTCTCTCTCTCTCTCTCTCTCTCTCTCTCTCTCTCTCTCTCTCCTCCCCCTCTCCCCTCCCCCTCCCTCTCTCCCATCTCTCTCTCTCTCTCTCTCTCTCTCTCTCTCTCTCTCTGTGAGAGAGATACGTGTGTGTGTGTGTGTGAAAGAGATGTGTATGTGTGAGAGAGGGATGTGTGTGTGTCTGATGTGTGTGTGATATGTATACATTTGGTGTGTGTGTGTGATGTGTATTAGTTATATGTAATGATGTGTATGAGGTGTTTACATGATGTATGTGATATGTGTGTGTCTGATATGTATATGTCTGATGTGTGTGTGATATGTATGCATATGGTGTGTGTGATGTGTATGAGGTGTGTACATGATGTGTGTGATGTGTGTATATCTGATAAGTGTATATCTGATGTGTATGTGATGTGTATGCGTGTGTGTATATCTGGTGTGTGTGTTGGGAGGCATTGAAACCAAAGCATGGCTCACAGGTGTCAGGTGTGCCTTCTCCACTCCTGCCCTGAAGGCCTCACATTCCCTGCCTGATTTGACTGGGGTCCAGAATTATGTAATTCTCACATCTTCCTGTTTCTACTGTGGCTTTGACCTGGTCACCTCTCACTTGGGTCACTGTGGGAATCTCCTGACCGGTGTCCTGCTCCTGCCCTCATCTCTTAGCATGTCATATCTTAGCATGCCACTTGATGCCTTGGCTCCACCTCCTTTCAAAACCACATTCTACCCAACAGCCCCCAAAAGCCACACTCTACCCAATGGCACACCCAAAGCCACACTCTACCCAACAGTCCCCCTAAAGGCCACACTCTACCTAATGCCTTACATATGCCACCTTAGGGCCTTTGCCCTTGCTGTTTCTTTCGTCTGGACTATCCTCAGGTGTCCCCCCCCCCCCCCGTTTTTAGAACTAGCATCCCTTCCCACCCTGTGAGGTCTTCCCTGACTTCTCTTAGATCACACCCCACACCTCCCCTCTTCCTTTGCCTCTCCCTTTTTACATGTTCACCCTGACATTCTATCTATTTCCCTCGTTTCTCTGAGGTTGAGACCAGAGGTGCTCAACCTTCCGAATGCAGAGACCTTCTAATACAGTTCCTAATGTTGTGGTGACTCCCAATCACAAAATTATTCCTGTTGCTAGCTCATAACTCTAATTTTGCTACTGTTAGGGATCATGATCTGTGTTTCCTGATGGTCTTAGGCAACCCCATAAAAGGGTCATTTCATCTCCCATGAGATCATGACCCACAGGTTGAGAGCCACAGCTCTAGAAGGTAGGCTCCATTAGGGTAGTGATTTGGCCTCTTCGTTCCTTGGCGGCATCTCTAGTTGGCTCCAAGAGGGCTTGGCCCATAGAGGTTCAAGGCAGCATTTGTAATGAATAACAGATGCTGAAGCAGCCCTGGGCTCATGGCTCTGGCCCTGCCCCTCTTTGATGCCTGCCCACCCCAGTGCCTCCCTCCGTTGGTAGCTTTCCTGCCTTAGTGTTCTATGTTGCAGACTTTACCTTGGTCCAGCAGGGGTTAGGGCTTAACTATACCCCATCCCTAATTATCACAGATAAGCCCTTTCACTTTCTGGATCCAGGCAGAGCTGGGCTAGACCTCAGCCCCGCAGCCCTCCAGTCTGCTCCCTTGCCTTTTCCATTTGGGACACAGCTCGGCGTGGCGTTCCTCTGCTTATAGTGATCTGCTCTTTGCAGATGTGCTTTCTGGACNTGTGCTCCTCTGCTTATAGTGATCTGCTCTTTCCAGATGTGCTTTCTGGACNTGTGCTCCTCTGCTTATANTGATNTGCTCTTTCCAGATGTGCTTTCTGGACTTGTGCTCCAGATGTTCATCCCTAGCAGATCTGCCATGCTTAGCTACTTGTCCTTTATTTAAGATCACTCTGGCTCCACCTGGATCTCCAGTCCTGCTTCTAATACATCTGGTTCTGCTACTGCCCAGCTCTGCCTGTGACATACATGTTTCTGAAGACCAAGTCTATGATGAAAACTCTTCACCCCAGATCCCTAATCAAGCAGCAGTCCAAGCAAGGGTGGGCACCTGTTCCTTCTTTAATTCATTGCCTTCTGCTGACTTAACATCTGCTCACTATATATAACAAGTAAAGACCTTTCTGGCCATCCTTACCAATGCAATCCAAAATCCAGCCAACTGTCCCATCTCCGCCACAGGCAAGAACACGGAAGCCTGGGGTATCATGAAAGAAGTTCAATCTGGAAAGAAAGGGCACAGTGGTCTTGTTATTAGGTGTCTAACACTTTTACTATTTCAACACATATCAAGTGTGCAGTGAGTGCATGCATACGTGAGTGGGTATGTGTGCCTGTGTGTGCCTGTGTGCATGCATTTGTGAGTGTGATGTTGGGGACTGAACCCTGGTGCCCAGCATATGCCAAACAAACTATCAATGAGCTACATTACAGTCTTAGCACATGATACTTCTGGTCCTCCCCATTCCCTGGAATCAGGTTCTTTCCGGATAGGAAGAGTCACTTAGCTCTCTGGAACCAGAATTTACTGTGTAGTGCTCCCAACTACGGAGAAGAATCAATTGTGTGCATATATATGTGTGGGGTGCTGAATTCCTCAACAATTTGAGGAATTCACAGTTTTCACAGTTTGGCAACAATACAAAGCACCCCTAATATTTCGACTCCTTGCAGGCTCTCCTGACTGCTGTCTCTAATGCTGACTCTTTAAGAGAGATTCACTTAATTATCTGGGTCTTTATTTTCTCTTCTGAGGACCTCCCCGCCATGGGGAGCGAGACCCCATTTTCCCTGGGAGCATGAACCCGGAAGAGCAGGACCTGAGGTCCACTGACCTCCCGGTGAGTCTGTGGATATAATTCAGAGGTTTGTGAACTTGGAAGAGAAAATATAATGTTAATATCTCCTCTGATATCTGACTGACACTTAGCCTTTCTTTCAATTATGAATGTAGACAACAGGCCACAGAGGCCTCAATAGCACCTGCAACTTTGTCACAGTGAATATCACAGCTATCTCAACACCTCAGTAAGGCTGTCCCATGCTATCATTTCTGTAGCTGGTGGCTTTCAGTTTACAGTCATTATTGAACCTGACTGTGGGTATTGTGGTTTCATGTGTGGACAGAAGACATTCACTTACATACCACACATTTGTCTTTTAAGTTTTGGCTAACCACTTCTCAACATAATTAGCTTCGCTGGAACTCACACACGATTTCATATTATGCTTTAGAAAGTGTTATTTTAGATGGAGCTCATACTCTACCAGATTGTGACAGGAGTCCCCGGCAGAAAAAGTCAAGAACCCTTGTTTTGGGGAAAATGTGACCTAAGGACACCTTGAGGTGCTGTTATGTCTCTCTTCCCAGATGGTCTGAGGAGTCCCAGGAGTGCTCTGAGCATGGATGCCTATGTTGGCAAATCACTGTCCTCTCTCCCTTTTCTTGCAGAACCCTGCTCTCCTCCAGGCAGTACATTCTGAATAGAGGCTCCCTTCAGCTGGACGGCCTGTCTGCGCACAGATAAACAGACACATTGAAGATGCTCTGGGCTCAGCAGCTCTGGAAGTAGGCCCTGAGCTTGTCATCCACAGGAAAACCAATCAAAAACTGAGAAGGCTGTGATCCTGAAATATCCTAGGAGAGAGCAGTGCATGGCGGTGCTATCCGGCAGTAACTGGCAGACACTCGGCTATGCAGCAACTGCGAGAGTCTGGGCCTACTTCTGAGTAAATTTTACGGATTGGTGAATGTGCACCTGTGTGTCGTTCTCCTTTTAACTGGGTCTTGTGCTTCCGTTTCTATAAATAATCCCCGTGCCAGACAACGGAAAGACAGGGACAGGTTCCGTTTTTAGACACCTTACTCCAACCCCCTTGGAGGAATCTCAATGACTCTGGAGTAGAAATGCAGGTCAGGAGGTGTGAAAGCCCAGACCAGACGTGGTAGATGGTGCTGGCACACCCGCCAGCAGGTGGCGCTAGGGCACCACCTATGAATTGTTAAATGGCTTCCAGGTCAGCTCCACCCACCAGACCTTCAGACAAGCCATCTAAGTCCTGCCCCCGCCCCTCTAACAGCTCTTCCTGTCTGGCTAGGGGTCAGGGAGGTAGGAGAAGGGTTAGGAGGTGTGTAATCTCTGCAAAGCTGGGTAATTCAGGGAAAGAATGTTTTCCATGGCGGAAATGCTCCCATAGCAGAAGACATGACAGACTTGGAGTGAACGTGTCAATCTGCGGAGAGACCTCATTAAACACACTATGCCGATATCAGCTAAGAGCCTTGCAAGTAAGTCCAAGTAAGTCAGCAGTGTGACCTCCCTGTCCATCCAATGACTGGGTCATAGTTCCCCTCTGACATCAACACCTCCTTCAGAGACAAGGTACACAGGGCAACTTCCCAAACAGGAACCAGGGCCAAGGTGAGGGGCGGGCAGAAAAAGCCAGGAGATCCCAAAGGCGACAAAGAAAGGGGTTTTCTTCAGAGACCAAAGCAGGGCAGAGTGAAGACTGCTGTCCATACCCTGGCGTAGGTCCCCCATTGTCCAGGTTGAAAACTTGTTCGGGGTTGAGCAGGTAGTGAAATTTCCGAAGAATTCTACAGGGGATTAAAAAAAACAAAAAACAAAAAACATAACAATAGAGGCGGAGAAATGGTAGGGTAGCAGCCACGTGGGGGCAAATACCTTTGGACCCACCTGTGGTGAAATCTGCCAGTTGTTTAAACCTAAGACAGGAAGTGATGGATGCAGACCCGATCTCCCAGTACACCTCGCATCCCCACATCCTCCCCTCTGGCCAAAAGCTGCCCCTCCCGCTGACTCCAGCCCCACCCTATGAACTGCTTATTGCTATGGCCGAGAACAGGATTGCTGTTGTAAATAGCTTCCTCCCTGTTACAGACCCCTGGGTATTCTGCATGGTTTAAGCAGGGTGATTCCGTCTATTGTGGACTGTCCAGAAGTGCGTCCTCATCAGAGCGCACGCAGGAGGAGGTGGGGCTGGGAAGCTGAGAGGCAATGGCTGTGTCTGGGTTTGGTTTCTAGGCACGACCTTGAGACTAGCTCAGGCTAGGAGGGTGTCTTGCCATTGGATAGAGGTGGGGTCCTCATAGTACTTGCTTGGGGCCCTACCTAATGTTATTTTTTCTAAGCCTGGATTCCTGCTCTCTGTACCATCTGCTCAGTTCCCAGACTGGGCAGGCCTGGGAGGCAGAGTGCTTCTGCCTGCCTGCCCCCATCTCATCCCACCCTGCTGGGCGTACTCCAGCTTCACCCAGACCTGCATTTCCTTCACTGATACCGCGGGGTTGGGGCTAGGCCAGGCGGTCCTAAGCAGATGAGCCTCAGCAAGTCTTTTAAACCAAGAAGAGACTTGCGATGGCATAGGAAGAAACAGGTCCCTCAGAACTCGACGCTGGCGACCTTCACGGGGGCTCATGTGGCAGGTCCAAGGCTAAGCACTAGGTCTATTCTAATCCTTAAGGTAACCTGTGAGAGGTGATATCATTGCTATTACATCACACGGGTTATGAACTCACCTGGGCCAGATGATGAGCTGGCCACGGGCCCAGGTTTGTTTTTGACTGTACAGTCTACTAGGTTGGGGCTGAGGGGAGGAAGGGGGTTGGGTCAGGTTGTTTTTTTTTTTTTGCCTATTTTAAAAGAAAAGAGGACCTACCTTTCTCCTTGTCTTCCTCCACTCTTGGGGTTCACCAGGACCAGCAGGGGATGCGTCCCAGGGCTAGGGATGATCTTATACTTAAAAAAATGAGAAGAAAGAGATATGCGCTTTATTCAGCTGTGGCACGAGATGAAAGCAGGTGTTGAGACAACTTTGGAAGGTGGATGGGGAGCAGGCCCAGGCATGGAGGAGGGGGGGGGATGCTTGTCTGCTGGCTAGCTGAGCTTTCTGGGGGAGACATGGCTGGTTCCAGCCTGAGGAACTTTTAAAGGGGCGTTAATGGCAATGAGGGTTGGAGGTTGGGATCAGAGATGGGGGGGGGGATGACACCCTCTTCAAATTATGCCTACACCATGTGATCAAAATAGTCTAGCATAGCAGTTCTTAACCTTCCCAGTGCTGCAACCCTTTAATACGGTTCCTCATGTGGTGATGACCCCAACCACAAATGTATTTTGTTGCTACTTCATAACTGTAATGCCGCTACTGTTATGAAGCAATATAGATATCTAATAGACAAGATGTCTGGTTTGTGACCCCAAGGGTTGAGAACCACAGGTCTAGAGGGTACATCCGACAACATTAATGAAATGAATGCCCTTGGGGTACTCAGGGCCCGGCACCATCCGTATCCTCATGGCCACGCCCGATTTTCCTTCTCTCTGTGGGGTCTGTCCTCTTCTGATGCCTCAGTCATTGCTGACATTACAACAGTGGCTCCACACTAGCAGGCCTAGCCAGTGTGTCTTTCCCAGAAGCCTAGGGGGAGACCCTGACCTGCCAAGTCCTTCCCTTAGAATTTCCGACAGCCACCATGGTCCCCATGCCTTTGAGGCCTTTCCTACCCACCCTGTATCCTCCACACTCCGCCCCAGTTCCTTTCAGGGATACTACATCAGTTATGCCACTCCTAAAGCACCTGTAACAGCACCCTGGTGCTCCCAGGATCTGACCCTAATCTCTAAGACTTCTCAGCCTTGCCCCTTTCTTCTATGCTCTCCTTGCTCTTCCTGTCCCACAGTGACCGGCCTGGCAGTCAGCTGGCACCCTCCAGTGAGAGAAGTCCCTGTTGCCATCCTCCAGTGAGTGTGTCTACCCATGCTCACACTCTTTTGCTCTTATCCTATGGCTCAAAATACTCTCTTCTTTGTAACCTCTTAAAGAAATCCAGAATAAGTCATGCAGTGGTGGCACATGCCTTTTTTTTTTTTTTTTTTTTTTTTTTTTTTTTTTGGTTTTTGAGACAGGGTTTCTCTGTGTGGTCCTGGCTGTCCTGGAACTTACTTTGTAGACCAGGCTGGCCTCGAACTCAGAAATCTGCCTGCCTCTGCCTCCCGAGTGCTGGGATTAAAGGCGTGCACCACCACGCCCAGCTCGGCACATGCCTTTAATCCCAGCATTTGGGAAGCAGAAATAGGTGGGTGTCTGTGAGTTCTAGGACAACCTGGACTACAGAGTGAGTTCCAGGCCAGCCAAGCTACACAGAGAAACCTTCTCTTTAGAAAAATCCAGAAGAGCCCATGGCCATCGCCTCTGTGACCTGGCCCTCAACCAGAGCAACTAAAAACTACTACAGTATGACCTGTGTAGTATATCCTGCTGCAGTGAGACCTGTGTAGTATAGCCTATTGCAGTGTGACCTGTGTAGTATAGCCTATTGCAGTGTGACCTGTGTAGTATAGCCTATTGCAGTGTGACCTGTGTAGTATATCCAATGCAATGTCACCTGTGTAGTATATCCTACTGCAATATGACATGTGTAGTATATCCTACTGCAATGTGATCTGTGTAGTATATCCTACTGCAATATGACATGTGTAGTATATCCTACTGCAATGTGATCTGTGTAGTATATCCTACTGCAATTTGGCCTGTGTAGTATATCCTGCTGCATTGTGACTTGTGTAGTATATCCTGCTGCAGTGTGACCTGTTTAGTATATCCTGCTGTAGTATATCCTACTGCAATGTGACCTGGGTTATCCTGGAGGGTTTATGTTTCTTTCTTTGCATTCTTTTTTTTTTTTTTTGTCTTATATTTTTGGTGGAGTCTCAGGCCTCCAAGTGGATCGGAAACACCGAGAGCAGATGGAGCCTCTATGAGTTCCATGGTGCCTGACCCAGCAGTGGGCACTCAGTCAATTTTTGTGGCTGCAGCTGAATGATATCCCCACACAGAGATACAGCTTGGCTTCACGGTCAATATTTAATGCCTGCATTTGTCAGTTTTACACTTCACACCTATCACAAATTACAGGTTTGCAAAGTGCAGTGTTTGTTGTTTATGATCTTAATTCTCTTGTCTCCTAGGGTAATTGTGTGATACTCAGAAGCATTTTGGAGCCAGGGTGTAGGCCCTTAAATCTTGGGTTGATACTAAAGTACTCCATAGCCCATATAGCCTGGGACCTGACAGTGAGATTGATGCCAGTGTGGACAACTTATGTCGCTTGCCTCTGTGTGTGTGTGTGTGTGTGTGTGTGTGTGTGTTCTCTTCTGTATGTCTAGATCCCTTTCTTTGTGGTATCTAGACTCTTCCACAGGTATCTAGAACCTTCCCTTTTGAGCTTCTAGAGCAGTGGTTCTTACCCTGTGGGTCTTGCTCCATGAGGAGTGATGTTCGAGCAACCGTTTCACGTGTGTCGCCTAGCAGATAGCCTGCATATCAGATGTATACACTGTGATTCATAATAGCAGCAACATTGCAGTTATGAAGTAGCAACAATGTAACGTTATGGTTGGGGGGGCGGGTCACCACAGCATGAGGAAGGTCTGGAGTGTCCTTGTCAGTTGTGGCCCACATTGCTTTCATCTTGCATCTTCAATCTCACCTGACCTTGTAATTTCAAAGCACACAATCTCACGATCCCAGTCTTAGAGCACTGGGAGGAGGCAGGTGAGCTAGTGATGCTAAGCCCACTGTTAACACAGGGAAACATAAGCTCGGAGGCAAAGGATAAGGCTCCATTCTCCTAGTTCCTGTTCTGATATTCTTTTTACTTCATCAGGCTGCCCTCTCTGCATTCCTCAGAACTCCATGGAGGACATGAAAAAATACTCTCTGGTGATGCCAAACGAGGCATTAAATACACACGTAAGGATTGAGAATCTTCGGATCTGGTCTGCGTTGTTTGCTAGGTTATGTTCCAGAGAGGTAAATAATGGTAGAAAACTCATTGTCTGATTTTACGACACACATTCGTTACTGTTTAGGAGGTCTGCAAGGTGCAGTTTCCTGTAACTTTCTCTTAAAGAGGTGACAAAGCCAATTAGACCATCAATGGCATCATGGCGTCAGCCAATCACCTTGTTTGCTACTTGTCTACCTGGTGGCAGTCAAAGGTTAACCCCAGAAGCCCAGGTAGATGTCCTCCTGTGACAGAACTGGCCTCAGAGAAAGCAAATGCTGGGATGCATTTCTTTGGAACCCAGGCCCCACTTTCCCTGCCCCAGCCTCTGGACCCACTTAGAATGAGTGTTGACTGCCCATTCATGTGTTACCTGAGTTACAAGTTCACCCTTGGCGGCCACACTACCATCAGACTTCCCTCCTTGCCGGTCCTGGGAGACAGAACATAAACAACCTTTGAAGAGGAAAAAACCTACTCCGAGGACAAGAGGAGATCAAAATGTCAAAACAAATGGTGGTCACAGCAAAGAGCTCAGCCAGGCAGAAAACCACGAGGAAAGGATACACCCCACGGGTTTCCTGGGCTTCTGCAGGCCTCGGTGATAACTGTAACCTGCAATTACATTACTGGCAATGAAGGTAACCTTGGGACCTGGTAAGGACATGGTAGGGAATGAACTAGGCGGGAGTTTGGTTTGTTGGCCGAGGGCTTTAAAAGCTGTGAGAGGCCAGGCCTCACACTCAGTTTTCCTGTACAGTGGGACTTGATACCATGGCGTGGCTGCTGTTCCTGGCTTGGCTTGTTCTACTTTGTTCCAAAGTTCATTCTACTGCAATCTGTCTAGCAAACAGTGTGATGTGGTGCAATATAGTGTGTGCGTGCATGCATGTGTATGTGTGTGCGTGTGCATGCATGTGTGTGTGCGTGTGTGAGTGTGTGTGTGCACACACACGCATGCATGCGCACACGTGTGCATGTGCTGCCTGTGCAGACAGCATTGGCTGGTCTGTATCCGACTTTTGTTTTGCTTAGCTTTATATTTTTGAGCGTCTCCACTTTGGCATGGTTTTTGCCTTTTCCATTATACTGCAGTTATTTATCACATGATCTCGGCTTATTCACCTGCTCTGTGGGTAGTTGGAACTCACTTTGTAGACCAGGCTGGCCTCGAACTCAGAAATCCGCCTGCCTCTGCCTCCCGAGTGCTGGGATTAAAGGCGTGTGCCACCACGCCCGGCTGGGTACTTGTCTTTTGATGGAACAAATGTTTGCCTTTTTCCACAGGAAGAGAGCTTTCGGGATGGGAAGTTTGTATGTTTCTGACTTAATGGCAACTGACAAGTGGATTTCCAAAGTGGTGATTTTCCTATAGGATTTTAAATGGGGGGGGGGGGAAGTATCTATTCCAGTTAAGGGTGAGAAGGAGGGGTGGGCGGGGCTTGGCAACACTTTAAAGATGGAAGCGCTGTCTTCCGAGGCAGGGAAGGCTTCAGGTGGTAGTACTGGGGGCTTAATTTGTTTCCAGATATGGCTGAGACCCTTGGGTGTAAGCCCTTGAGAGAATACAGGAGAAACCTGGCAAGGATGAGAGACCAAGAAACCCGGTCAAGCGCAGGTGGCTGTTAGAGCTGAGCTCTGCCTCAAGGATGCTCTGACCATCCGGAAGCAGCAGTCGGAAACTGCTGTGTCAGAGCTTTCTAGTTCAGTCTGACTGGCATAGCACGATCTTCTTTTAATCACTCACCAAAGCAAAAGCCCTGGGAATTGGTGGGGTAAAGTTGTAAATGTTGCCTGTCTCTGACCTCTGAACCTGGAAAAGCCAGAGCCCCGGTCGGGGGCAGGACCACTTACTCGGGTGACGGGGCATATGGCGGTAGGCAGCAAAATGTGATCTTTGAGTTCCCCACCATCGCACACCGTCGATAATTCACATTTGCGGTGAAACTGGAGAGAAAAATTGAAGGCGAGGATGAGCAGAAGTGACCAAGGAGACACCTGGTAGAGAGGTAGGCGGTACATTGAGGTTTTTCTGGGGAAGCGAGCTGTCCCGTGCCCCTGTGTCTTGGAGCACTGCTGCCTTTGGCTTTGACAGGATTGTTGAGTATGTGTGAACATGTAGCATGTCTCCCAGGGGCACAGAAATGACATCTAGAACTGTGCTTCGAGTATGGCACCCTGAGTGGTTCTATATCCCTGTCCCTGGATCTCTGGGTTAGAAGTTCTGAAGGACGGCTACCTCTGAGAAACGGGAGGGAGACTGGAGGAAACCATCAACCGAACCCCTGCATCGCGAGAGGCGCTTTGTCTGGCTTGGAGGGGCCTCTCCTTCAGGGCTGATACCTAGCCAGGGGTACACAGCCTGGAATTGGCTTTGGGGAAAGTCTGGGTAGCCCTGTGGCACCTGTCATGTTTAGAACGGTTGTGAACTCTGGTGCGAGCTTGGCAGTAGCAAGACCAGGCCCCTGGGCAAGGCAGAGTGCCGCGGAGAGGAATGTGCCTTTGGGTCAAAGTCTAACTCTAAGGTGTAAAGAGGGGGCTTTCCAGGATTTAATCTCTCTCCTTAATCCCTTTCCCAACCTCGCGGTGACAGTCAAGTCTAACCGGCTGTTCCCAGCTGCCGTACATAGGCAGCAGGTTGGCTAACTTTTTAAGCAGCCCTTTCTCAGGGTAACGTGAGGAGTCATTAGAGGCTCGAAAGGGTCTGGGGGCTCTGGGCTAGCCTCTTAGCCTCAGTCCCTCACTCTGCACTTGCCCTCCTGAGGGATGTTCACTGCCCCAGGCTACAGGTCGAACAAAACCCACACTGAAAAGAAGTAGGGCCGCCCTGGGCACCGACCCACCGTCATCCGGCACCACACGCAGTGCCGCGCGGTGACACTCTGGTAGCACTTGATACTTTTGTGGCACCGGTCACACTTGACGGAGGAGTTCCCTTCCACCCACGCGTGCTGCATCACCTGTGGGAGGGAAGGGAAGGATACCAGGGAAGGCAGTGGAATCACGCCCCTGGGCCCAGGGCTACAAAGAAGTGGGCGGCGCGAGGAGCCCAGAGGGCCCTGTTTCCTCAGTGTGGAAGCTTATTGGATGCAGAGCTCCACCTGCCCGATCACAGCTACACTAAGCAAAACAGGTTAAAGCGGTTCCATTTTGCCTGTCCTAGCTCTCATTCCAGCAGGCAAGCATGTAAGCAGCGGCTCGCCTGCATCCCTCTGTCTTGTAGAACTCGCTGGCGAGACTTGTCCTCTTGTGGGCTCCTTTCTGGGAGGCAGTGGGGTGCAGGGGAAGCGGGAGGGCTCCGCGGGAGTCACCGACTTTGCACATCACAGCAGGCTAACTTTTGGCCAGTTTCTGGACCTGAGTCTCTGGCCCCTCCTCTTTAGACACCAGCACGAGGCAGCTCTGGGATACACTGAACAGCATATCTGGAAGGCTTCTGAGGTGCACTTCTCTGGTTAACTCACTGCCCTTTCCCTTAGCCTCCTCAGCTGGCTGTTACTATCACCTGAGGACTCTGTAGGAATCCTAGTGCCCATCCCACACTCAGAATGAAGGAGTGTTGCCCCGGGTGCTGAGCTACCTGGCTGGGAAATGCCACCAGGGCAGGGCTGGGCGGTGGTGGTGGTGTTTGTATGCATACCGGTAACAAAAACATGAACCTCTGAGCCATTGTCTTGTAGCCCCTGCACTCAGATCTCTCACCCTGGAATCCCACAGAACTCAAAACTTTCCACCAAGCACCGCAGGAAGATGTGGGAAAGTGGGGGGCATATCTCAAAATGTTCAAGTTCAAATACTATATTAGAAACACATGAAATATTTACATGACATAATCCACATTTGCATTAAACAAGAATAAGTGTTTTAAATTTCTTAGCAGCTAAGTTGTGTGACGCTATTCACCCAGAATAATTTTACTAATTTATTGCTCCAAAACACGCCTCACACTTGATTTGTAGCTTCTCACATTCAGCCGCATCAGTGAGGTGGACAAAGAAGTCACTTTGTGAACTTGAATTCTACATGGCTACACAGACTAGGCACTGAGATTATTGTTTCCATTTTGCAGAGGGACAAGTAGAGGCTTCAGAGAAGTGAATGACTGGCTTCAGGTTCCAAGGCTGGCGAGGAGCCACCCAGGGACCCACAGCCTGGTCTATGGACTCAGGGTTAGTTGCCCCAACACTGCGTTGCTTTCTTCAGCCTGTCTGGGGGTCTGAAGAAATGGTGAGAGACTTGGGTGGTCCTTGCAGGCTCACAGGGTTGTGGATGTGCTCTACCGGGCCCCTCAGCCGTGTCACCCTGCTCTCTGTGTCAGATGACTAGAGAGGCCTGATCATAGGAGGCCCACTGTGTGCCCTGGTGGAAGCCAGGCATGGGCATGGAGCATGTGTATGGGGAGTGAGGCATGCAGTGGTTATGGGGCATGCATATGAGGAATCCTGTGACACACCTTCCTCCCAGGAGGTCTTCCACCTTCTAGCCATCTTTCAGTTCCCATTCCTCAGCTGCAGTGCGGATGAGCTGCCCCCCCNCCCCCCCCCCCAGTTTTAAGGGCCATCTAGTTCCAGACTTAGCACGCAGCCCCACCCAAAGGCCAGGAGAGCTTTGGCGCTTCCCCTACCTCCTGCTGTCTCATCTTGGCACTCACATGCCCGAGTCCTAGAGCTGAGCCTCACAAGGAATCGCCTTTGGATTTCCTTCCTTCCCTTGTTTACCTTGGTTAGTGGAGTCTGTCAGGGACACTCTAACACAACCACACCTACCAGGGTGCATAGAAACAGACCCGGTCCGCTCTGCCTCTGGCAGCACTGACTTCTGCTGTAACTGCAGCAAGAATCTTCTTCCCTCTGCTTTCCCCCCTATACCAACCCCTGAAAGCGTCGTATAACTAGAAACGCCACCATCTCTTCATGTCTGAAGCTCTTCCTTGACCCTGCACTGTTTTCTGATTCTGGAGCTGGTCTCGAAAACCCTCCTCCAGGGAGGATCTCATCATCTTGTGAACACAGCTCCTTGTCCTTCCCTGCAATTATCTTCTGACCAGCCATTCCAAATCGAGTCCAGGCCACGGTCAGGCACCTCTCCATGCCGGTGCACGGGAGCCCCGCTCTGCTAGAATGCTCTGCCCTCTTCCGTGCCTTGTGACGCTCTCCTCCTTTCAGGCTTCAACTGCATACTCCACGAGGCCTACGGTGGCACACACCTCGTGGCTTTGCCCTGTGCTCACAAACTTATCTAGAGTCCTAACCTGTGCAGAATTTGAGAAGACTGGATGCTGATTCTCATAACCTGTGGATGCCCTGGTACGGCGCCTAGCACACAGTGGGCTTCAGGGAGATGCTGAATGGATTGATGGATGAGTGAGATGGCTCGAGGGTCCTCGAGGCAGAGAAGGAACCGGAGAAAGCTCTCCGAGCCCCTTCCCGCACAGGGATCTGTGGTGATGGATGTGTCGCCCGCCTCCCCCCCCCCCCCCCCCCAGGCAGCATGCAGTAGAATGAGCCCATAGGTGTCACCAACCTCGCCACTCCTTTTGGCTTTGGAGTTTGTTTTCACACATCCAGGAATGGTTTTGGATACACAGCGTTGGTGGACAGTATATTTACAGTCTGGGAAAAAAAGACAAAAGGACAGTGCTTACGAATGCCACCAAGGGAATATATACATCAACCTCCCTCAGTGTATACACATTGCAGCGAAGGCCTGCTTCTCCTTCTAGAGTTGGCCTGGCTTAGCAGAAACTTGACACTGTGCAGGTTTCTGTGAGCAGCTACCCCGCTCCCCGCCTCTTCATACCACCTTTCTTTGATGGCAGTGAGTGACTGTGTAGGTGTGAGCTCGGAAGGCACGGGCAGGGACAGATGAGCAGTATCGCATGTTGGGATGCCAGCGAGTGGACAGAAAGTCTGCGGTCCCTGGGCTGGTGGATGCTTCTGGCCACAGCCTGAAGCATGTTGAGTAACTTGTGTTCTTTGGACATTCAGGATTCTCTTGTCAGATGTACACACAGTAGATTCCACCCCCGCCCCCTTTCTCTCCGGGGCAGGGATTTTTGCTGTAATAAGTGGGGCATTTGTGTGAAATACCATGTACAGGGTCAGATTAGTGATGATGAAATTTGTCATCATTGTTGTAACTGTGGATGTGCACCTAGCAAAGGACCAAGGGGTCTCAGGCTCAACAGGAATGAGGACATGTTGACAAACTGTTGTTTGGGGGCCAGGGGATTGGTGTCTGGGGAGATCCGTGGCCCTGTCCTTCAGCCTGCTCACTCCTGGTGTCATGCTGTCTAGCCATGAGGTTCCATCTGGTGTCTGCTATCTGGCCATGAGGTGACCAGCAGAACTCAGTGTGCACACATTCTCTGGCCCCTCGGTTGCCTCCGTCTTCAGCTCTGTCTTCTCTTGCTCCCCACTTTCCAAGCACCACCCTGTCTTCTTCTTTCTTTCCTTCCTTCCTTCCATTTCTTTCTGTGTCCCCTCTTAATTCTGATCTGATCCCTCATTTGTGACTTTTTTCCTGCTTTTCCCTCTAGCTCTACCAAATGGATTACAAAATGAAATAAACATATGCTTTTATTTTTTCATTAGACTTCTAGAATATAAGAGATGTTCTTAACTAACTAGAAAGCTTCTCTGAACATATATGAAATGATCATTGGCCAGGAACACAGCTGCAATTAGCATGAGTTGCCTTTAATTTATGGACGGGCTTTAAAACATATTTTCTACAGGAACGATGATCTGTGACCTGAACAGCAGCAAACATCTTGTCCCCAAAGCAGGCTACACAGGCCTTACTGTTGAAACATTAGGGCAGTCCCACCACCCACCTGGGAAGCAGAAAGGCCTGGCCTTTGCCTGGAATGGACCCACTGAGCATGCCCAAGGGGAAAGGTGGCAGGACGGCTACTCACAGATGCAGCACAGGCCTTGCTTCCGAACACCCATCAGCATGATGTGGCAGAAGTTGCAGTAAGTGGGCTTCTTGAAGTGCTTCAGGGTCCAGGCATGCCTCCCATCGCCCTTGGAGCCCTGCAGGGGTAGTGATGGTGAGACACACTGAGCTGGGATCCCTGCTGGGCCAAGTCAGAGGCTGCCTCATTCAGGTTCAGCTTTTTCTCTGTGTTTTCTTTTCATACTTGGAAGATAACTTACTTAGACTCATTAACAAATTTTTAGTGTATGCTTTCTAAAATTAGCACATACAAAAGGAAAGAGCATCTGAACAGAAGTGGGGGGTTGGAGGGAGCTAAAATAAGACCTCTCCTACCTGGATGCCAGAAGTATAATGGAAGAACAATTTGACATGTCTGCCTGTCTGTCTGTCTGTCTGTCTGTCTATCTATCTATCTACCTACCTACCTACCTACCTAGCATATATTAGTCATCCATCCATTGATCTACATCTGTCTAATCATCTATCCATCTATCTTCTATCAATTATCTATCTATGTATCTATCTATGTATCTATCTATCTATCTATCTATCTATCTATCTATCTATCTATCTATCATCTATTAGTCATCCCTCCATTGATCTATCCATCCATCCATCTAATCACCTATCCATCTATCACCTATCAATTATCTATCTATCTATCTATCTATCTATCTATCTATCTATCTATCATCTATCAATTTTTTTTTTTTTTTTTTGTTTTTTGAGACAGGGTTTCTCTGTGTATCCCTGGCTGTCCTGGAGCTCACTTTGTAGACCAGGCTGGCCTCGAACTCAGAAATCCGCCTGCCTCTGCCTCCCGGGTGCTGGGATTAAAGGCGTGCGCCACCACGCCCGGCTTCATCTATCAACCTGCCTTAAGAGTCTTTAATGATTACAGACTGACTCGGAGACACCCCTCCTTGAGTGCCAGTCTAAGTAACTTTTGAGTAAACAGATGAGCATTGCTGTGTTAGTCAGACGCAGCATTGTTTCAAATACTGAGGACTAGGAAATGTCCTGACCGTGCCCAGATCACTAAAGTTGTAGTACATCTATGTAACTGAATACTAGGAGGCAATTTATTTATCTTTTTGGCCCCAAGGACTGATGATTGATGATTGATGATGATGATGATGATGATGATGATGATGATGAATGTTATTCTAGTCCACTGCCAGATTCTAATCTGTACCAAATTCTGAGGGGTACAAAACTACTGGAGGAGGAGTAAGTTCATTACTAGTAAATAGATAAGAAAACAGACTCAGAGAGAATCTGTAACTAGGCCAGTGCCACAGGAAAGATAAGTGACAGAGCCAGCGGTTGATCTGCAGGCTCTTTCCACTACCTCTACAAGGATCTTCCTGGACAGATGGAAACTTAGCACCTTGTCAGGAGATCTGCTTATTCATCACCTAATCATCGTTTTATCTGAAAGCACCCCCATCTAGCCCAATCCCCCCCCCCCCCCCCCCCCCCCTCCCCCCCCCCCCACCCCCCCCCCGCCTTTCTCAGCTCCAAGAAGCAAATGGCTCTGGAAAAGCGTCTGCTTATGTCCTAGCACCACCGTGTGGCTCATTCGTTTCTGGCCAGGTTTTACTTCATCGCTCCAGTTTTCCCAGGAGACAGGGGATGTGCACAGAGATCCCCAAGCATTCTCAGTGATCATGTGTGATTGAAACTGGCGTGAGAGTTGCAGCAGCAGCAGCAGCAGCAGCAGCAGCCATTCAGGAAGTTGGTGGGGCTCCCTGTAGAGGCCCGTACGTTACTCGTTCCTTAAAACTTAGTACACATTTTCAAAGGCTTTTGACTAAGATCAAAGAAATGTACATTTTTTTTTTTTTTTTGTGAGTGTTCCACTTTTTTGGATGTGAATTCCAGTTTTATGCAAGGCTGATTTGATGTCTGACCCCGGAAAGGAGCTAAAGAAATACACAGGTTTTGCCAGCTGCCTCCTGAAGGGTGGGCTCTTTTCATACAAGATGTTGGTGGTGCTTTGAACACTAGCAAGTTCAGTACACAGAGAACAGACGTTGCTTCCTTATGCTTACAAGGTCCCAGGTTTGTCCCCCCAAATGATAACAAACCAAGACAACAACCTGTTGCTGTTAGAACAGCAACCAAGCAGAGCATCTCTTGGGATCCAGTTCCAAGTGAGCATTGACAACAGTCTACTTTGCTTTTGGGTTCTTGTGTGTGTAGCCCCTGGGCAAGAGGTCATTGTACGCAGGTCCCCAGGCTACTGAGTGTGACAGATGGGCCTCTGGTTAGGTGTGTGCCCTTGGACCAGTCCTTGACCTTGCTGGATCTCTGTTTGTAGAATGAAAGCTCTGGAGAAAGAGCCACAAAGGACTCTTCAGCCACGTCCTGTGCAACTCTCAGAGCCAGAACATGTGATCAAGCCAGGCCTGGTGTGCAAGCCTGTAAGCCTAGCCACTCGGGATACTGAATCAGGAGGATCACAAGTTCAAGCAGCATGGCCTGTCTGAGCTACAGAGCAAGTTTGAGGCCAGCCTGGGCAACAGAGTGAGACTTTGATGCAAAAATAAAACGTAAAAAGAGAGATGGAGAGATGGACCCGTGGCAGAGTGCTCACCTAGCGTGTGTGAGGCCCTGGGTTCAATCCCCACACACCCCACACAGGAAACAGAAGGAGTTCTCAGAATTTTGCTTATTCCATAGGGACAAGCCAAGCACGCTCCAAGGTTTCTTCTCGCTGCTCTGACCAAAGTGCAGGGTGCTGGAAAGTGTGGGCAATTTGGAGCTAGGTACAAACCCAGCTCATTTCTCTCATTACGTACACCCCAGCTTTCCATCTGTACAAAGTGGGGTAAAAACACTTGTCGTATCTGTTTTGATCGTTAAGCCAGCATCCGTTCACAAAATCCCCCGAGGCAGATCACTCTTCCTCCTCTCCCATCCTTCCTTTGCTAATTATTTGCATTTTCCTAGTTTTAAAATTTTTAATGAAACTCATTGGCAGGGGCAGATGGGCATTCGTGTCATGGTGTGTGGAGGTCATATGGCAAGGAGGTGACTTCTTGTCTTCCACGAGGCGGGTTCTGGGAATCAACTCAGGTTACTAAGTGCCTCTCTGCGTGCAGGGTCACTTTGCTGACCCCTCCCCTAGGACGGTAAGACCTAACACGATGACAAGATGAGTTTCTCTGTGAAGTTTCTGTTGTGCTTTGCATGGGTGAGAACAAATGTCTTGCAAGCGAATGCTTTATCTGTGTCCCCTCTTAGTGAGCACGACCAACGAGAAATCTCCCTTCGAAACAGAGCAGCCAAGAGTGGTCAGGGGGAAGAATAGATTGTGAGCACGCAAAGCGAAAGGAATGAGAAGCTGGAGCCAGCAGGCGGGGCGGGGCTTGCCCATCGGGAAACCGGAAGCAGACACTAGCAACAACTAGACTCCAGAGCCACTGAATGCAGTTTACTGACTTACAGAGTCATCCATTCCCAGGAGGACCAGCAAAGGGATGGTGGTCATCCCCCCGTTGATCCACTCCTGTAGAGACACGAAGCCATCCTTGTCGTAGTCCATGCCTTGCAGCATCTCCATCAGTATCTGTGTAAGCCAAAGAATGACAAAGTGTCTGTTGGCATCCGTCTCCGGATGCCCCTGCTCTCTGTTCTCTCTTCTGTCCTGTGTTGTTTTCTGGTTCACCTATTGCCTTTCTTAGTCAGAGTGAGTCAAGTGGCAAGGTAGCAAAACAGTGAGAAAGACCAGGGTTCAAGGCTCAGCTCTGCCCTGTCCTGACCTTAGGTGGCTCACCCCAGCTCTTTGTGCTCTGGGTGGCACATCTTAAGATGGAAATAATATTGCTGTGTTCCAGCACCTTAGCAAAGTCTGGAGGGCATGCATAGAAAGTGTTTTATCTAATATCTGATTATAGCACACACCCCCCCCCCAGTGTGGCTAACACTAGCAGCTGATCATTGACAACCATTTCTACGTTGGGCTCTATCTTTTCTGTTCTCTGAGTTTCTATCATGGAGTTGCCCCTGCTGGGTAGGCTGGTAGGCAGTTTCTGTCATGTCTAGACTTCATCCTGCTGCCTTAAGCATCTTTCCTGTTGGAGAAAGGGAGATCAAACTGTAGGGCTCCAAAGAAGCTGCTGGGAGAATGAATCTGGGGTACCACACAGACGCATTCAAACATTTGCATTGACACGCCAGATGTGCCTCACTCCCTTTAGAGAAAATTGTGTTTGTAGAAACTCACAGGTCTGAGCTCCGTGGGATCCCACTCCAGGTACTGGGCAACGTGCAGCATTTGGCTCACAATCTGATCCATCTCCTGGAAAATATCAGGAGAGAAAATATCAAAGGGAGTAAACCAAAGTGTGTGTGCATGTGCGTGCGGGCATGTGTGGGTGTGTTTGTGTTCATGTTTGTGTTCATGTGTGTGTGTGTGTGTGTGTGTGTGTGTGTGTGTGTGTGTGTGTGACAGGGTTTCTCTGTGTAGCCAGAATAAGAACAAAACTGAAAATCAAACATGGCAGAAGAATGGGCAGGGCGGATCATGAGGAAAAGCTTGTGCAAGACACTGGAACCCCACAAG